>NC_064863.1:52712839-53038047 GCF_024139225.1 Suncus etruscus | reverse complement strand
GGTGATATTTCCCAAACTTCTTTGTTTCCAACTATAGTATTAAAATGTTCTAGCTGTATTTACTGCTAACAGATGTACTGAAAGATAATATAAGAATAAAAAATAGATAAATAAAATTTACATTTTCATTTGAAATATTTCAATGCGGTCTTTTACTGCATTATTTTGACTTGGGAACTAATTAATTTTGTAAAATTGTTCTTAACAAAACTATTGTGTAGCTAGAATTTTAATTTGAACTCAAGTTATTCATAATTCATGGCAAAAGTTGATTTCTACATGATCAAAGCTCATTTTTTCTTTAATTTTGTTACATTTGGATTTACATTGGAGGTCGCACCAAGTAATGCTCAAGTCTTACACCTGATTTGTGTCCAGTGATAACTTGCAAATGAGAGTGGGGATCAAACCAGTGCAAGTAAAATACCTTATCTCTTGTTCTATCCCTTTAACCATGTCAAAATGCTTACAAGATATTTTTTAGAAGTTTTTAACAGAATAGGAGAGGTATATAAATCAGATTAAAATTATCAACTGCATGGTACAGGCTAAAGATTAAAATTTTTAATCTTAATTGTGTAATGCATATACATGTATGCATACTGACTTCAGTGATGGACCTCTGAAATGTGTAAAATGTTATAATGCAATGGTACTTCGTGGAAAATAAAAATAAAATCAAGTTTTTAAACTAAAAAAAGAATAATATGCATGTATAAATATAAAAGATATATTATGATATTTCTTAGTATTAATAAGATCTTGGTAGTAATAGATATGCTTGTACTTGTGTATGTAGGGTGTGTGTGTGTGTGTGTGTGTGCTCACACACGCATGTGTGTATGTGTCACATCCTGATGTACTTATTCCTGGTGCCCTATTTATTTAGAAATTACTTCTAGCAGGCTCAGGAAATCACATAGGATGTCTGGATTCAAGCCCTGGTCAGCAAGGCAAGTACCTTAACTGTTGTACTATCTCTCCAAACCCTGCTAGCATTATTTTTTATGAGAAGAGTAATAACATAATATTTCAGAAAAAAATCCATTTTTAATCCTTGAGAAATGAAGTAGAGTTTTAATAATAGAAATCTATCCTTTAAATATTTATGTCTGACATTATTCACACATATAGTAGAGAACTAAAATAAAATTTTAAATATAAAAATATATATAAGTATCTATATATCTATCAATTTGGTATATATTGTTATATCTATATATATTATAAAATAAAATATATAAAATTTTATTTAATAAAATTTATAAATATAAATATATTTGATATATATTGGTATATATTACTCCAGTATCTAATTTTCTGTAAAATATTTGTAGTTCTTCTCTCTAAATTTTAATCACTTGAAATTTTATTGACCCTATACATAAAATGCTACATTTTGTTTATAGAATTAACAAAATTAATTAATTGAAAATTTTATGAGTGATGTAATTTTCTTTTCACTGATGTGTCTAAAAACAATTGTTTAACAAATATATGAAACTATAATTTGGTCTAAATAATACATTTTGAGAAAAGACATATTTTCCTCAATATGTTTTTAGTTTGTATATTTTTTGTTCCGTTACAGGCAAAATTTCAATTAAATTTATCAAGTTGATATGATCATATCTTGTCATCGTCCCCTGAGTTTTTTTTTAAACTAGTTTCTGCTCATTGAGACTTTGCTTTAAGTATCTTTAAGTATTGAAGTTATGTTTTTGTGTCCTGCAGGAATATTTTACAGTTCTTATTAAAACTGGCAGTTTTCCAGTACAACTATGGCAACCAAACAAAAATATTACTGTTTTCTTTTGGGAACTCTTTTTCTTTAATCTTTTTAAAATTATATATAATTTTAAAAAGATTAAAGAAAATTATATATATATATATATCCAATTTTTCCTTTTATACATCACAACAGTTTTAATCACTCTTAGTTGCTGACTTTTTTTTTTTTTTTTTGGTTTTTGGGCCACACCCGGCGTGCTCCGGGGTTACTCCTGGCTGTCTGCTCAGGAATAGCACCTGGCAGGCACGGGGGACCATATGGGACAAGGATTCGAACCAACCACCTTTGGTCCTGGATGGCTGCTTGCAAAGCAAATGCCCTGCTGACATTTTTTTAAAAAGTTGCAATACTTGATCTACTAGTTATTTTTTTTAGTCACCAGTATATATTTAAATAAATGCATATATATATATTCTTATCAATAAAATATATAAATTAAATATCTATAGCTATGATATTTAAGAGTATTATAAGTGTTATGCCTATTTGAGAATTATTGATATTATTATAAAATATGTAATAGTAGCCCAGTTAAGTAAAATATAATAATACGTTCAACATCTAGTAAATTCATACTACTATTTTGCTCACATAGAATTTTTATAAAAATTAAATGACGTTCAACAATATTTATTTAACCAAAACTTACTTGGATACATTTTTAGTACTTAATGTGTATCATTTATTTTATTGTGTAACATAGTAGAAATGAGTATTTTTCCATTTTAAGAAATAAATTTACCTATCTAAAATTTTAAAAGGCATTATATGGCATTATAATATTTTATGAGTAAGCATTCAAGTTAAGCTATGGTTATTTTATATTCTGGGTTTGGGTATCTCAATAGATTTTTTAAAAAAAAATAGCTAGATCAGGCAGTTGCAACAACAACATTAATTGTGTTCAGTATAAATATAAAAATGTCCCTTTTAAAATATCTTTTGTGGAGCTGGAACAATAGTACCACGGGGAGTCATTTGCCTTACAAGCAGCTGACCTGGGTTCACTCGCCAGCATCTGTGAGCCTGTAAGGAGTGATTTTTGAGTGCAGGGCCAGGAGTAACCCCTGAGCACCAAGGTCGTGCATTGTAAGAGCAGAAAGGACTGTGGTTGACATATTGTAACTTTGATAACATGTTTTAAATAGATGTGAAATTGTGTCCCTAAGACTTTTATAGTCGTATACATGTTACCTAAATAAGAAAATAAGTCAACAAATTTTTATTATTTATCTTATAATTAATTTTGATAATAGTAATAATTTTTACTCTTCCAGCATTTCACACGTCTTAAAATTAAATTTGGAGGGCCCAGAGATAAGCACAGCATGTTTGCCTTGCAAGCAGCCATCCAGGACCAAAGGTGGTGGGTTCGAAACCCGGTGTCCCATATGGTCCCCATGCCTGCCAGGAGCTATTTCTGAGCAGATAGCTAGGAGTAACCCCTGAGCACCACCGGGTGCCCAAAAAACAAAAAAAAAATTAAATTTGGAAAAAAATTCTTAAGTATCACGAAAAAATTTAGATTCTTATGAGCTGTAGAGTCTTTTAATATTTGCTACATTCTATTGTAAAAGAAAATAAACAATACTCATATGAATCGATGTACATGTTCTACAATAATATATATTTATATCAATGGATGGTAGAATGTGCTGTGAAAAATATTTAACCTCAAAGAATTAAAGTATTAACTAATTATTAAATATTAATATAATGAATATTAATTTTGGGCTACAAATAAATCGTTAATTTTTAAATAATTTACTATAATTAATTGTCTTACATATAAAACATTTATATCTCATATATTTATTTTTATATTTAACAAAAAGATACACTTATTTCTTATGTAGAACAGCCATTGTATTTTATATACAACAACAATATGAGTTACATTTTAGTTTTTCAGTTTATTTCAGAAATAAATTTCCCTATGTAATAAATAATGGAATTACTAAAACATATATGTTTTACTAAAGAAAATTTTTTCTAATTATTTTTTATTTGAAAAGTCATAGTTTAAAAAACATGGTAGGGAGTGGTAAAGATTTTACACTAATGTTAAACTTTATGGTAAAGTTAGTTTATGGTACAAAGTGACCACTATTATTCTGAATACCCTCTACCACTGTCCTTAATCTCCTTCTTCAGTATTTGTTCCCCTCCCCTGCCCTCTTTTTCAGGACTATTATAAATCTGTTTGTAATCTAAGGTCAAGGATTCATTATTGTTAAATACTGTCTTTTCCAATGTCTTATCTTCATGAGTCCCTCTTTTTTTTTGTGTGCAACTAACTATATTTTATAAGTCTCATTTCTGTAAAAGATAATTATAAATAATTATAAATATTCAACTTTTGACAATTTAATATTTAAATACGGTATTTAATTTATATAGAACACTATATTTTATTATTTCCCCAGCCCAAAACATTATTATTTTTAATTCATATTATTATTTTAATAACTTTGCCAGCCTGGAGCAAAATTATAGGTGGTAGTGTTCTTGTGTTGCACAGAGCCAAACCTAGCTTTGATTGCCTGCACCCCATATATTCCCCAACCCCTGCCAAAAGTTATTCTTGATTTCAAAGCCTATGGCAGGCCCACAGTACTGTTCCATGTGGAAAAAATGCTGAAGGCCCTCTACTTTTCATAAATTCCTTAAAACACTATGATTTAGTGTTTTCACAAAATGTTTTATACTGCAAAGGACCTTACACTCTACCAGGGGTCTCAAACTCAATTTACCTGGAGGCCGCAGGAGGCAAAGTCGGGGTGATCTTTGAGTGCAAAGTCAGTAGTAAGCCTTGAACATTGTGGGGGGTGTCCAAACATCTAAAATAAACAAAACAAAACAAAAAAAGATTCCTCTAGGGCAGGGCCACAAAATGTTGTACGGAGGGCCAGGCCGCGAGTTTGAGAACCCTGACTTGGCATAAACACTTGGCTTAGACTCCAGTTGATTCTACACTGATTATTCACCCCCGAACTGAGGATATCAACTATGGAAACAAACAAGGTTTCCCACGCCAGCACCAGGAACATAAATTCTACCAAGGAAGGCCAGGGCACTGACTTACTCCAAAAACAGTTCTTAGATCACCCTTACAACCAGGAAAACGCAATAGTCTGCTATAAGGGCAGGATTCTCTGTAATGTTAACTGATGAAGAGACCAAACCAGAAACACTACACACCAGCCGTCTTCTACACTGGACCTGTACAGAAACCAGGATCTATAACTACAGAAACCTACAGCAACAACTATAAGACTGAAGAAATGAACACCAGAATGATTAGGGTGTTGGGCAACCTAGTATGCCTGGAGCCTTGAGTTGTGTTATGCCAAGGTGCTTAGGGGGCAAGATCTCCTGTTTTCTAAGGCCAAAGATGTTTATTTCCAACTTCTTCCATATTTTGCTGTGCCTATGCAAATGACAATTGCCACACACACACACACACACACACACACACACACACACACACATTTTTTTTTAATATTTCCCACCTATGGAGAAAAAATGGGAGCATACTAAACCTTTAGCTATTGCATTAATGACTTTATAGATGATGCAAAAAGTTTCAAAAATATAACTGCTAATGAATTCTCTCCCCTTCTTCCATTTTTTTAATTCTTTGCTTTCTGTCATCCCAAAACAAATGCATTATGTTTAGTTATGTCAACACTGTAACACATTTACTTTAAATAAATAATTTAAATAAATAAAAAAAAATCGGTGAGTTTTCTGTTGGAGTTGTGGATTGTGCTGGTTTCTTTGCTTGGCAGACACTTGGGGGCCTCCCCAGGCATCCCCTGACGGCTTGCCTCGGCTGAGGCGTGTCTCGCTGGGGCTGTGAGTTTTCTGTTGGAGTTGTGGATTGTGCTGGTTTCTTTGCTTGGCAGACACTTGGGGGCCTCCCCAGGCATCCCCTGACGGCTTGCCTCGGCTGAGGTGAGTGTTTGGGGGCCGGAGTTGCAGATCAGGCTGACTGCTGGACCCCTAGGCCCGGCAGACATTTTGGGACCTCCCCCAGCCTGCATCAACCTGGGAACTTTGACCTGATTCAGCATTAATCTCTTCAAGGCGTGTCTCGCTGGGGCTGTGAGTTTTCTGTTGGAGTTGTGGATTGTGCTGGTTTCTTTGCTTGGCAGACACTTGGGGCCTCCCAGGCATCCCCTGACGGCTTGCCTCGGCTGAGGTGAGTGTTTGGGGGCCGGAGTTGCAGATCAGGCTGACTGCTGGACCCCTAGGCCCGGCAGACATTTTGGGACCTCCCCCAGCCTGCATCAACCTGGGAACTTTGACCTGATTCAGCATTAATCTCTTCAAGGCGTGTCTCGCTGGGGCTGTGAGTTTTCTGTTGGAGTTGTGGATTGTGCTGGTTTCTTTGCTTGGCAGACACTTGGGGGCCTCCCCAGGCATCCCCTGACGGCTTGCCTCGGCTGAGGTGAGTGTTTGGGGGCCGGAGTTGCAGATCAGGCTGACTGCTGGACCCCTAGGCCCGGCAGACATTTTGGGACCTCCCCCAGCCTGCATCAACCTGGGAACTTTGACCTGATTCAGCATTAATCTCTTCAAGGCGTGTCTCGCTGGGGCTGTGAGTTTTCTGTTGGAGTTGTGGATTGTGCTGGTTTCTTTGCTTGGCAGACACTTGGGGGCCTCCCCAGGCATCCCCTGACGGCTTGCCTCGGCTGAGGTGAGTGTTTGGGGGCCGGAGTTGCAGATCAGGCTGACTGCTGGACCCCTAGGCCCGGCAGACATTTTGGGACCTCCCCCAGCCTGCATCAACCTGGGAACTTTGACCTGATTCAGCATTAATCTCTTCAAGGCGTGTCTCGCTGGGGCTGTGAGTTTTCTGTTGGAGTTGTGGATTGTGCTGGTTTCTTTGCTTGGCAGACACTTGGGGGCCTCCCCAGGCATCCCCTGACGGCTTGCCTCGGCTGAGGTGAGTGTTTGGGGGCCGGAGCGCGGCCGCTCCGCTGCGCTTCGCGGCCGCGCACTCCACCTCGCCAATGAGTACCACCACAACACGTAGAAAAACCCACAGCGTAAGCGAGACAATGGGGAGACTACGCAGACCAACTTCAACCATAGAGAATGAAGATGGAAACTCTGATGACCCAACAACGACCAACTACCTAAGCAGTCTTTCAGAAATGGAGTTTAGAGACGAAATATGGAGGTTGCTATCAGATATCAAAGAAAGTATAAATCAGAGCACTAATAAAAATCAAGAGAATATGAAGACAGAAATCAGAAAACTCCAAACTGAAATATCAGATCAGATAACAGGTCTGAAAAACTCAATAGACGAATTGAAGAACATAATGGATGAGTTTTCCAACAGGTTAACAGCAGCTGAGGATAGAATTAGTGCTTTAGAAGATGAGATGCATAACAACTTTACACAGCAGAAGAGATTAGAAAAAAACCTCAAATCAAATGATCAGACAATGGAAAATTTACTCAAAGAATATGAGAAGATGAAAATAGAAGTCTTTGATAAGCTCAACAGAAACAACTTCAGAATCATTGGAGTTCCAGAGACCCAAGAAGAAAATCTTCAGGAAGAATCAATGGTTAAGAACATCATCACAGAGAAACTACCAGAGCTAAAGAAAACATGTGACCAAATCCTGCATGCCCGAAGAGTACCAGCTAAAAAAGACCCCAGTAGAAACACCCCAAGACACATCCTAGTCACCATGATGAAACCCACCGATAGAGATAGAATACTGCAAGCAGCAAGATCGAAAAGGGAAATTACATTCCACGGAGCATCCTTGAAATTTACAGCAGACCTGTCACCAGAAACACTCAAGGCCAGAAGGCAGTGGTGGGACGTAGTGGCAAAACTCAATGAAATAAATGCTTCGCCAAGAATATTGCACCCAGCAAAACTAAGTTTCAGGTTTGACGGATGTATACACGGCTTCACAGATAAACAACAGCTCAAAATCTTTGCAGACTCAAAACCAGCCTTAAAAGAAAAACTGAAAGATCTACTCTAAAAACAAGACAGAACAAAAAACACACCAAACTTCTACACAAAGATGGCAATAAATCCCATGACAATTATTTCTCTCAATGTCAATGGACTAAATGCACCAGTTAAGAGGCACAGAGTGGCGAAATGGATCAAAAAACTGAAGCCAACCTTCTGCTGTCTACAAGAAACACACCTGAATAGTCAGAATAAACATAGACTCAAAATCAAAGGCTGGAGGAAAATCATTCAAGCAAACAACACCCTTAAAAAAGCGGGGGTGGCCATACTAATATCAGATGACACAAACTTTATACTCAGAAAAATTGTAAGGGACAAAGATGGATATTATGTACTAATCAAGGGATTTGTACAGCAAGAAGAAATCACTCTCCTAAACATATACGCACCGAATGAGGGTCCAGCAAAGTATTTAATACAATTGTTGACAAATCTGAAGAAGGATATCAATAATAACACAATAATTGTGGGAGACCTCAACACAGGCTTGTCAACACTTGATAGGTCAACCAAATGGAAACCCAACAAAAATATACTAGACCTGCAAAAAGAAATGGATGAAAGAGGCCTAGTAGATATATATAGGGCACTCTATCCTCAGAAACCTGGATACACATTCTTTTCCAATGTACATGGATCATTCTCCAGGATAGATCATGTGCTGGCACATAAACATACCTCCATAAAATAAAAAAGATAGACATTTTGCAGGCTGCCTTTGCTGACCACAAGGCTCTGAAGTTAGATGTGAACTGCAAAGGGACACAGAAGAAAAAATTTAACACCTGGAAGTTAAACAGCCTCATACTCAATAACCAGTGGGTCCGAGATGAAATCAAGGAGGAAATCAAAAGGTTCCTGGAAACAAATGACAATAAAGACACAAACTATCAGAACTTATGGGACACAGCAAAAGCAGTACTGAGAGGAAAATTTATAGCTTTGCAAGCACACATCAGGAAGGAAGAAGGAGCTTACCTGAGTAGCTTAATGACACAGCTAATAGAACTAGAAAGTGCTCAACAAAAGGACCCAAAAATAGGGAGACAGAAGGAAATAACAAAGCTGAGAGCAGAAATCAACGAAGTGGAAACCCAAAAAACAATCCGAAAGATCAACGAAAGCAGAAGTTGGTTCTTTGAAAAAATAAACAAGATTGATAGACCATTGGCAAAACTCACAAAGCAAAAGAAAGAGAGAAACTTGATAACGCGTATTAGAAATGAGAAGGGGGAGATCACTACAGATACTGCAGAGATTCAAAGGGTATTCAGAGAATACTTTGAGAAACTCTATGCCACTAAATATGAGAACCTGGAAGAAATGGATAAATTTCTGAACTCATATAACCTTCCACGGTTGAATAAAGAAGAGGTAGCATATCTAAACACCCCCATAACTATTGAGGAAATTAAAACTGTAATCAAAAATTTACCCAAAAACAAAAGCCCAGGCCCTGATGGATTCACGAATGAATTCTTTCAAACCTTTCAAGAGGAACTACTACCAATTCTGGCCAGGCTCTTTTATGAAATCGAAAAAACAGGAATACTTCCAAATAGCTTTTATGAAGCCAACATCACCTTAATACCAAAACCTGATAGAGATGCTGCCAAAAAAGAAAATTACAGACCAATATCCCTGATGAACACAGATGCAAAGATCCTCAACAAAATCCTGGCGAACAGGATCCAGTGCCTCATCAAGAAGATCATTCACTTTGATCAAGTAGGTTTCATCCCAGGAATGCAAGGATGGTTTAACATCCGTAAATCTATTAATATAATACACAACATAAACAACAACAAAAATAAAAATCACATGGTCATATCAATAGATGCAGAAAAAGCATTTGATAAGGTTCAACACCCCATTCTTGATTAAAACTCTCAGCAAGATAGGAATAAAAGGAACCTTTCTCAATATAGTCAAAGCCATCTACCAGAAGCCAGTGGCAAATATTATCCTCAATGGAGAAAAACTAAAATCCTTTCCTCTAAATTCTGGTACAAGACAAGGCTGTCCTCTCTCACCACTCCTATTCAACATAGCACTGGAAGTACTTGCTATAGCGATTAGGCAAGAAAAAGATATCAAGGGAATTCAGATAGGAAAGGAAGAAGTCAAGCTCTCACTGTTTGCAGATGACATGATACTCTACTTAGAAAACCCTAAAGACTCTACCAAAAAGCTTCTAGAAATAATAGATTGGTATAGCAAAGTGGCAGGATACAAAATTAACACACAAAAATCAATGGCCTTTTTATACACGAATAATGATAGGGAAGAAATGGACATTAAGAGAACAATCCCATTCACATTAGTTCCACACAAACTCAAATATCTTGGAGTCAACCTGACTAAAGATGTGAAGGATCTATACAAAGAAAACTACAAAACACTGCTCCAAGAAATAAGAGAGGACACGCGGAAATGGAAACACATACCATGCTCATGGATTGGCAGGATCAACATCATTAAAATGGCAATACTTCCAAAAGCATTGTACAGATTTAACGCGATTCCTCTAAAGATACCCATGACATTTTTCAAAGAAGTGGATCAAATACTTCTGAAATTCATCTGGAACAACAAACAACCTCGAATAGCTAAAGCACTCCTTGGGAAAAGGAATATGGGAGGCATTACTTTCCCCAATTTTAAGTTGTATTACAAAGCAACAGTTATAAAAACAGCATGGTATTGGAATAAAACAGACCCTCAGATCAGTGGAATAGGCTTGAGTACTCAGAGAAGGTTCCTCAGACATATAACCACCTTGTTTTTGATAAAGGAGCAAAAAATCCTAAATGGAGCAGGGAAAGCCTATTCAACAAGTGGTGTTGGCACAACTGGTTAACCACTTGCAAAAAAGCGAACTCAGACCCCCAGCTAACACCATATACAAAGGTAAAATCCAAATGGATTAAAGACCTTGATATCAGAACTGAAACTATAAGGTATATAGAACAACATGTAGGTGAAACACTCCAGGACATTGAGACTAAAGGCATCTTTAAGGAGGAGACAGCACTTTCCAAGCAAGTGGAAGCAGAGATAAACAGATGGGACTATATTAAGCTGAAAAGCTTCTGCATCTCAAAGGAAATAGTGCCCAGAATACAAAGGCCACCCACTGAGTGGGAGAAATTATTCACCCAATACACATCAGATAAAGGGCTAATATCCAAAATTTACAAGGTACTGACAGAACTATACAAGAAAAAAACAACTAACCCCATCAAAAAATGGGGAGAAGAAATGAACAGACACTTTGAAAAAGAAGAAAGGCAAATGGCCAAAAGGCACATGAAAAGATGTTCAACATCACTAATCGTCAGGGAGATGCAAATCAAAACTACTGAGGTACCACCTCACGCCACTGAGATTGGCACACATCACAAAAAAGGAAAACAAGCAGTGCTGGCGGGGATGTGGAGAGAAAGGAACTCTTTTTCACTGCTGGTGGGAATGCCGTCTAGTACAACCTTTATGGAAAGCGATATGGAGATTCCTTCACAAACTGGAAATTGAGCTTCCATACGATCCAGCTATACCACTCCTAGGAATATACCCAAGAAGCACAAAAATACAATACAAAAAACCCTTCCTTACTCCTATATTCATTGCAGCGCTATTTACAATAGCCAGACTCTGGAAACAACCAAGATGCCCTTCAACAGATGAGTGGCTGAAGAAACTGTGGTACATATACACAATGGAATACTATGCAGCCATCAGGAGAGATGAAGTCATGAAATTTTCCAATACATGGATGTACATGGAATCTATTATGCTGAGTGAAGTAAGTCAGAGGGAGAGAGAAAGACGCAGAATGGTTTCACTCATCTATGGGCTTTAAGAAAAATGAAGGACATTTTTTAACAATATCTCAGAGACAAGAGAGATGAGGGCTGGTAGGTGCAGCTCAGGACATGCAGCTCATCACATAGAGTGATGAGTGCAGTTGCAGAGATGACTACACTGAAAACTATCATAAAATGTGAATGAATGAGGGAAGTAGAAAGCCTGTCTCGAGTACAGGTGTAGGGGGTGGGGAGGAGGGAGATCTGGGAAATTGGTGGTGGGAATGTTACACCGGTGAAGGGGGGGTGCTCTTTACATGACTGTAATCATACAACTATAATCATGTTTGTAATCACGGTGTTTAAATAAATAAATAAAAAAAATCAGAAAAAAACTCACTATGATTTAGAAATAAGGGGAAAGAGGGAAGAGGACAGAGAATATTCAGGAAAGTTCCATATATCACTTTTTTTGTGATATCATACCAGGTGATGCTCAAGGTTACTCCTGGCTATGAGCTTAGAAATTGCTCCTGCTTTGGGGATAATATGTGACGCCTGAGATTGAACCTCAGTTCTAGGCTAGCTCCAGCAAGGTAGGATGCCTTACTGCTCCATGCCTCTGCTCCCTCCCCATATATCACTTATTTAAAATATATGTAAAATAAAATGTTAAAATAAATAAAATTAAATTAAAATTAAATTTTATTAAATAAAATAAATTTCATTTGATTACAATTAAAATTTAATTAAAATAAAAATTAAATTAAATTAAAATTTAATTTGGAATTAAAATTAAATGTTAAAATAAATAAAATAAATAAATAAATTAAAAAATTTAAAATAAAATAAAATTTTAAATTTTTTTAAATTAAAATTAAAATTATTAAAATTTTATTAAAATAAAATATTTTAATTTCATAATTAAAATTAAAATTATTAAAATTTTATTAAAATAAAATGTTTATGTTAGAAAATACTTTAGTAATTCTTGAACTCTAATGTTTAGTAAAAGTAAATTTTATTAAGGTATTAAGGTATTTTGGGGGGTTTTTTTTTTTTTTTCTAATGGGTGGGCACACCTGATATTCAGGGATTACTGCTCTCAGGAATTACATCTGGTCATAAGGGATGCTTGGGATAAAAACTCAGTCAGCTGCATGCAAGGTAAGTGCCTGACCATCTGTACTATCATTTCAGTCAGTAAGACTACATTGAAAGAAAGTATCTTAGAGTTAACAAAAGTTGTTCATTTAAGTTTTATATTTAATACACTTAAAAAAGGTAAAAGCATGTTTAACATCTGACCCTGACACCCGATTAAACACTTTGGTATACAAAATATTTTTCAGAATTGCACATTCACAAATATTCTAATTTTTAAATGGTAAAAATTAATTGGAAATTTAATTTTTCTGTTGCAAATAAAAGACATAGCTTGCAATTTACCAATTTGAAGCTCTCTGGGAATTTCATGTTATTATGCTAATAAGAGATAAGCGGATTTATTATAATTTTCAAAATATTTTCTTTAGTAAACCTTGGAAAAAGTTTATATTTAGAGATATTGAACATTGCAATAGTTACAGTCCAACTTTGCTTTGTAAAGTAAAAATTAATATTTATTCTATTAAATTAGACTCAATCTGTAAAAATGCAAATGCTCCAGGGATAGTTAATGCTCTTTTATTTTAGGCAGCATATGATTTATGTGTTTGTAGCAATGTTGGATAAAGTTGCTTTTATGTGTCTGATTTTTTTTTAGACCTAAACAACACATTTTGTGAAAATAGACAGATGGACTTAATGCTGAAATTCTGGACACCTGTCATGAGCACAAATGTTGGCCTGTCAAAAACTTCAGTGGACTTCAAGACTAAACATTATGTAATCTAACAACTCCAATCTGACTTATTTACATTAAAATATCCTTATTAAGGTGTTTAAATAAAAATATAAAAATTATCCTTGAAAAATTTCCAAAAGATAAACAAAAATTTATTGTTATATTACAAAAAGGGATATTATGTGATTTTTCAGAATATGTATTGTCAGAATAAGCAAAGATTTAAACACATATAAGATATATTTCACATATAGTATAAGGAGAAGATATGTAGTATTAGAAGAAAACACAGGATATTTAGAAGAATAATATGTTTCTTTTAATCTAGGTCTGGAGATAGTAGAATCTGTTTATTGATTGCGCTCATTTTAAAGAATGAACTCAGACATAATAACAATGCTATCTAGTAAGTAATTTTGTCATATGGCATATATTTAGAAGTTACAAATTAGTCAACATTAAGAACTTAAAGAAATTGTATGATTGTGAAGTATGTAAAAAATGGAGACTAATCATTCCCTGGAAGTAGTATACTCTGATATTTTCACTAACATTTTTCTTATGGAAAATAATTACAATTATTTCTCAAAATCTAAAGAAAAATTAAATTATGCAAGAAGTTTTATTTCACAGTTTTTATGTTATAACCACTATACAATTAACACATTCTAAATTTTTATTTTTGGGCCACACCGGCAGTGACGATGAAGGGTTACTCCTGGCTATTGTGCTCAGTAAATCGACTCTCCTGGCTCAGGGGACCATACAGGATTTAATCCCATCAAAAAATGGGGAGAAGAAATGAACAGGACACTTTGATAAAAAAAGAATACAAATGGCCAAAAGGCAGATTGAAAAAATTGCTCCATCATCACTGATCATCAGGGAGATGCAAATCAAAACAACAATGAGATACCATCTCTGGGGCGGGGGGGGGACACCCCAGAGATTGGCACACATCACAAAGAATGAGAACAATCAGTGCTGGCAGGGATGTTGGAGAGAAAGGAACTCTTATCCACTGCTGGTGGGAATGCATGTCTAGATCCAACCTCTATGGAAAGTGATATGGAGATTCCGGCCAAAAACTGGAAATTGAGCTCCCATTTGACCCAGCTATTCCACTCCTAGGGATATACCCTAGGAACACAAGAATACAATAGAAAAACCCCTTCCTCACACCTATATTTATTGCAGCAGTATTCACAATAGCCAGGCTCTGGAAACAACCAAGATGCCCTTCAACAGATGAATGGCTAAAGAAACTGATACATATACAAATGGAATATTATGCAGCAGTCAGGAGAGATGAAGTCATGAAATTTTTCTATACATGGATGTGCATGGAGTCTATCATGCTGAGTGAAATAAGTCAGAGGAAGAGAGAGAGATGCAGAATAGTCTCAATCATCTATGGGTTTTAAGAAAAATAAAAGTTTTTTGCAACAATCCTTAGAGACAATGAGAGGAGGGCGGGAACTTCCAGCTCACTTCATGAAGCTCATCACAGACAGTGGTGAGTGCAGTTATAGAAATAACTATACTGAGAACTACCATAATCATGTGAATGAATGAGGGAACTGGAAAGCCTGTCTAGAGTACAGGTGGGGTGGGATGGAGGGAGATTTGGGACAATGGTGGTGAGAATGTTGCACTGGTGAGGTGGGGAGGTGCTCTTTACATGACTGAAACCTAATCACAGTCATATTGGTAATCAAGATGTTTAAATAAAAAAAAAGAAAAAAGAAACTAGATAATGTGTCTATTATGTGTGGTGTTTATGTTTATAACAGTGACTTTATTATTTACAAATTCTCAGTAAATAGTTATAAATGCTATATACAAAATATGAGTCTTTTTGCCTCAAACATAAAAGATTTTCTATCTCTGATCATTAACTGAATGTCAAGCATCTCAAAGTTAACACATTTAAAGCCTAAGTTTATTCACTTTTTCACCACTTATGAAAATATGCAACTTCTGCTATTTTTGTTCAAGTAATAGATATCTGGAAATATAATATAATCAAAATATTTTATTTAATTCTTACATTTATCATCAAATTTGTTAGAAGAGTTTTTTTGGTTTTGTTTTGTTTTGTTTTTTTTTGACCACACCTGGTGATGCTTAGGGATTACTCCTTGCATTGCGCTTAGAAATCACTCCTGGCTTGGGGGACCATATGGGATGCTGGGAAATCCAACCGAGGTTTATACTGCATCAGCAGCATGCAAGGCAAATGCCCTACTGCTGCAATATTGCTCTGGCCACTAGAAGAATTTTTTTTAACTCATTCCAGAATAGTCATAACTAAGCATATTATTGCATTGTCTTTATCTGTCCAACATTGCCATTATCTGTCATTGTGTTACTAGTATTTTATTTTAATTATTATTATTATTTTTAAATTTTATTTGAGACAGCATGATTTCAATACTTTTAGTGATTGTATATAACATCCCAAACCCACATCTTTAACCAGCATGTCTGCTTCCTTCTATCATTATCTTAGAGCCTTCTACCACTAATTTAGAGCCTCCTCCATCAGCACCCTCAACTCTTTGCTCCATGTCAAACCTGTGGTAAACTAATTCATTTCCCTCTCTGACTAACTGCACTCAACATTATACACCAGATACATCAAATTATAATAAAATTCATGATTTTTTGTTTAGGTTTGTTTTTAATAGCTTGGTATTAGTCCACTGTGTATATATATATATATATATATATATATATATATATATATATATATCACAATTTCTTTATTTAAACACCTGCCGTTTGACATTTGGTTGTTTCTAAACTGAACCAAGAAGGTGAAATGTTTTTTTCTGAGTCGAACTTTTGAATCTTTGGGGTAGTTACCAAGAAGTGATATTGGTGGGTTCTATGAAAGTGCCATTCTTGCTTTTTTCTTTCTTTGAAGTGTTCATATTATGTTTCCAGAGAAGTTGGACCAGTCAACATTCATATATTAAAGTTAAGAGTTCCTTCTTCCCACAACACTGTCAACACTAATGGTTTTAGTTCTTTTTTAATATGTGTCTTTCCCATGTATTCATTTTTATTTCCCTGGTGATAATTGCTGGAGGGCATTTTTCATATACCTATTTTTCTAATATGTATTTTAGTATGTATTTGTTCATTTTTCTTCTCATTTAAGGGAGTTTGGCACCCTGTGGTGTTCAGGGATTACAACACTGCTCTCGGGGATCTCTCCTGGCAAGGCAAGAAAGAATATTTGGTCCCAGGGATAGAGGCATGTTCTGCCTTATTTAAGGCACTATCTGCTGCACTATCTTTCACTGTTCTGCTTATTTTTGGATGGAGACATTTAGTTTTTTTGTTGTTAATTTTTAAATGACTTGTATATATTGGTTATTAACCCCTTGAATGATAAGTGAGGAGAAAATATTTTCTCCCATTACATGGGATTTATTTTATAGTCATTTCATTTGTGGTACAGAAGGTTTTTAATTTGATATAGTTCTTTTAGTTATCTTTGCTTTTATTTATAAACTAAGGGTTTATAATGCCTCTAAACTCATTATTATTAAAAAAATTGTCAGTGTTTTTCTCCACATAACTAAGATTTTCAGGTCTGATATGAAAGGTGGCAATCTACTGCATGGTTTAAAATAGGGGCTTAATTTAATTTAATTTACTTGAGTGACCATTTTTCTTAAGACGATGTGCATTTCCAGGGATTAAATCTGGGCACCTACTTCAATGTATGCACCTTATACACTGAATATTGCATTTACCCCTAAAATTGGTTCTTTCTAATTGATATTAAGCTCATTAGAATTTTAGATTTTGTCTTAATCTTAAGAGAGTATAGAATTATCTACCTGCATCACAACACACTACAATTTTATTAAATAAAGGAAGTACTTTGCATGGATATTTTGTTAATTTATTACTTGAGAGACAAACAGGAGTTTAATAAATTTAATATACTCTTGGTATTATTTATTAATATTAAAATTTAAAAAATCATAATGTCAAAGGCAAAAGTTTGAAGTAAAAGAGAAAAATCTGTATTCGTTAATAATTTATTCTAACTTGAAAATGAATTCTGTTAGCAGTCACTGTGATTGAATGTGAAAACGATTGAATGTAGTCTCTATTATACATGGTAGATGTCTAACTGCTTATAGTTCTTGAAAAATGACAGTAAGTCATCTAGAGTTGATGTCATTTTTTGTGTTATAATAAATGCAACAGTTTTGCTCTTTATCTTTTCATAGTAAAATTGAAGTTAAATAACTTAATGTATAGTCAGAATAAAACATGAAATAGTTGATTGTTGCCTATGTATTTTGCATTAAAATATACTAACACATATAGATGATATAATACTCAATGTTATATATAATAGTCAGCATATTTAATAATATAATAGCTTAATACAAAAAAATATATAACAGCATAAAAGTATAACAATAAGGTATAATTATGCAATTATACTAGCAGAATGAAAACCTAATGTTATTAACATTAAATACTTCAAGGCTATAGAACCATAGGAGTTTGAGTTGCTGTTAGAATTAATGAATGACAGTCACTTAGGAAATTCATTTTCAGTTTCTTAGAAAATTAAGCATACTCATCATATTATTCAGTAATAGTATTTATATATAGTAATATAAATGGGTTTGTATATCCATACAAGGAATTTACACAAATTCTTATAAAAGCTTGTTTATAATTGGAAAATGTGTCAAGTAACAAGTTGTTCCTTGATGAAATAATGGATTCTTATGCCATCATATATCCATGCAATTTTATTTCATTTCATCCAATAGAAGTAATGCTCAGACTAGAAAAATACAGGTAACTAAAATGCATATTAAAAAGTGAAAGAAGGGGCCAGAGAGATAGAACAGCAGTAGGATGTTTGACTTTCACAAAGCACACCCCGGGACAAATGGTGGTTCGAATCCTGGCATTCCATATGGTCCCCTGTGCCTGCCAGGAATGATTTTCTGAGCACTTCCAGGTGTGACCCTAAGCCAATAAATAAATAAAATAAAATAAAAAATAACAAGTGAAAGAAGTCAACTTAAAATGTCTCATTCTACTGAATTGTAATTAAAATCCAAAAGAAAAAAAACTATAGAATTATTATATTTATGTTGTCAAGAGTATAGGAAGAATAAGGGTGAATAAGTGAAATACAGACAATAAGGGTATTGAAATTATTCTGATGATAAGTGTACACCATCATATTTTTCATATTAAGTGTATAATACAAAGTGTCAGTGAACTCAATGTAAACTGGGACCTTTTATAATGACTAAATGTGACTTACCAAATATATCATTTTAATGAATGTTTATAATATGCAAAACTCAGAAATACTGATGATACTAGAAAGTAGTAATTATGAAACTATCTGAATTCTACTTATTCTACTCACTTTTGCTTTATACTGAATACTTCTAGAATTTGTGTACTAATTAAAGAGTAACTTTCACCTATTGCTTGGCTGTAGTAACTTCATCTTAATTCAAGAAATTCTAGTACACTGAATATAGATTATATATTTATACATACATACATATATGTTTATATACAAGATATCACTTTGTTTTGTGTTTTTGCCTTTAGTGGCACTCAGTGGCACTCAGGGGGTTTCTCCTGGCTGGCTCTGTGCTCAGAAATCACTCCTGGCTTGGAGTACAATATGGGAGGCCAGGGGATGAGCTCGCCTCTGCCCTGGACAGTTGCATGCAAGGCAAATGACTACCGCTGTTCTGCCACTCTGGCCCCACGTTTTACTTTTTTAATAGGTTTTTATTTTTCATTTTCACAAAGAAAAAGTTACATGTCAAATTAAATTTTATTCAAAAATTATAGAAGAATTTGTTTTTTTCATTCCTATTAGGAGCACATAGTTTAGAAATATATACTTTGGAGCTCTAAGTCCACTTGTTTTAATATGACTAAAATGTCTCCATCTGGAAAAGAAATTTATTTTCATTTACTGTAAAACGATAACTCATTTCTCAGTGTTGTAAATTTTTCATTTTAAACATTTATTCTACAGTGTTTTGTAAGACAGCCAAATAGTTAGTATGCAAATATTACATATAAAAATATTTGGGGGTGAAAAATATTTAATTTTCTCTATATATAGAAGTTGAAATTTCAAACATATCATTCATTAAATTATATCACAGGAAATTTTTCATTTTAATAATGTCTTTTGCTTTAAATAGTAACAGTATTATAAGATACATCATGATTTATAAAGATATATTATTAAAATTATTTATGCATATTAATGTGATACTTGTGGCTATTTATCTTTACATTAAAAACTGTCAAAAAATGTGAATCCTAGCATTTCTTAGGTGTACAGTCTTTGATCTACTAAATCTTCAATTCTGAACAAAGGAACAAATTTAATTAAAGACATACATTATGAACTTAATATTAACTACTTAACATTTGAAATACCTCCTCAAATTGAGCTTTGTTAAAATATAATTTTTATCTTATTTTGAAAGGGGAAATAAAAACTTTCTATACTTTTCACATTCCAAGTATGTCAGCAGAAATTATCTTTAAAATTAAAGCCTGGTCTAGATACTATAGAGTGGGCAGGGAGTTTGCTTTGCCAGTAACCAGTCTGGTTTTTTTCCTCAATATAGTCACTGGAGCCAGCCAGGAGTGATACTGGAACTCAGAGCCAGGAGTAAGCCCTCAATACTGCCAGATGTGGCCCCAAAACAGAAAAACATTAAAACATAAAATTAAATTAAAGCCTAAAGTCAGTAGTTTCTAATTGCAGTTACCAAAAAGTATTGGTGATTTACCCAATTCAAATTTGCCATCCTCCTTTGATAAAAACTATGAAGTGTCCAAAGATAAATTCATTAGTTAGTTTCATGAATAAATTTATTTTTGAAACAAGTCATCACTTTGCAATCTAGTTTGGTGGTTCTAAATCCCTGGAGTAGGGCAAGAAATGAATTTTATTCAGAATGTAGAAATGGACTTAGTTTAAGGAAAACAAACCAAATCCTTGACAGTCTACCTACATAGCATGTTTGGGGTGGAGAATATACCTCTGCAAGGGTTTTTCTTTTAAATTCATAGCCAGCTCTGGAAGTAGGGGGAGGAAATGAGAAATAAGATTTTAAAGATCGTTTCTATTTGTTTTCTCCCTAACAAGAAAATTTGCTTCAAACTTCTCCAGGAGAGAGTCATTGGGTTTTCTCGATCCTGTTTAAAAAAAAGGCAGTTGTGACTCTTGACATTTCTACAAACACATTAGCTTTACCTCTGCATTTGTTTAAAAAAAAGGCAGTTGTGACTCTTGACATTTCTACAAACACATTAGCTTTACCTCTGCATTTGCTAAGGAAGCAAGTCATTTAGAATTTGTTGTAGTATATAAGGTAGTAGATCTAGGTTATGCAATTGCAAACTGGTCTTTTCAGCTTTATCTCCAGGATAAACATACAAGCCAGCTGTTAGGAGGACAGATGAAGTCAGGCCTGATAAGGAGTAATAGATCCTAAAATGCAAATTCTTGGGCAGAGAGAGAATTGACTCTGGGAAACAAATTTCCTTAGCAGTGCGTCATATTACCACAGTCACTTGCTTTAATTGTTTCACAGACAAGAAGGGAAAAGAAATCATTGTTTTTTGACCCTCCTCAGAGAAACTCTCTAGTAGTTTCAGAGACAAATAGTCAATTCTAGGAGACACGATAATATTCTCTGAAAGTGATACTTAACACTGACTTCTTACTTTCCAAGTGAAGAAAATGGTCAATAACTTCAACACCAAAGTGTTCTTCTAAGGAGAGTGAAAGTTAATGTAAAGGGGCTCAATGTTAGCCTAGAGCCCAAAGTCAAATCAAAGGTGAGAAAATGTGTCTCTGGTTTTTGACTCTATTTCTCAAGATCATCTCAGAGATGATATTTAGCAAAACAAACTCAGAATTTTATTGACACTAAAATTTTTAGTGACATTAGCAGTTTAGAGAGGTTTAGTCAATGATCAATGGTATTTTTGCCTCAGGCCAGTACAGTTTTATTCTCAAGGAAATGAGTCTCAGATCTTGGGTATCTTGTTTTGTTTTGGTTTTTGGGCCACACTATAGGTGCTCAGGGCTTATTCCTGACTACAGTGTTTAATGATCATTCTGTGGCACTGAAAGGACCCTAC
The DNA here is from genome assembly GCF_024139225.1 of Suncus etruscus. NCBI lineage: Eukaryota > Metazoa > Chordata > Mammalia > Eulipotyphla > Soricidae > Suncus > Suncus etruscus. The sequence goes on along the minus strand of NC_064863.1, from coordinate 53,016,403 downwards.
TGGTGCCAACAATTGAATATAGGTTTGCTACATGCAAAACAAACACACTACTCACTGAACTATTCCTGTATTCACATGAATTTTGTTCTTGAGATGGAGTTTCTAGAAAAATGACTCCTTTGACCCACTAGGTAATTGCTTATTGACCCAAGGGAAATAGGTAACCAGGAGCTTATCCATGGTCTTATCCACTCCGACAGTAAAGATATTGCCTGGTGAGGAACTTAATGTACTGCAAGAAAGATTCTTCATTTGTGCATCTATGTAAGGTCATAAGAGGGGCTATTCTGTATATCTGAAAAGACTGTAAAACAGGCTGAGTCTCTGGGTTAGTCAAGGTAAACTTCTAAAATTGTCTTAACAGAAAGCATAAAAAAGGTGTAAAGGATCTGATGGAGGACAAAAGGAATATAAAACTCTAAATTCTAGCTCTTATTGTTGGTCATTTCAAAGAAAAGGAATCACTACTGCCCCACTGAGAAAAATATTGGAGAAAAAAGTTCCCAAAACAGACACAAATGTTTCCTAAAACCTGCAGCAAAATCAGAATTGCAATCGATAATAGATTCTTAGCACATGATCCCAGTAAAAGTGTAAGTCACCAGAGTGACGTATGTAAAGTAGAAAGGAGAGAGGAAGTAGCACTGAGGACTCTGTTGCCTCTCTCTCTCTCTCTCTCTCTCATCTCTCTCTCTCTCTCCTCTCTCTCTCTCTCTCTCCTCTCCTCTCTCTCTCTCTCTCTCTCTCTATCACACTATTTCTCTCTTCACTTCCTGTAAATAAAAAACTCTCTATTTCTCTCTCTTTCTCTTTATTTCTCTCTTTTTCTTTCTATTTCTCTTTATTTTTCTCTCTCTTCACTTCTGGTAAATGTCAATGGAAAACTGCTGAGGAGATCTAGGACCTTAGGCCTTGTTGTGGCAAGGAAAGCCACTTCAGTTCTAAATCATGTTCAGGTATTTTAGGAAGCTTCCTTCACAGAATAGAATTTCAGAAGAAGAATAACAGTAAAGTAAAAATAAGATTTACTTTTTTATTTATTTGAAGGTATGATCTCAGATTAAACTTACATTATTAGGTACTTTCTACTGTTTTAAAATTATGAATTAAAATGGGATACAATATTAACTTGAAAAAAATAAACAGTGGCTAATTCATGCTCTATCTATATGATTACTGTTTTGTATTGTGCTGCTTTTGACTAATAGTATTTGTATTGATAATTTTTATCTAACTTCATAAGCAAGATCGATCTACAACTTTATGTTTTTTGCAAAATTATTTTGCATAAATGTCCAAAAAATGTGTGATTTTTTTCTATCTTTAAAGTTTTAAAGTATGTTTAAATATAGATATTAGAAGTAGTTAATTCAAATAAGCTGGTATTATATAAAAATCTGAGTAAGCTGGAAAACTGGCTCAAAGAGCATGAGCACATGTTTTACATGTAGTTGTCATGGGTTCAATTTCTAGATATATCCATCATAATTAGGAAAGTTCCTAACACCACCAGATGTGACCACCAAATAAAAAAAAACAAATTTTTATAAAACACAACCATTGGTTATATTTTTAATATAATTTAATATTTTTAATTATATGTTGATTATAACTTAATTATTTGTATGAAATATAAAATAAAAATAATAAAAATAAATTCAATTTTCAAAATTCTGGCTATTTCAATTAGGAAGCATTTTAATTAATAATCATTGCTTACCAAAACAATTTTATTATGAAATATTTTTGATTGAGAATGGAATTGGCTCTCTTTTCTGTAACTTTTTGTATTTTATGTTTACTTGTGATGTATATGAAATGAAGCATAAAGGTGTATCAAGAATACAAATTAGTCATATAAGCTATTCATTTTTACTGGCATTTACTATTGTTCTTTAATTGCACATAAATATTCACTTAAACATAACATTTTTATTTTGTGTCGTTTCAAGGTTTTTTTCTTAGCTTTATCCAAAAAAGAAATAGATGATATGTCAAAAAATTATTAGTAAAGACTGTCATATGACAGGTTTTCTGATAGTTTTCCCTAAATATAAATAAAATATGCAGTATTCTACTCTTCACAGAACAACAAATTTTAAAGAGTGATAGAAAAGTGTTGTTTTATTGTTAGTATATATATGATAATTCTATTGATTATAATTTACCTTTCAATGTAATATATATTTTTGGGCTTGAAGTGCAGGTTGAGATATTTTTATTTGACTTGGTATGTATCATATAAAAGTAGAGAGAGTTTTGTTTTATGGTATAACCTTGTCATTTGAAAAAGCACAGCATTTGCATGACATATAATTTTAAATGCCTATGGAAGTGAGTTTAATTTATTGAGATATTTTTAAGAGTAATTACAGCAGGTTGTCAGAACACTTGTATCAACCTTCTTCAGGGCAGATATTTGAGACTACTTAAAATGAATTGATGTTTCTACTATTAATATTTGATGGGGGTACCATAGTGGAAAAAGATAGATGCTTATATAATTGGCATCTTTAACATTTAGAGCTGAATACATAAATGCCATGGACATAATTCTCTATAACATATAGGGACTTAATAATATTTAATGAGATAGTAGAAAAGATATAAATAGAAGTCATTTTATATTATGAATAATATAATTTTAAATAGGTCTAATTCTCTACATATATCAATAAGAATTTTATTCACGTTATATATAAAACAATTAATTTTAAATATTAAATTTCTACCAAGCCTGAGGTGCAAATATTCCAGTTAACATGATTGAGAAATATATGTATCAGAATATAAGCAGCAATTGTATTTGTGTAAATTTTTACAATTATTATCATATTAAATTCTGCTTTTTATTACTGCTAATTTCCATCTAAGTCAAGAAATAGATCTCTGCCTAGTAAAATTATATGCATGGGGCCGGACCGATAGCACAACAGTAGAGCTTTTGCCTTGCATGGCTGACCTAGGACAAACCCAGGTTAGATCCAGAATAACATATGGTCCTCCTAGCCAGGATTGATTTTTGAGATCATAGGCCAGGTGTAACACCTGAGCATCTCTGGATGTGGCCAAAAAAAAAACCCCCCCAAAAATTATATGCTTAATTTGATTTCATCCTTAGTTGATAAGAAAAGACTGCTTGATGTAGTTTTACTGCAGAACTGTGATTGAGGTATAAGGGTAAGCTAATAGTTTCTTAAAAGTCTATACTTAGTATATGCTGATGAACTGTAAAATTATTGAAATACATTTTACGTTACCTTTTTTGTTGTTGTTGTTGTTGTTTTTTTTGTTTTGTTTTTGGGTCACACCTGGTGGCGCTCAGGTGATACTCCTGGCCCTATGCTCAGAAATCGCTCCTGGCAGGCTCTGGGGACCATATGGGATGCCGGGATTCTAACCACCATCCTGCATGCAAGGCATATGCCTCCCCTCCATGCTATCTCTCTGGTGCCACACCCCACTCAGGAGAGGTACACACCAAAGTGTAGTGCTCTCCTGAAAAGGAATTATTTGCCAAAAAGGCCCGCTTAGAGCAGTCAAAATCACTTGACCCTTTGCGTGGACGTTTGGCCATAATTCCATAAGTGGCTGTAACTATCTCTCTCTTTATTTTTAACCAATATTAGAAATCAGGCCTTAGTAAATTCTTTCTACAAGGACAGTACAATCCAGCCAAAAGTCTCCCACTTAACAGCTCCCTGTAATTTTTCCTACTTTGGCGCCAAGATCAGGTTTTTCCATAAACTTAGCTCAAAACAAAGTATTTTCAGTTTCCCCCCCCCCCCAAACTCTGAAACATTCCTCACTCTTCCCACTTCCCTGATAATTACCTGGTTTCTTCTGTTTTACCCAAAACATAGCGAACCCAAAACAAACTGCCTTTTCACCTTCAGTATCGGCTCTTTAATATGCTAATTTAAGCCAAAGTCTTTCTTTCTTTTCCCAGTTTCTTTGATGTCAAGAATTTGCACCCTGCTTTTCCCTGCCTCAGCCTTTTAAAAGCAGCCAGCTCAAAAAATAAAATTGTCTTCGTTTTTGAGACGTAAGTCCCCATGCAATCTGCGTGGTTTCATTCATTTCTACAATATTATTCCGTTCATTCGCCATTCCGTGTGCCCACTCTCTCCCCGTGGAATTTTTTCCTGAACTCCACGAAGGATCTGCTTGCAGGAGCTGAAGACTGCAACAGAATTTGGCTCACAGCACTCTGGTCCCTATTTTTAACTTGATTTGTGTCCTTCCAAAATAATCGTAATTACCTCTCTATTGGGGAAAACTGCTAATGCATCTTTAAAGGGTGAGGACACCTCCCTGTAACAGCCAAAGGACTGAGACACGCCCCCGTTTATGAACAATTGAAAAGAAAGGCAGGTGGTAAGAAGACTCAAAAAAAAAAACTTATGGGAAGTGTCTGAAGGCCAGGGGCTAGGGGCACAAAGACCCCTGCAGGGCCCAACCTAATACACAGCATAAGTAGCATCAGCCAGATGCAACTTGCTTGACCTTCTCTCTCTTTCTGTGTGCATGAAATATAGTACCTTAAATATTACTGTGAAAGATTTATTATTCACTTTTGGTCACAATAAAAATTATTTAAAGAATAAAAAATAAAAACATTAAAAATAACAGAATAGTCAGCTAGCAGGAAGAGCTTATTAAACCTTCTGCCAATGTCTAAATGACCTCATTAAAAATACAATAATTTTCACAAATTAAAAAACGTGTACAATGAGTTAAATGTATATACTAAGACATTTCTACCTCTGAAGGGAAGGTTCATGAAGAAGTTAATTTAACAGGTTAAAAAACTAATTCTTTGTTCTTGACTTCAGATCGAGTATAATAGAGAATCTTGACATTAAGCTTAGTGTCTTGTAAAAAGTAATGACAGTAAACAAAATAAAGTTTTACGTAGCAACTAAAATTGACTAGTGCTGAACAAGTCCATATTTTCTCTCTCTCTAGGTTAAAAAATCCTTTAACCAATCTCCCATGAGTCAACGTTATACTTTCTAATATGCTTTTTTCTTAAGTAAGCTCCAAAAAAAATCTTACATAGAGGGATTGCTGTGGTTAATGATGATTATTCACATCCCCTCAAGTGTAGATAATGTTTTTTTGTTTGTTTGTTTCCAAGAGACTAAAGATGAGTGATGCTACTGCTGACTAAATACCAGAGGATATATAAATCTAATTTCCTTCATTAAGTCTGTAATTGAGGGAAAAATGTTAACATAAAATATACCCATTCATCTCTATATATTTTCAAATATTATTTTATTAAACAAATGATCTATGTAATAAATTTGTTATTTTTATTTTGTGTAAAGTGTGATTTACTATTTTGGATGTTTGTATATTTTAATTTTACTGTATCTTGCTCATGAACTAAAGACTCATATTTGGATCCCTAATATTTTACAAAGTTCTAAGGGATTATGTATTTGGTCACTTTTATTGAATCAATTATTATAGTTGTGATAATTTATTGTCTTTTCTGTTTTTATATAATAGGAAAGCCAAAATGATTTTTTAGAAATATAACTAAATTTTGAAAACCCTTTATATTTCAGGGAAAGGGAAAAGACTATTTATAGTATGGTCATTTATATATGAGATAATATCATATGATTATTCAAGGAAGTCACTCAATTGAAAGTATTACTGTAACTACCAAACTTTTCACAATGTAATCATACCACATTGTGACCACACTCTTTTTTATAGTGTATAGCTACAGTAATCCAATCTTCTTATTTTATCTATAATAAACTATTTTTGAACAAATTATCTACCTATTATATACTTTATGAACTAATAAATACCATTTGTTGCAGAAATCCTTATATTGTTGACTTAGTCTTAAATTATATTGAATTTGTTAATTTCTTCATAATATTTGCATTATTCAAACTGCATTATTTTAGAGAATGTTCAAAAATTACAGAGCCCTTTCCAGCATTAAAGATGGCCTTCAGAGTGAACCTTGGTGATGGCTTCAGTGTTTCTTTGCCTTGAGAGTATTTGGAGTGTTTGCCTTCAGGGGCCTTCTGTGTATGTTATACCCAGGATTACTCAGGAGGCTATTTGGTACCTATCATATATTAGCTCTGACCCCTCTCTCCTCTTTTAATAGACATTCTACCATTTTCCATAAGCTTTAATATATAAATCATTATAATCAAAATTTATTTTTAAAACTTTTAGTGAGGCTTCAAGTACTACATAAATTATTTTTCCCTTATACTCTTAGAGTAAAAAACAGCTATATTAATCACTTTCATATAATTTTATTTTATTTTGGGGGGTCACACCCAACAGCGCTCAGGGCTACTCATGGCTCTACACTCAGAAATTGCTCCTGGCAAACTTGGGGGACCATATGGGATGCCAGGATTTGAACCACCGTCCTTCTTCATGCAAGGCAAATCCTCTACCTCCATGATATCTCTCCAGCTCCTCAAATCGTTTTATTATCCTACTGAAGAAAGACCCCACAAAATTAAATTCCTCAATTTCTAGTGAGTCATATTATGGTATTTTCCCTAAGAAAATTGATAGTATACCAAGCATAAATAACCCCAATAATTTAATTTTATATATAAGCATGTTTCACAAAAATACATAATTAAACATATTTTGTTGTTTTGAAAAGGGAAATCAGCCCCCCACACCAACCTTGGCGGGTGTCCCGCCCCTTAAGGAAGTCGTCACTACCTTGGCTCCGCCCTTAAGGAAGTCATCACTACCTTGGCTCTGCCCTTAAGGAAGTCGTCACTGCTTTGGCCCCACCCTTAAGGAAGTCATCACTGCCTCGGCCCCACCTTTACCCCTACCTCACCAATGATGTTACCGTAGCGGAAGTCCAGCCCTCAAGAACTCTCCTTCCCCTCCCACTTCCCATCCTATATAAGGGGGTGACTAGGGCACCACTCGGTCTTTGGTTCTGGTCCTATTCTGGGAATCCATAGACCCTGGCCATTCCGAATGGTCAGTATTAAAGTACTTTTAAGCATTTGCTGGGACTCATCAGTCTCTTCATTTCTCTGGGTCGGGCAGCTAGATTAGGACGTCCGAATCTTTCAGTTTTAATAGTCATTTTTTGCTACATTATTTTAAAATTATTATATTATATATTCATTTAAAAAATTAAAATATGTGGTGCTGAGTAGATATCATAAGTTCCTTGCATATGCAATTCATGAGCTCTATCTCAGGCCCATATTACAGCCTGAGTACTGATGAGTGCAGCCTGGTGCTTCCTAAGCTTTATTAATACAATTATAATAAGCCTAGCCAGGCACAGGGAAAAAAATCATGGAGTTGAGTGGCTTCTTGCTTCAAAGTCTCTGGGCCCACAAAACTGAAACCTCTATTGAACAGTTCTCATTCAACTAGTAGAGGGAGGGTTGAGGGAGAGACCAAATTACCAAGCAGGTGGATTTTTACAAGTCAAAGAAGTTAGTAAAAAAATGAAGTTGAGTAGTACCTTGTTTTGGGTAAAAGCAGAGTGAAATCTAACATTCAATTATTTTTTTGGCTAAAAAATATTTTAAAAAGTTCTAAGAAAATATGGATAAAATTAACAGGACCTTGAATAAAATATTATTTTACCAGTGTTAGAACATTAACTGCAATAACTAATTTTATAAAAAAAAATTAGGTCTTTTCATGGCAGTATGCTTCAAGGGTGGAGAAACCCTGTATCTTTTTAGACCAAGGGAATTACCGCTGTAATTTTCCCTATATTTACTGTGTCTATGAAAAAGAAGAAGAAGAAGGAGAAGGAGAAGGAGAAGGAGAAGGAGAAGGAGAAGGAGAAGGAGAAGGAGAAGGAGAAAAGAAGAAGAAGAAATACAATCCTTTTTTTTTTTTTTAAGAAGTTGCTGGTCTGGATTTTGTTTGTTTGTTTTCTCTCTTTTTTTTCCTTTCTTTTTTTCTTTTATTTTTTTTTCTTTTTCCGTAGCTGACGGTTTTGGTTTTTGGCTTATTCTGTGTTTATTCTTTTTATAATCTTGTTGATGTCCCTTATTGTTTTTTGTTTCTGATTGGTCTTGTTTTATAACTTTTTCTTCTTTTTTCCCTTCTTCTAAATGGATATTTATAACACCTAGATGGACTCCTAGTTTTTCTCTTTTTTTGTTTGCCTATTTTTTCTTTTTTCTTTTTTCCTTCTTCCCCCAGATGGTACCAAGGCCAGACAGTTGTATGTTCATTTGGTGAAAAAAAAAAATGATCAGACATGAATATCAAATCTAAAGTCAATGACAACAGAATCGATACCCAATCTACAACAAACTATTCAAGGGGAAAATAGTTACACTAGCATTATGGGGGTAAAGGAGGGAGATGTGGGATGCATGCTGGGAACAGGGGTGGAGGGAGCACAACACTGGTGGTGGGAATGCCCCTCACTTATTGTCACTATGTGCCTCAAATATTACTGTGAGAGAATTGTAATTCACTTTGGCCACAATAAAAATAAAAAATCAGGTCTTTATAAAGCATGACTTATTAAATAAAATATTTATTTTATAAGGATAATTGTACAACATTTCAATAATTCTCTAAAAGGTCATAAAGTTCATAATTAATATTTCTTTTTTCTGACATTTATTTTGACATAAATGGCAACCTCAAAAGGTATTTTCTATGAGTTTCCCCTGTTAATTGTATGTAAAAATAAGAATTCAAACTTTAGAAATTATAGTTATTTGACATGCTTATCATGAGAGTTGGATCCTCTTATAGCCTATGTTTATGTCACTCTAGTCCCATATTAGTTCCTATGTATGTTGTTCTGGATCAACATTCTCTGACTTCCTGGCATCTCATTCTCTCTATCTTTTAGGAGTGAATGTGGGTTTAGAAGAGACTACATTTCAGTCTGGATTAAAGGAGAGGTTGAAGACTATGTTCAAATCTTCCCTATATTTCCTATTTATTTTGTTTATTTTTTATTTATTTTATATACCATGCTTTATAAAACTGTCATAAAACACTTTCAATAAAAGTGTCCTCTACTATTATTCTATTATGCATTTCTTAAAATACAAGTTCTACAGGAAATCCAAGAAATCACTCTGTTTTTGTTCTACTTGTACTTCTCTCCTAACTTCACTCAATATGATTCTGTCTATATAAATATATTCAGTCATTTATTTTTAGTTGGATTGTTTCTACATGTTGACTACTTTGAATAGTGTTGCAATGAATGTAAAAGTTTAAAGGCCTTTTGGAGCCTTTGGGTATATGCCAGAAAATATAATTACTGGGTTACATGGAAATTCAATTCCTAGTCATTTGTGACCCCCTTAATCTCCCTGGCTCCACTAGGAGTGATCCCTCAAAGTCTTGAGCACCCTACTGGTGTGCTCAAAGATGAAGAGTGGTGGGAAAAATGAACAGAAAACAGAGATGCATATGGCAAAAAAAAGGTATATTAAAAATGCTCTAGTCAATTATGTCACAGAATTTGTTTTAAATATTATTTCTTTTAAAATATTTCTTTTAAATATTATTTCTTTTTTTTGTTTGTTTGTTTTTTTTTTTTGTTTTTGGGCCACACCCATTTGACGCTCAGGGGTTACTCCTGGCTATGCGCTCAGAAATCGCCCCTGGCTTGGGGGGACCATATGGGACGCCGGGGGATCGAACCGCGGTCCTTCCTTGGCTAGCGCTTGCAAGGCAGACACCTTACCTCCAGCGCCACCTACCCGGCCCCTTAAATATTATTTCTATCTCAAGACATTTCTATTATTTGCTGACTCTTATGTTAGTAGATTTAAAATGACAAATTACATTAGATTTCCAGGCATTCCTCCACTTCCATCTCCATCATTTTGAAACCACAAGTAGCTAAGCAAAAGTCTTCGCACAGTTCTTAAGAATATAGACTATCTTGGCCTGAGCAGTGGCACAGCAGTAGGGTGTTTGCCTTGCACATGGCTGAACTAGGATGGATTGCAGTTCAATCCCCTGGGATCCCATATGGTCCCCCAAGCCAGGAAAAATTTCTGATTGCATAGCCAGGAGTAAACCTTGAGTGTCACCAGGTGTGGCCCACAAACAAAAGCAAAACAAAACAAAACAAAAGAATATAGACTATCTTTCAATTATTCAGACTTTCTCACCTAATAACATTTAAAAATATGCCTATACTTTATAAGATCATAAAATATTAATCTTCATTTCAAAAATAACACTTTATTAAATTATTGCATTTTATTAAAAGTCTATTAAATATAATTTCAATCCCTTATTTAATTACTTATATTTAATTATTTATCATTTTTAACTGATCTTTCCACACATTGTGCATATTGTTTAATAAATCAAGAGCAATATTTAGGGGTCAGAACAGTGATGCAAGCAGTAAGGCGTCTGCTTTGCCTGCACTAGCCTAGACCATGGTTCAAACCCCTGGTGTCCCATATGGTCCCCCAAGCCAGGAGCAATATCTGAGCGCATAGCCAGGAGTAATCTCTGATCATCACTGAATGTGGCCAAAACAAAACAAAACAAAACAAAAGAGCAATATTTAAATGAAGGGATAAAACAGTCTCCTAAGTGGATGAATATTAAATTCTGGTCTCTCAACGTTTAGAACGCATTTAAGTATGATCAGAAAACACATTTTCTGGATATAAACACTCTTAGCAAAGTATATATTTTGATATTCAATATATGTGAGTATTGAATTCAGCACTCAGTAAGTAAGCAAGAGCAAAGTACTTTTCTAGGGGTGGATGGAACATTCCCGGTGGTATTCAGTTACTCCTGGCTCTACACTCAGAAATCGCTCCTGGCAGGCTCAGGGGTCCATATGAGGGATGAAACCTGATCAGGTCACTGATTGCAGCAAGCAAGGCAAACACCCTATTTTTGTGCTATAACTCCAGCCCCGCAAAGTAGTTTTCTTAGTTTCAAGTTTGCTATGTGGAATTAAAATTAATATTAAATTTTTCTATTTTCACCTTTTTTATTATTTGCATTTTGCTAAAGAGTATCGATATTTTCCAGATGGTATGTTTTAGTTATGACTGATATCATATCAGACTTAGTTCTGTTAAGTTTAACCAACAAAGACATGTTACAATTTTCCCAGTCCACCATCCTTTGTACTTGAACTATATTCAGCACATTTTTATTACTATAACAAGATGCTTTATAAAATAGAACATTAAATATACTTAAACATACACTAGGTAACATAACTTTGGCCAAATATAATGTGAATCATTTATCTTTTACACTCCTAAATGCCGATTCTTATTTTTGAAATTGGATTTAAGTAGTTTATTAGGGGAAAGAGCCAGGTATCCTAATGAGGTCAGGGGAAAATTTTGCACACTGTAGGGAAAAATAACCCAAAAAAGGACATTTTGGTGGATACATTATATTTGAAGACTATGACTTAACTTATCCCAAGAGACTAATATATATCTTGAATTGTTTCACTAATAGAACTTAATTTAGCTCCTCTCTTTCATCATGTGAAAGTCTCCTGGAACATGAAATTACTAACAATTTTAGTCAAACACAGGCAAAGCCAATGACAGTAGCAGTAATAGTAGAAAATGACTGGAAATTTCTCTCAGGCAGAGTAATCCAGAAAGTAGATCCAGCATCAGGGGTCTCAAACTCGCGGTCCTTCGTACAACATTTTGTGGCCCTGCCCTAGAGGAATTTTTTGTTTTGTCTTGTTTTGTTTTAGTTGTTTGGGTCACACCCCCAATGTTCAAGGCTTACTACTGACTTTGCCTCCTGCGGCCCCCAGGTAAATTGAGTTTGAGACCCCTGCGAGTAGGTAATCCCCCAAGATAGGACTCATGAATAACAATGGTGTTCATCAGAAGTCACAGTGTATCTCAAGGAGATATTCATACCTGTCTCTATTAAGTTCAAACTCAATATTCAATCATTCTAAATGTTATTGATTTAAAGCCATTCATAGAAGAATAAAGGAAACAAACAAAAAATGCTTGATTAAAAGCAATAAAAGTAGAGCATTTTCTTGAATGTGGCTGACTCAGACCACAGCACCACTTAATGCAGAACCACATAATGTCAGCACATATTGACTAGCACCACATAATGCCCTCTAGGACCTGCCAGGAATAATATCTGAATCTAGAGCTTGGAGTAAACCTTGAGCATCAAAACTACAGAAAAAAGATAATAATAATAATGATGATGATGATAATGATGATGATAATTCAAAGTTGATAGTGACTTTAATTATATAATAATGATTTGTTGGGGCTGAATATGTATTATAGAAGGTAAGATGCATGATATTTTTGATATTTTTTTTTATTTTTGGGCCACACTTGGCAGTGCTCAAGGGTTAATACTGGTTGACTCAGGGGACTATATGGGATGCCGAGGATCCAACCCAGGGTCTGTCATGGTTGGCTGTGTGCAAAGCAAATACACTACACTATACTATCGTTCTGGCCCCAAGATGCTTATTTTGCATGCAGCCAATGTATATTTGTTTCCTGACACCTAATATATAGACTCCTTATTCTCACCTGAAATTATCCCAGGGGCCTGAGCAATGACACAGGATAGGGCATTTGCCTTGCATGCAGCTGACCTAGGACAGACCGCAGTTGTATCCCCCAGCGTCCTGCATAGTCTTCCAAGCCAGCAGCGATTTCTGATCACAGAACCAGGAGTAACCCCTGAGCATCACTAGATGTGGCCCAAAAAACAAAAAAAAGAAAGAAAAAGAAAAGAAATTATTTCTGATCACAGAGCCAGACATAAATCTTGAGCACAGCTAGATGTGGAACAAAACATTACAAAGCAAATTAAGCAAAAAATGAAACAAAATTATTTGTGAATTTTATAATAAATGAAAAGTAACATTAATTCTAAACATATTAATCCCAAATCATTTAAAACTGATACATAACCAAATTATTAATGTTTTCTAATTTAAATACATATTTAATATAGATATTACTATACCAGCTAATGCTTACTATTAAACTATATTCAGTTTACTTTTTATTTTAATTATATGATATAAACTGCTAATAAAATCATCACATTTTGATTTTGAAATATTGAATTAAAATGCCAACTAAATTTATCTTTCTTGAACTATATATCAAGAGAAAATCAATACAGAAATAAATATAAAATAATTTTGTATTCTTACTGTTTAAAATGTTAAAAATTGAATGAGCCAAAAAAGAACAAGTCTTGACTTGATGTAATGAAAATGTTTAAAACATACAAATAATTTTATATATTTACTTTATGTGATTAGTAGAATTTTACTAGAAAAAAATTGAGAAAGTAATTGATACCAGGGGAAATTGATTGTGTGAAGATCCTGAATGTCAGAAGACAAATCACAAATGGAATTACTTTTGAAACATTATTAATCTTGACAGAAGATATTTACCAATATTTAATAGCATTTTTCTTTATTGTAATATGCTACCTTGGGATATTTTATATTCATTGGTTAAATTGTTATAATTTTGACTGATTTAGAAACTTCTGGTAAATAAAACAAGAATAAATATTAAATATATATTAGTTAAAATATTGTTATAATATATTTATTTACTGAAGAGATATAAAGTAACACCCACCTTTATTTGTTTATTGGGCCATATCCAGCATTATGCCTGACTCTGTGCTCAGTAATCGCTCCTGGAAGGCTCAGGGGACTATATCAGATGCCAGAGATTGAGCACAGGTGTGTCTCAGGTCATCTTCATGCAAGGCAAACGTCCTACCGCTGTACTATCACTCTGGCCTCTCAGAAATACAATCTTTATATGTCCAGAACTTAACAGACCTTGCCTGTATTACTAAAATACAGACATATTATTGTATACTATTTCTAAATATTAAGAGGAAAGGATAATGACCTGTTGAACGCAAAATAGTGCTTCCATGAGACTGTTCCTAAGTAACTCTAGTATTTGAGAAAAGTTTTTATTTTTATTGCTGGGTTGGATTTTTGTTTGTATGTTTGTTTTCTGTTAGAATCACACTCTGGAGCTCATGGGTTAGTTCTGGCTCTGTGTTCAGGAACCACTCCTATCTGTGCTTTGGGGACCTTATGTGATGCTGAGGATCAAAATAGGGTCAGCTATACCTACACTCTGGATCCTGAGTAAATTTTAAAATATAAATATGCAATATAATTTAGTGAGGTCAAACACTGTATATGAAGATAATAATTTATATTTAAATATGCATATTAGCAAAGCTATTGCCATATTTTTCTCCTAGAAAACAATTTTATTCTATTTAGTATCTTTTTGTTAAGATTCCTCCTTACTTCTGATTTAGAACCACTAGATTAATCCCATCTTTTTTTTTAAATCTTTGGCAAATAAAACCTGTTATAATTAATATCTGTAAGGAAAGTTTAATATTTACTTAAACTAATAAAGCATAATATAGCAATTCATTTAATAATGCTTTGTAACATTAAGTTAATTTATTTTTGAAAAGATTAAAAATTAGCATAGTAACTGGAATGAAATATCATCTCTGTTGAGTATTCAAATGTTGATAAAATTGAGTAGCAGGATTATAAGTTAATGAATCCTGAGCAATGAAGGAAGTTATTCAGTAAGAATGTGAGACTGAAGGTGAAGAAAATAATAATGCAAATTAATATTTTAAATGCAAAATATAATGTTAAGTTTATAATGATATACATACCATAGTATTTACATATTAAAATATTATGTTGTTTTATTAGTTTCCTCTTAAAAGTGTCATATTAGTAACTAGATTTTTTTTTGTCTTTTATTCAATCTATAAGTGTTTTTCCCTCTCTCTCTCTTTTGCTCTATTTATTTCTTTGAGAAAGCAGCTGGTCTTTCTCCCTATAATATCTCTTTCCTTTCACACTAAAAGTTGCTGATCAACACATTTAATGATGCATTTTACTTTATTTTCACAGCACTGTGATTATGTGATAACTTTGGATAGTGTTGACATCATTGTAAGTAGTTAAAAAAACTGAAAATAAATTAATCTGTTCAGTTATTTGAATGCTTGTCAACTCTGATCAAGCATTCTTTGTCAAACTTCTAGAAATAAGACTTTAACAGACTTTCTTTAGTGAATACCATTTGGGGACTTCCATTTGGAAAAAGTGGCCATGACAGATTTCATATAATAAAATTATCAGAAATTTTAATATTTTATTGTATATTTTGAATTTATTAAATGCTCATGGTTTGTACCAAAAATTTAAGCTCACATTTCATATCTGAAAGTGTAAATGCAAACATTTTAAGATTAAAATAAACAAAATATATGTCTTTCAAAGTATCTTCATTCAAATAAGTTTAATTAATCATTAATATAAATCGACTTTTATTTTTACATATAAATCACTTTAGAATAGGAGTATTGGCAAAATAATAGGTAAAATTGCAATAATAAATTCATATAGGTAATGGACAATGTTGAGCTTTAAGATAAAATTATTTTTACATTTATTATTTTTATTTTTGTACCATTTATCATAGGCTACTTAGGTGTTGTCTAATTATTCCAAGTGTTCCTAGGGAGTTGCAATGTAAAATGTCACTAAAAATATCAAAACTTGGGGCCAGAGAGGTGGCGCTAGAGGTAAGGTGTCTGCCTTGTAAGCACTAGCGTAGGACAGACTGCAGTTCGATCCCCTGGCGTCCCATATGGTCCCCCCAAGCCAGGAGTGATTTCTGAGCGCATAGCCAGGAGTAACCCCTGAATGTCAAACGAGTATGGCCCAAAAACAAACAAAAAAATCAAAACTTGGTGCCAGAAAGATAGTATGGAGGTAGGGCATTTGCCTTGCATGCAGAAGGACAGTGGTTTGAATCCTGGCATCACATATGTTCCCTTAAGCCTGCCAGGGGCGATTTCTGAGCATAGAGTTAGAAGTGATCCCTGAGTGCTGCCAGGTGTGACCCAAAACTCCCCCCCCAAAAAAAATTCAAAACTTAATGCATTATTTTCTTAGTCTATTGCTTCTAAATTTTATCAGTCAAGGTTGTTTTAAAATTCTAATTATTTTAATTAATGGTACTAGTAATGGTAAAGAAGAATTTATTTTATCTTATAAGTTGAAGATAATAGTCATAAAAAACTATGACAAAAATATCTAAAAAGTAAACTACATAAATAAGTTGTGAATATTTTCTCAGAAGCCATGGATATTCACTTTGCCAGTTTTCATCATGGTCTCCCATCATTGACAGAATACTTTCAACTTCTACTATGCCTTTGAAATAATTTGTAATTATCTCAATTAGAGTAAAACCACATTTTTTAGGATGGTAATTTTCAGTATTCAGAAGAAATTATAAAAAAGAAAATTATACCTCAGGACAAAATTTAATATTATTTGATGTTTTAATTGATTTTATCATAACTAGACACATTTTGCAAGTAACAGAAGTTCCTCTAAATTTGCAAGTATATATAAAATTTTATGATAGTTATATACATGTATTGTAACATAACCAAAACATGACATAATTAAGAAAATATTAAAGGTGCATATTTTAATAAAACAAACTATATACACGATGTCTAAATTAATAATATTTGTTTCACAAAACAGTTCTATTAAGTTGTAAATGAGAAGAAAAATAAAATTTGTACATTTATTCAACTATTATATAATATTATGGACTCCTAGAATATTGAATTCAACTGAAATGACTCTATGTCTCATATATTATAAATATCCTAGTGCAACATGCAGGGTTAACTTCTCAGTCTTTTATTCTCCATGAGACAAATTTGAACCACGTTTGTTGTATTATTTTATTGTTTAATCACTGAACTATAATTTAAAGCAGAAAATAAATTACTCTGTTAACTTCGATCTTCAGGATCTATGTGAACCTAGTCATAGTAACAAGTCAGAAATATATCATTTAAGTAATGTTATATTTTCTTTATAGATATTTTAATATAATTGTCTGCTGACTAGGTAATGGGCATATAGCATATTACTAGAAATAATAAAGAGCAAATATCAATTTTACACTTAATGAGATAATTATCATAGATAATTAGCATAAATATATATTATACAAATATATATAATTTTACATCTTTTGAAGTTTCACTAACAAAAAAGTATACTATAAGCAAATACAAAAGATAACTTATTTGACAGAGAAATTAGTCAGAATATCTCTAAAGAAATACTATTAAAAAGTCATAAAATATAAGTCAGAGTAAGTAAAAAATATAATAGTAGAAGGATTGAAGTAGTGTCCTAGAATGAGTAAGCATATGAACAAAAGTTTTCAGTTAAAAAAATTGCTTGGCATATTTTGTGAACTCAAGAGCAACTGTGTATCTTCAGCATACAAAGAGGAATCTAACAAAACAAATGAAGCAGAAATGAATGCTAAGGGTAGACTGCCAAAATTTTTAATATATGTTTTCCATTTTAAAAATAATTCGCATTTTTTGAATGGGAACAAAAAGATTTTAGGCTGCATTTTTAACAATTTTTAAAAAGTATTATTCTGCCAGAAATACAAGTTGTGAAATAGCAAAATGTTAATAATATAAGAGTATCTGATAAATGTATCTAAGTGTGCTTTATGTAGGTAAATATGATTAATCTTACTATATCACTACTTCACTGAATATCATTACATTATTAATTTAAATAAACTAAACAAGTGGCTGGGGCAGGGTAGTTTAAAGATTAGGGTTGGGGATTTAGGATAGAAATTGAGATAAGTTTTAAAGTTTAGCTATTAGATAAAAAAAATTCTGAATGAAAACTATGATTTGCTTGAATGTTAAATGTAAAGAAATTTTTAAGGTTAGGCCATATCTTGGGTCAGAGTTAGTATTAGAACTTGGGCAGGATGAGGGTTATGGAGAGAGAGGGCTTGTCTGTCTAAAGTTCAAATTGAAAATAAAATTTGGATAAAGGTAAAAGTGAAAAACAATTTATTTTTATTAATTTATTTTTTATTAACCCCAGTGACACTCAGGGGTTACTCGTGGCTAAGTGCTCAGAAATCTCTTCTGGCTTGGGGGCCCATAAGGGACACTGGGGATTGAACCGCAATCAATCTGTACTGGGTCAACCGCATGCAAAGCAAACGCCCTTTCTCTAAGCCATTGTTCAGGCTGCAGTAAAATTGAAATTTAAAGTAATTAAGATGGTTAGTTCATGGATAGCTAGGATCCGCTTTAGTGTTAAAGTTTGCATTAAGGTTAGGATT
Source organism: Suncus etruscus (assembly GCF_024139225.1). NCBI lineage: Eukaryota > Metazoa > Chordata > Mammalia > Eulipotyphla > Soricidae > Suncus > Suncus etruscus. The sequence goes on along the minus strand of NC_064863.1, from coordinate 52,998,167 downwards.
ATAGGTGAGATTAGGGTTAGGGAAAGGGTTACAGATAAGGTTTAGATTTGATCATGGACAAGGTAGAGGTGAATATAAGCAACAGGATGAATGTTAAATTCAGAGCAATTTGTTGGGTTAGTCTATAGCTAGCATCAAAGATAGTAAATGAGCCAATTTGACTCAACATCAATTTAGAGAAGTTATTTTATTCTATCTTGATTTCCAGAAAGAGATTGGTCTGCAATTTAAAATTATAGCAGTGTTACTAATTAAGTATTAAACAGAGTAGAATAAAATAATAGGTAATCTAATAAATGGGACAATAAAGTTAGAAAGTAACTGAGGTAAAAACCAAATGTAAAGTTTTTATTTGTTTTTGAGGGTTTTTTTTCCTCTAACTTCTCTTCCTATCTTAGGAAAAGAATACTTAAAAGTAGTCTATGTTCTGCCAAGAAATTAGGTGATTTTTTAAGTGAGCAAAATTGTTAAGGTAAGTAGAATTTGTTTTAATAGTTAGATTTGTTTTGTGTTAAGGGAAATGTTATATATTCAAGAATGATTATTTCCTTGTTGAAGTGCCATTCTATTAATCCAATTTTTTATAGAGTGTTTCTTTTACACACTTTAATTTGGGGCCATGCCCTGTGATACTCAGGATTACATTGGTTTTCAGTACACTTTATAGTGGATAAATATTTGTAGATATGGAAAGTTGATCATCTTAATGTTTAGTAGGTACTGTTCTATACTGTTTGACAATTAAAGCCTGAAGTTTTACCTACTCACTTAGTTATCTCTACCTTTAAATTTTGCACTTCTTTTAAATGGAAAATAGTATCTTCATATCTTTCTGCCTAAAGAATTACTCTATTGCTGGTGTATAAATATTAGAATGCTCCAAATGTCAATTATAAAACCATTTTATTTCTATTTATACATGCTTCCAATAGCATTATCTTAGCTTAAGATATTTCTTATAAAGTTAAGTAGACAGCAGTTAATTGTATAATTTATATCCAAAGAAGTCTGCATGAGAGCAATAGAAATTGACAATATATTTGTTATTTACAATCACAAACCTAAATTTCTACATAAATTATTTAAATATCTGAAAAATTACAAAAAGTGTTTTGTTCAAATATTTCAAAAACAGATTTAGACTTCTATGATATAGAGATGTACTTAGCTGTCTATACAGTTCATTAATATGAATGCTTGGAATGTAGTGTGCATAAATTAAATCGATTTGTAGAGCATTATATACACAGTTACTATCTTCTAGTAGATTAAACATTAGATACTATTTAATTTTTATTATATTTGTATGTAATAAAATGAAAAACTTTTTTGTTTTGTTCTGTTTTGTGTCACACCCAGTGATGCTCAGGGGTTATTCCTGGCTATGCACTCAGAAATTGCTCCTGGCTTGGGGGACCATATGGGATGCCAGGAGATAGAACCACAGTCCTTCCTAAGTTAGCATGGGCAAGGCGGATGCCTTACTACTTGCACCACCGCTCCAGCCCCAAAATGAAAATCTTTTAAGCTTAATTGAGGCCAGAGAATCTCAGAATAAGCTCTATAAATACTTATTAACAAAGATTTAAATTCTAGTTTCTTGCATCTATCACATAATGTAATATCTTTAAAAAAATAATAAAATGCCAAAAAGTTATTTGTTGCCAAAAAATGATAAATTATATTTAAGTAATGCTAATCCATATGCCTAGTGGGATGCAATTAAAGAATTACAAATATGCACTCATACTATAGAATAAGTTATTTAAAAATTATACATACTGTACCTTTAATTAAATGTGATGATGTAATGATTTGAGTGTGAAAATTAAAATCTATATTACAACATTATTGTGATTTTCAAACTATTCAGAACTTCTATTTACTATTGTATCTAGAGTAAGGTTAAAAACATACAAGTAAATATCTCATCCTATATCAGCTAAATGTATAAAATAAATATATAGCCACATTTTCATATAAATGTTAAGTATGCAAAGAAATAAACTTGTTCCACCTGTCTGTGATCAGGGCTTTCATAACACTGACTATGAGATCATATATCATTCCTGGTGGTGTTCTGGGGACCATATGCTGTTCAGGGCATATAACCTTGGTTGGTTGAGTGCAAGCCAAGTGCCTTACCCTCTACTATTTCACCTGCCCCCAAGTGTGCAAGTTTTCACTTCCACTCTGTTAAATAGATTTAATAATGTTTTTATTATTTTCCAAATTCAAAGCACAGCTGAGGAATAAAGTCTTTAAACTTAAAGAAATGCTCCATGTTTCCTGAGAAAGAAGATTATTTGAATACAATGCTATGTAAAATGGCTTCATTCATTATACTTATGTGAACTTAAACCCTGACAGGTTTGAAAAAAAAAAAAAGGCAATAGCTAGTTTCCTGATACAGCATTCACCCTCAGCATCTTTGTGTGTGGCATTGATGAACTTCCTAAGCATGAGAACTGCCATATCACAGGAATCAGCATCTAACTAACTGTAAGCAAGGCACCACCAAAACAAGTATAGTATTAACAGGATAGATCTCTGGGTTCCAGATCCACTGGGGAAGACTTTTAAACAGATAATTGAAAATACTGAGAAGCTTCTACACCTCAAAAGAAATAGTGCCCAGGATACAAGAGTCACCCACTGAGTGGGAGAAACTATTCACCCAACACCCTTCAGATAAGGGGCTAATATCCAAAATATACAGGGCACTGACAGAACTTTACAAGAAAAAAAAATCTAATCCCATCAAAAAATGGGGAGAAGAAATGAACAGACACTTTGATAAAAAAGAAATACAAATGGTCAAAAGGCACATGAAAAAATGCTCCTCGTCACTAATCATCAGGGATATGCAAATCAAAACAACGATGAGATACCACCTCAGACCACAGAGATTGGCACACATCACAAAGAATGAGAACAATCAGTGCTGGCAGGGATGTGGAGAGAAAGGAACTCTTATCCACTGTTGGTGGGAATGGCGTCTAGTCCAACCTCTATGGAAAGCGATATGGAGGTTCCTTCAAAACCTGGAAATTGAGCTCCCATTCGACCCAGCTATTCCACTCCTAGGGATATACTCTAAGAACACAAGAATACAATACAAAAATTCCTTCCTCACACCTATATTTATTGCAGCATTATTCACAATAGCCAGGCTCTGGAAACAACCAAGATGCCCTTCAACAGATGAATGGCTAAAGAAACTGTGGTACATATACACAGTGGAATATTATGCAGCAGTCAGGAGAGATGAAGTCATGAAATTTTCCTATACATGGATGTACATGGAATCTATCATGCTGAGTGAAATAAGTCAGAAGGAGAGAGAGAGATGCAGAATAGTCTCACTCATCTATGGGTTTTAAGAAAAATAAAAGTCATTTTTGTAACAATCCTCAGAGACAATGAGAGGAGGGCTGGAACACCAGCTCACTCCATGAAGCTCACCACAAAGAGTGGTGAGTACAGCTATAGAAATAACTACACAGAGAACTACCATAATCAAGTGAATGAATGAGAGAACTGGAAAGCCTGTCGAGTACAGGTCGGGGTGGGTGGGATGGAGGGAGATTTGGGACATTGGTGGCGGGAATGTTGCACTGGTGAAGGGGGGTGTTCTTTACATGACTGAAACCTAATCACAATCATTTATGTAATCAAGATATTCAAATAAAGAAAAAAATACTAAAAAAAAAGAAAATACATATAATTGATTAAATTCATTTTGGCTGCCCAGTTATTATTTTTTAGTTCATTAGCAGTTATATTTGTGAAAATTATTGTATCACCAATAAAATAGCAGAAGGTTTAGTACACTCCCCCCTTTTGTCTTTAGAGATGGGAGATACACTAAAAAAATAAGAGGGGTGTGTGTGTGCGTGGTGTGTGTGTGTGTGTGTGTGTGTGTGTGTGTGTGTGTGTGTGTGAATTGTTCTTCACCTAGGCACAGCAAAATATGGAAGAAATTGGAAAGAAAGACCTATGGCCTGAAAAACACGAAGTTCTTTACTCTCGAGTTATTTTGGCATAAGACCAACTCCAGGCTCCAGGCATACTAGGTTGTCCAACCCCCTAGTCATTCTTTGTGATCAGCTCTTTAGCATTCTGAGTTGTTGCTCTCAGGAAGATGTAGTTATAGATCCTGGGAGCTATGTGGAAGACCAGATTGTGTTAGTGTCTTCTCTTTTCGTCTCACCATCAGTTTGCATTGCAGAGAATTCTGCCCTAAAAGCCTAAAAGCAGAATGGTGCTGTTGCCTGGTTATCAGGATATTTCTGAAAAATATTAAATTTAAAAATATTTTAAAAACTATTCATTAATGGGGTCGGAGTGGTGGCGTAAGTGGTAAGGTGTCTGCTTTGCCTGTGCTAGCCTAGGGCAGACCATGGTTCAATTCCATGGTGTCCAAAATGGTCCCCCAAGCCAGGAGAAATTTCTGAATGCATAGCCAAGAACATCACCAGGTGTGGCCCAAAAACTAAAAAAAAAAAAAAAGGAAAAGAAAAACCAACTATTCATTAATTTTTTTCTAATTCTTTTTTCATCATATCATAATTATCAAGATAAGGATGTTGATGATGACTAATATTAGTAAAACATTTATACTTATGTTAGCACTTCAGTATATGCTAGTTATAAATAGTATTATCCCAGGAATATTGCATATTATTTCTTTAGTTAGTAAAAATCATTCTATAGAGAAATTATGCTATTCCACCTACCAAAGGAAGAAATTAGCTCATCTATATTTTGAGTATCCACATTCCTCAATTTTCTCACCATATAAAGAGCCTATAAATTAATGTGTATAAAGAATATAAATATAAATCTTTAAAATTTATTTTATGGTGTTCTCACTTATTTCACACTGAAAATTGTGGAGTGCTGGGTTCTGAACAAGGAGGAACACCATTTTGTAAAGGCTACATGGTAGACTTTTGTTAGGTTCTGAACAAGGAGTGATGTCATTTTGTAATGGCCACATGTTAGGCTATCTCAACCCTATTTCCATTAACACCTCCCCAAAATACCTGGCCATACCAGGTAACCTATCAGGGAAGGATACAAGGGAGGAGTAGAAAGGTACCCCTAGATAAGAGCCAACATTTTAAAAATCATCAAAAACTGGAATTTTCCTATTTCCTTTCCTTATATAATCCTCTTCATGACCTTGGGCAGGGTTCCTCTCTTGCAAGATATGTCACTAACCAGTCATTTGGAAATATTGGTAGATTGATTAAAAATTTCTTCATCTTTACTCCAGTTGGCGGTGTCATCCTTTGACTCTGGACCCTAACAAAACACTCAAAATTATTTGATACCCTCTCTCAAGTTCTCATTCATTTTGTTATGTCCTATTTTCACATCTAAATATGTTAATACATTTTAAAGTAAAACCATTTTAGTTTTGCCCATATTTTAGACTTAACTTTACTATATTTACTTTTATTTACTGTTCAAATTATTTATATGTTTAGAAATAAAAAAAATTAAGTGTCCATGAGTAATCCTAGTATATTAAGTACAAAATATACCCCATCCCACTATAATTTTACAATTTTAATTAATATGTATAGTATTCTGAATAGTACGTATAGGGCTTTTTTATTTCATTTTTATGTCCAAATAGTAATTCATATTTGAGATGATTCCTATATCTAGGTCTGTTCCTTTTTTCTTCTTCTTCTTTTTTGTTGGGGGGGGGGTCACACTGGCAGTTCTCAGGGGTTACTCCTGGTTCCATGCTCAGAAATCTCTCCTGGCAGGCTCGGGGGACCATATGGGATGCCGGGATTCAAACCACTGTCTTTCTGCTATCTCTCTGGCCCCAAGGTCTGTTCCTTTTCAATTGGAGTCTCTCCTTTAAACTCATTTAGACATATTTTATAACAAACATTTGTGAATGAAAATTAAAATAATAAAACAGAGTTAATTACTGGTAAAAATGTTACAGTTGTCATCTATATAGCACTTTTAAGAGCAAACCTTTGTAAAAATAAACACATCTTAGAAAACTACAGATGAACTGGTGGATTTTTTCAGTATCCAGATTTAGAATTGAGATAGTAGGCTTTCCTCCCATCATGTACTCAATATTTTTAAAGTTAACATGATTGGACTACCAGTGTTTTTTCTAAATGCATAGTTTTTAAAATAAATTAACAAATGAGAGAAGACAATATCACCAGTAATAACACTGATAAAAATATATATGTACTAAGGTATTTTTCTTTCTTTTTTTTTTTTAGGCTTCTTTTTTTGTTTTGTTTTTCGGGCCACACGCATTTGATGATCAGGGGTTACTCCTGGCTAAGGGCTCAGAAATTGCCCCTGGCTTGGGGGACCATATGGGACGCCGGGGGATCGAACCGTGGTCCTTCCTTGGCTAGCACTTGCAAGGCAGACACCTTACCTCTAGCGCCACCTCACAGGCCCCTTGTCTGAGCTCTTAACATAAATTTCTGATAAAAATTTTGCTTCTCCCATTTCCTAAAATTTATTATACCTCCATCAATTATAACCCAGAATCCTCTACCAACAATATAAAATGATCTTCTATATCATTGATGTAATCTAATTACGAATCCACATATCTCTAATTCCAGAGGTCTGACTGAGACAACTGCAACTGAGCAGACCTTCTGGAAACAATTAAAGACTTTAGCCTAGGTTTTGTCCCAGGACCTGTGTAGAAACCAAGACCTCCAATACAGGATTAATTAAAATAATAGCCATGGAACAAAACTTCTAAAACCATAAAGAAGGATGCCATTCTAGGCTCCATCCTATGACCTGTACAAAGAACAAAAGTTCTAGCTACAGAGGCCTGATTTTATCATCCACAACTGAGCAGAAAGTTTCTAGCCACAAGAAAGGACATAGGGGAGAGTAAAAGATCACGTTCAGAGCCTATAGTTATTTCCATGGCAGTATACTTCAAGGACAAGAAACCCTGTATCTCTTAGGCCAAGGGAATTAATTTTTTTTTGTTTTTTTTTATTGTTGTTGTTGTTGTTTTTTCTTTTTTTCCCCACTTTTTCTCTTTCTTTCTTTTTCCTTTTATGTGCTTTGTTTTATTTTTATTTTAGGACCGTGGTTATTATGTGGTTGTTGTCTTTGTTGCGAGGGGGAAATAATGGAGGGTACCAAGACCAAACAGTCATATGAATATTAAGTAGAAACAAAAAAAACAATAAAAATTAAACACCAAATCCAAAGCAAAGGACAACAGAATTGATACCCAATCTACAAGCTAGATACAGAGGGGAACCACTTATACTGGCAGCCCGGAGTGGGGGGTGGGGGATATGGGATGCATGCTGGGAACAGGGGTAGAGGGAGGACAACATTGGCAGTGGGAATGCCCCTGATTCAATGTCACTATGTACCTAAAATATTACAATGAAAGATTTGCAACCCACTTTTGATAAAATAAAAATTATAAAAATAATAAAATAAAAAGAAGTCCAGTTGTAGGGTCAGAGCAGTGGCACAAGCAGTAGGGTGTTTGCCTTGTACGCACTGACCAAAAATGGACCACAGTTCGATCCCCCAATGTCTCATATGGTTGGTTCCTCAACCCAGGAGCTATTTCTGAGCCCATAGCCAGGAGTAACCCCTGAGCATCTCTGGGAGTGACCTAAAAAACAAACAACAAAAAATAAATCCAGTTGTTGTAGGTATTTTAATCATTACAGAATGTTAATAATGATACTAAAATAGTATAACTTTACCAAGCTGTCATTAAAAGAATAATTTAATTATATATCAAAATATATACTTTTAGATATTTATATTATATGCAATAAATAATTCATTCTATACCTTTATTTCAGAACTGCCATATGTACATCTCTCCAAAGTGTGTGGTCCAGCATTCAATTCATTTTTCCAGAATTAATTACTATAATATTTGTCCAATGTGTCATCATGTAGTTCTTATATTTTAAATCTCTGACTATGATTACTATGGTAAACTTATTATATACCTAATAAAGTTTCAACCTATTGACTTTAATTCAAATTTACCAGAAACTATATTCAAAGAAAATTTAAAAAAATGAGTTAGTCTATCCAAAAAAAGTACTTCAAAACTTCCATACATGTCTTGACGACAGCAAGTGAAAAAGAAGCTCCAAAATTGATATAAAATTGGTAATATGTTTTAAATGCAGCATACCATTATTTGAGCAGTCCCTGAAAGTGAGCTTCTAAAAGTGGAAACAGACTTGAAACTTTTGCAAATTATAGTATTTATAAGTATGACTTATTCAGTAGTATTGATATTTTTTCATTTTCAAATTTCATTTTGATTTTGAAAATAGTTATTTTTAGATCTTTCAGCTAAAGTACTGTGCTATTTTGCAGCATTTAATGCTATATGCCACTCAAGTTACATTTCAAAAGCAGAAATCTCAGTTGAAAAGCATTTTTCAAAGCTGGACATAAAATATTACTATTTTAGCATATCCAGGAAAATTAACTCATAAAGATTTATCTGTATGTGTTTTTGCCAGTGACCTATAAGATGCTCTTATTTTACCTCTACTACAGATAATCTGCATAGGGAAGAATAAAAAATGGTGTGCAGTGAAAACAAATAGGGTAAACCATTTGTTATTATTGAAAGTACAGCATACATTCAATCTTGGTTTTATATTATTTAGCAATAATGTAAAGGACATCAAATTTTGGAAGATAATAGTCTATTAATAAAAATTGTAAACATAACAAATACATTGTACTATATATTAAAACTAATATAGTAAAACTAATAAAATAAAGTTGGGACTGGAGATATATTACTGTAGGTAAGATGCTTGCCTTCCCAAGCCCCTGTCCTTGGCATTCTATGTCCTGTGTAGAGTGATCCCTGTGCACAAAGTATGCCCCTGAGCAAAATTGATATACTCATAAACCAAAACCAATACAAAAACAATCTATGATTGAAAAGTGTTGAGTTGATTCACAACTCATATAATATATACAATATCCAGGTAAGGCTATTCTACTTAATTTATCCTTATTAAATTATAGTGCTGTTACAATCATATCAGCTAAGTAAATCCAATGAAAATATTTGATATTATAGCATTAAAAATGTGAACATAAACAATGCAATTTTTCAGATATGTTGTAATGAAAGTAGAAAGTATTAAAAATAAATACCTTTTGAAACAATATTAAATATATAAATTAAACAGTTATGCTTCAGTAAAAAAATAAAGTTTTGGGACATTGGTGGTGGGAATGTTGCACTGGTAAAGGGGGTGTTCTTTTTATATTTTATTTAAACATCTTGATTACATACATGATTGTGTTTGGGTTTCAGTCATGTAAAGAACACCACCCATCACCAGTGCAACATTCCCGTCACCAATGTCCCAAATCTCCCTCCATTCCACCCAATCCCCACCTGTACTCTAGATAGGCTTTCTATTTCCCTCATACATTCTCATTATTAGGATAGTTCAAAATGTAGTTATTTCTCTAACTAAACTCATCCCTGTTTGTGGTGAGCTTCATGAGGTGAGCTGTAACTTCCAGCTCTTTTCTCTTTTGTGTCTGAAATTTATTATTGCAAGAATGTCTTTCATTTTTCTTAAAACCCATAGATGAGTGAGACCATTCTGCATTTTTCTCTCTCTCTCTGACTTATTTCACTCAGCATATAGATTCCATGTACATCCATGTATAGGAAAATTTCATGACTTTATCTCTCCTGACAGCTGCATAATATTCCATTGTGTATATGTACCACAGCTTCTTTAGCCATTCGTCTGTTGAAGAGCATCTTGGTTGTTTCCAGAGTCTTGCTATGGTAAATAGTGCTGCAATGAATATAGGTGTAAGGAAGGTATTTTGTATTGTATTTTTGTGTTCCTAGGGTATATTCCTAGGAGTGGTATAGCTGGATCATATGGGAGCTCGATTTCCAGTTTTTGGAGGAATCTCCATATAGCTTTCCATAAAGTTTGAACTAGACAGCATTCCCACCAGCAGTGGATAAGAGTTCCTTTCTCTCCACATCCCCGCCAACACTGCTTGTTCTCATTCTTTGTGATGTGTGCCAATCTCTGTGGTTTGAGGTGGTACCTCATAGTTGTTTTGATTTGTTCTTTACATGACTGAAACCCAGATACAATCATATTTAATTAAGGTATTTAAATAAATATATTAAAAAAGAATATTTTTGTTCTGTATAGATGCAAAAAAGTAAAGTTCAGATGTATTTATGCTTTAAAATGTACTACTTTCTAAAGATAGTATAAAACATGTTGAAATAGAAATTATTTTGCATTAAATGATATACATGTCATCAATAATGTTTAATAATTAAAAACTCATGATTATATACTCCTTTTCCTTTTATACAAAAAGTGTTGAATTTGTAACCTTCTAAAGACACACTCCATTTGCCAAGCAAATTTGGGAATATTTTCAGAATTCTTGGCAGTGAAACTAAAATGCATTACTCACCAGATTCACATTTCAAGCTACATTTACTGAAAAATGAACTCAGGTTAAAATAATGATTATATAGGCAAACCTACTTGAAATAGACTCCACTAATTCATACCTAATGAAGAGTGAACTAGGGTCAATTAGAACTATTGTTAGATGATTATAAAGGACTCATGCTGCTGTTAGCATAGAATTCATTGAAGTACTCTGAAAATTCATACCTGATAGTAACTGCATGTGCCCATGTGTCTTTTTGCACTATCCTACAGTCTTTGCATATTGTCTTATTAACTCTTCTCAATTGTTTTTGAATATTGGATTACGTATCTCCAGCTTATATCATTGCAGGATAGTTAATTCAGGGCCAGTTGTTTCCACTTGTAGTCTCAATTAGAAAGAGAAGAATTTGGATTCAACTATAACTGACACTTTTAATTTCCTTTAGTCCTACCACATCTACTATTACATCATTTATGCTGTTTTATTGTGAAGAAGTTGCTGTCATTTTTAAATCACTTTGTATTTTGTGAATAGTATTGCTTCATATAAAATGTGTATTTTGATATATGTTATATCTTTTACCATATATCTATATGTCTGAGGTTATATATTCAATAACAGAAGTTTGATTTGGCCTATATGCTAAAATAAACTTTACAAGTAGTTTTTTTAAAATATTAATTTACTAAAAAATTTACTAATATTTTAAAATTTTACTAAAATTTACTAAAAATTTTAAAATATTAATTTACTAAAAATTTACTAATATACTAAAAGATAAGGCCTCCCAATTCTTACCTGTGTTCTTTACACTGACTGTATAGAAAGAGGAGGTATAGTAAATGAACCCCATATATACCTCAACCCATGCCCTTTGCCTGGTCTGTATTGTGAATTGGGGGAGAAAAAAACAAAAAGGGTTAAAAAAATTTACTAAAAAGCATTTGATTTGATTGCAGAATCTTAATGTACCATTCTAAAACAATTCAAATTAATCCTTGTATCTAAGTCATCCACTGTTATCTTTACTTTATAGAAGATACCAAGTCAGAAATTTTATAATATAAACACTTATATCATTAAACTATTAATAAGATTTTAAATAGATTATGATTTATTACACAACATGAAATATCCTTTTTCTTTTGCTGTTTATCTGAGATATTTTTAGTTTCTCCAAAAGTACTTATAGGAAATTCCCCTATGGATGATGATACTCCAATCTATATTCAATGCATGTCACTCTCTGTAACATGAAAAATCTCCAACTATAAAATATGTTATTAGTAATTGATAAAGCACAAACAAATAAATATCTGTTTAATAGTTTAATTACTATTTTACATTCTATATTAACCTTTTGTCTCTGATGTATTTTTTCTGGGAAGAAACCCTGCATTTATATTGATATGTTTTATTTTTATCCATTTTGCCTCTATCTTTTCCTCCCGTAAAATTTTGATTTTTATCCATTTTACCTACCTCTTTTCCCCCTATTATTTTCAGACACAGTGATTTGCAATACTCTTACTGAAAGAAAATTATGCATATCACTTTACCTCCTTTCAGCACCCTGTTCTTTGTCCAGGGTGATCATTTCTGACTATCATTGTCATAAGGTCACTTCTCTTTCCTAAATGCACCCCCCCACTCCACTTTATGTCAAGCTTTCTGCTGTAGATCAGTTTTCCTTGTTCTTGTCTCTATTATCTTTAAGTTTTACATTCATGCTATCATTTTTTATATTTCTCATAAGTGTGCTATCAATCTATGCCTCTTTATCAGCTTCATTTCACTCAGCATAATACTCTCCATGGCAATCCAATTGTAAGCAAGTTTTATGACTTCATTTTCCTCAAAGTTGCATAGTATTTCATTGTGCAGATGTACCATGGTTTTACTATTTATCTGTTCTTGTATTACTGGGTTGTTTTTAGATTCTGTTTATTACGAATAGTTCTGCAACGAACAAAGGAATGCATTTGACTTTTCTATATTATGTTTTGGATCGCTCGGAAATATTCCCAGAGCAGTATTACAATTCAATTAGATGCTCAATTTCTAGTTTTTGAGAAATGTCCAAATTGTTTTTCAAAAAATATACCAGTTGACATTCCCACCAGATGTCCCTTCATCTGTACTGGCACTAGTTATTATTTATCTTTTTGATATTTCCTAGTATCTGCAGCATAAGATGATATCTCATTGTTTTGATTTTTATCTCCTAGTCATTAGTAATTGTTTCATGTGCCTTTTGGCCCTTTTGTATTTTTTTCTTTAGGAAATTTTCTGTCCATCTGTTCTCCTTGACTTTTGATGTGGTAGGCAATTTTTCTTGTTAAATTACCATGGCCTTTTATATCTTAGATATTAGCCCCTAGTCAGATGAGGATTAGGTGAATAATCTCCCCATTCTATGGAAGTCTTTGTATACTATACATCATTTCCTTTGGAGATCAAAAATTTCTTATTTTACTTTAGAGCCATTTTTTTATTTTGCTTTAATATATATGTAAGAATATTACATTTTTTCTGTGGGATTATATTTATAATACAAAATATAGACATTAGATTATGCATATGAATCCCAATCTTTTTATTCCTTAATGTACAATAATAGCAATAAACTTATAATATTAATAAACTTATTATATGTAATTTTTATTTCATACCCAAACTGGAAATATTATTCATTTATTCATTTATCACTTATGTATTTTAAGAATCTAAAAAGGAAAAGAATCTGTCAGTATCCTGTATTTATAAAACATTCACTGTTTACTAATGTTAATGTGTATTATAAATTATCATAGTTGGTATATGGACAAGATTTTTTGTATTAGTTATTAATTAGAATTTAAATATATTCATTAAAATATTGAAAATATATAATAAAACAAACATAATTTCTTTTTTTTTTTTTTTTTTTTGGTTTTTGGGCCACACCCCTTTGATGCTCAGGGGTTACTCCTGGCTATGTGCTCAGAAATCGCCCCTGGCTTGGGGGGACCATATGGGACGCCGGGGGATCGAACCGCAGTCCTTCCTTGGCTAGCGCTTGCAAGGCAGACACCTTACCTCCAGCGCCACCTACCCGGCCCCACAAACATAATTTCTATGCATCTCACTGAACTAGTAATATAATAAAATTAATATAAAATAATTAATAAGCTAAAGGGCCTATATAGAAAACGGACATTGAAATGATTCAAAAAAGAAACATATTGGAAGAACAGAATCAATATAAAGCACAATCTGGAAAATATTCAATTCAATGGTCACCACAAAAATATAGTGGCTGTATTTCAACACTGATAATACTATTTATATTCTTACTGCTGATGGGGAGAAATAGGCTATTATATTTTGGTTAATATATCTTCAATATTTAATATGATTTGGGTATATTTATATTATAATTTTATTATTTACTTACTTTTTATTAATTTTTTCAGAAAAACTATGAACTACAATTTCCAGTTGATGCAAACTGTGACTTTTATTTTGAAATCACATTTTATGAGATAATTTCTACCTCACTTAATATTGATATTGACATATTAGTGTGTGTGTATGAAAGGAGTTGCTAACTAGAAATTGCTAAAACTTATTTTCTCTTGACAAAGGGTATGTTATTTATCTAAATCTGGTTAATATCTTATTTGTAATTAGGTATAAATTTTATGATTAAGAAAAAGAAACAATTGAAATAAAATTTGGTGTATTATACTTAATTCTGTTTTGTTAGAATTTTATTTTTATTGTTGTTGCTATTATTCTCTAACATAAATATCTAAGCAAGGAAGATTATTGACTCTGACTTTAAGTGTGTAAGGCACCTAAAGGAATATAACATTTATTAAATTCTACTACTTTACACAGGTGCCTTTTCTCTCTCACACATTATAGGAAACTTTTCTATTTTCTTTTTTAACAATTCCTCATTATTTCACTCTATTTTAAATGATAAATTGATTGTGTGATATCTTTGATTTAGAGTTGCTCTACCTTCACCACTGGTGAAGTGCTGAAGATTGTCTACCATCGTCTTATTCATTACAGCCTGCATTTTCCTTCTCACCTATCCCAATGCTCTGTAATCTGTTCTGCATTCAAAGGTCAAGAAATAGTCATCATTTATAGTCTATTCTTTTGCTTTTTTTCTCTTAGGTTAGCCAGTATGTGCTTCTTTTCCTCTAACTTATTTTTCCTTAATACAATTTTTTATCATTTATTACACTTCACAATAAACTTTGCAGTAAAGCCAAGATTTTGTTGCAGTTGCATTATACTCTACTGTGTATAATTATCACAATTATTTATTCGTTTATCAGCCCTGGTTATTATTCTTAGCATTCCAATGAACACTAGTATTTTTTAATCTTGTTTCAAATCCTCTACAACCAACAGGAATATACTAAGTCTTATGTGTGTGAATAAAATAAATCTTTGTTTTTATGATTCCACATATTACCCAAATGCAAAAGGTTTATATTTATATATATTTTGTGGATCTTACCCTTACCCCTAGTGCTCATGATATTCTGCGTACAGTGCAGGTGGGTCTATTCCAAAATATTTAGGGGATTAAGAGATACCAGGGATTATACCTGGGTCTTTCATGTGCTAAGCATGCATTCAATCCCTTTGAGCAAACTTAATGTGCTTTAATTAGTATGCTTATTTACCATGTCAATGGGTTTGTTTGCATAAAAACAGAAATAATGGTTGCTTGTTCTCTGGGGAAACATACTTAATGGTGCTTAGGAGCCATATATACTCCAGGGAGTGCTTGTGGGTCACTATGGTCTTCTTGATACCACTTTGGGGTTACATAGTACCAGGGTTGAATTAAGAAACTTGGCAATGCAACATATGATCTACAACTTGAGCAACATCCCAGGTTCACAGAAAAATATATAAAATTTTTAGTGTATTTATAGCATACAACTTAAAAGTGGTTGGAGTTTTAGGACTTTAAGTGAAATGTCAGAGAACATACTGCTTCAAAAAATGAGACTGAGTTTACAGCCAACATAGAGAAAACTGCCAAAATCTTTGAGATGCTACTGATTATATTTGTTCTTATTTTTGAAATACAACTGGCCAAGTTTATAAAATCTAGATTAAATTTAAAGTACATAATTGTACTTAAATTACCTATAGATTCAAAAGAATATGGAGAGAAAATGTACTTCAGAAAAATATTTTGTGACTATAACATTCAATTTATCTTAACTATTCTTGTATTGCTCTTTAACATGTGAAATAAATGAGTCCTAATTTTTATACCTAAATATGTCAATCCAAATAAATATTTCTGCAATTTTTTTGTGTGATTTTTGGGTCACACCCGCCAGTGCTCAGGGGTTATTCCTGGCTCCAGGCTCAGAAATTGCTCCTGGCAGGCACGAGGGACCATATGGGGCACCGGGGTTCGAACCGATGACCTCCTGCATGAAAGGCAAACGCCTTACCTCCATGCTATCTCTCCGGCCCCTCTGCAATATTTTTAATCTATGCATGTTTTAAAATACATTGAGAAGAGACAAAATACTTCCTTTTTAGCCATGTGAATTAATGATAAACTTGATTTGTATATTAGAGAAATCACAAGATCTGAGTTTGGAAATCATAGAGAATGAATGCTAGTCCAAATATTTAATGAGAATAGAGATTTCACAATGCAGAATAAACCATTTTTGACAAGGCTTTTACCATGATATTTAGAAATGACCTTCATTGATTGCTCTCAACTCAGATTTTAGTTTGCTTATATCTTTAATAATGCTTAATTTTGGGGCTGGAGAGATAGTTTGGAGGCAAGGAGTTTGCCTTTCATGCAGAAGGACTGTGGTTCAAATCAAGGCATCCCATATGGTCCCCTATGCCTGCCAGGGGCAATTTCTGAGCATAGAGCCAGGAGTAACCCTGAGCACTGCCGGGTGTGACCCAAAAACCAAAATAAAATAAAATAAATGCTTAATTTTGTTTCCATAGAATTGTCTTAATTTTATGTAATATAAGATTAAATTTAGAATCCACATAGTGTTGTACCTCAAGAAAAAGGTTCTAAACACTCATTTAGTCCAACTGATACAGTCTCATAATTGGAAAACTGCCTCTGAACATACCAAGTTCTCAGTCATGAAATTTCTTGAGGCATGGGAATGCAGAGTATACATTAAAATTATTTTTTAATGCCTGATATTGACATGTAAATGTCTGTGTTAAGTGCTTCGTATGGGAAGATATGTTCATTGGAGAGGAAACATTTAAATTTTTCTTGAATTGAATTTTCTGTACCTTCTTTCTGGTAAATGTCCTAAATATTGTTTTATTCTTCCCAAAGTTTATGTACAGTTAAGCTATTTAAGAACTGTGAACTGAGTGCACAGGCGATATTTCTTGGGACAAAGAAGGCCTGATCCTGACTTTGGACAAAGGATTGGTGATAGCAGTGGAATAGCAGTGCAACAAGTATACTATTTTTTATAAAGTGCCACAAGTAATATTAGCATCAATTGTGTAAACAACTCTACATTGGTATAAACAAATTGAGAGGACTTATTAAGACAATACAATTTAGAATCAGGTGGTAAGTTATTGAGTTTCATTGGGTCTCTCTGTGTTTGGAGGAATACATGTTCCTACAAAACTTCTCTTAATTTCTTCAAAAATATTGATTAATTTTTATTAATAAGAATGCAAAAATCTTCAGGATATTTTTGTCTTGTAGTAAGTTAAATTTAATCTAAATTAAATAAAATAGAAGTAATTTAATCTGTTTTACAAGCTCATTTATCTTTTATTAATGTTAAACTATTGTAGTATGACTATAAAAGCAACTAACAATAAACATGAAATAGTTTGTATATTTTTTTAATTTATTATCGTTGTCTAAAATTCTTGTATTTTTTATTTTTATCAAATGATAGTAGAGACATATTACCTATGATGCCATGAAATGAAATAATGTCAATAAAGCAAGCATCTATACATTTAAAAGAAAATGGATATAAGTACATTTCAAGTAAAATATTTTGAGATTATTATATTCAATTTATGTTATAAATTTCCTAAACTGTATCAACTCCCTATACCATATCACCACTAATATTTCAATATTCCGATATTTTACAATCTCTTGGGTAGTAATTAATGATATTTGCTGAATTGTGTTCTTCCATTCTTTATTTTACTTTGGAATAAGGTCACTGTAAATGCAGTTATTTTAAAATATGATGATGATTTGAGTGTGGGTATTATACACTCATAATGTTTTGACACTAATCCTGACATTACTTGGGGAACATGTGGTTGTGTATACATAAAAATTTTGCATGCAAATCATGTTGTCCAGCTAGCTCTGTGTTATGGCTTCTTGGTCAGTACAATAAGCCATGCTTGGGCAAAAAGAACTTATTACATTCTCTCTCTCTCTCTCTCTCTCTCTCTCTCTCTCTCTCTCTCTCTCTCTCTCTCTCTCTCTCTCTCTCTCTCTCTCTCTCTCTCTCTCTCTCTGTCTCCAATAAGCCATGCTTGGGCAAAAAGAACTTATTCTAATTAAGATTATTGTTCATATAAAAATTATTTTATTTGAGTAGTCAGACACAGTTTAAAGATTAAAACTCTGTCTCTCTGTCTCTGTCTCTGTCTCTGTCTCTGTCTCTCTCTCTCGGGGCTGGAGCTGGAGCTGGAGCTGGAGCACTAGAGGTAAGGCTTCTGCATTGCAAGCACTAGCCTATGACGAACCAAGGTTAGATCCCCTGGTGTTTCATATGTTCCCCTCAAGCCAGGAGCAATTTCTGAGCACAAAGCCAGGAGTAACCCCTGAGTACAGGTGTGGCCTAAAAACAAAAACAAACAAACAAAAACAAAGTAATTACATTGTCTCTAAACAAATGAGTTTCCAAGAACATTTTTTTTCTACAATTATTACAGGAGCAAGGTTCCGCCTATATTTTAATTTTAGTTCTATAATATTTAAAACTACCCAGTAAGGAGTTCCTGGGTAGGGCGTTTGCCTTGCACGTGGGTAACCAGGGTTTGATACTGGCATTCTATATGGTCCCATTAGCCTGCCAGGAGTGATTTCTGAAAGCAGAACCAGGAGTAACTCCTCAGTGCCACTTGGTGTAAACAAACAAAAAAAAATCACTAATTCTATCCGTGTATACATTTTAGAGGACCTCTAGCAGTCAGTCAAGTTCAAATATATTTACTATTCTGTGTCCTGCATAAGAAGAAAAATATAAATAAAATATATCATTAATTTTTTTAGCTTGGTTTTTGTTTTTTTGTTGTTGTTTTTTTCTTTTTGCTTTATTTATATTTCAGGACCATGGTTATTGTTTGGCTGCTGTCTTTATTGCTCTGGTGGTGCTTTTTGAATTTTTGGTTTGATTTTTTTAATCTTTTTTTTTTTGTATTGTTCTTATGTTTTTCTTCTTTTTCCCTCTCTGCTCTGAAACTGATAAATATAGCCTCTAGAAGGACTCTCACTTTTTGCTTGTTTGATTTTTGCCCCATTTTATTTTATTATTATTATTTTTCTCTTCCCTTCAAACAGAACTGAACAACTTGAACCATCTTGTTGTATCTCACAAGTGGAGGGGGAAATAATGAAGGGTACTAAGACCAAACAGTCATATGAAAATTAAGTAGAAATAAAAAAAATTATCAAACTTGAGCACCAAATCCAAAGCCAACAACAACAGAATCGATACCCAATTTACAACATACTAGAGACACTGAGAGGACCACCTTATAATAGCAGCCTGGGGGTTAAAAGAGGGGGATTTGGGATGCATGCTGGGAACAGGGTGAAGGGAGGACAATATCGGTGGCAGGAATGCCCCTGATTCAATATCTCTATGTACCTAAAATATTACTGTCCAAGAATTGTAATCCACTTTAATTAAAATAGAAAATATCTTAACCTTAATAAAATTTATGTTGAAACTGTAAAAAAATTATCATTAGAATTTTTAAATCATTAAAAACAGAAAGTATGTCTTTCGATAAACACAATTGAATATATTATCAATAGTAGAGTGTCTCTTATAAGCATAGCAAGGCTAAATAATAAGTATACATTATTTATTGAGAAAGAATTTGCAGGAAGACTCATAAAGTAAATGAAGCAAGAACTAGACAAAGGAAATATTTAACTGGGTGAGATGATTTCAGTTAATTTTTAATAATCTGCTAAAAAATATGTGTTTACCTGTGTGTTGAAGGTGTGGAGACAACTTTATGAGAAATCTTATAGCTACATAAAATTATCCTCAGGAATTTTTAATACTTTTCTATACGGAGAATCCTGATTACTTAGAAATTTATGCGTGCAACATTTGAATACCTGTTACTTATATTCTATTTACTAT
This sequence comes from Suncus etruscus, assembly GCF_024139225.1. NCBI lineage: Eukaryota > Metazoa > Chordata > Mammalia > Eulipotyphla > Soricidae > Suncus > Suncus etruscus. The sequence continues at coordinate 52,978,296 of NC_064863.1, read as the reverse complement.
TATATTTTCTGAGTATTATATTTGTGCTTGCTAAAATATCCACTTTCCAGAATCCAGTAGAATATACTCAATGTGTGTTAAATATTGAATGCTAAGATGTTAACATATTACAATTTTATATTAAATATCAATATTGTATTAAATGTTATATCAATTTTCAAATTTGGTTTTTAAATATACTCGAAGTTTACATAACTTAAACTTTTTACCATCTTATTTCTGTTACTGTTATAACATCAAAAATCCTTACATATTATCAAAATATTAAAAATTATGTTATATAATTTATAATCATACAAAATGCATACTGATTTATACATAAAGATGAATATTATTATTTAAGAATATAAAAATTAAATATAAACTAAAATTAGTTCCATAGTTATTTTTTAAATTCAACTTTTAAAATATATAAGTTTATTTTTGTAATTGAGTGAGAAAGTTTCTAGAAATTTTGAATAGAACAAAGAAAACTATACTGTACAGAAATATTCTTTATTAGAATAGGTTTAGTGTTCTACTTATCCTACTATAAGTATTGCATTAGTAGGTAAAATTTCTGGAGATTTGTTTCCATAAAATACATAATTTTGTAAGAGCTAGAATACAATGTCAATGTTATTAACTTATTATAAAATAAACTGTATAAAAATGTTAGGGCAGATGACATACAAAAACGGCTTAAATACCAATCTTTCATTTTACCCTCTGAGTTTTTGTACTCTTGGCAAATCTTACCTCCCTAAGACAGACATTAAGTTTGACAACTTCTTTAAAAACAAACAAAAATAGGACTATTAAACAGTCTAAAATTAAAAATATATATCTCTATATAAAAATTCATACATTAATTGAAACTTTTAGTACAATGATAAATTTCAACTTTCACTGAAATTACTTATAAACTGATATGTATAGTTAAAAGAAAATAATCAACCTTAAGAAAAAAAATGAGTTAGAATATATGCAAAAAGATGGCTGTACTTTTATTTTTCCTTCGTTTGTCGTTTGTTCCTTCCTTCTAGCCTTCCTTCCTCTATCTTTCTTTCGTTCTTACTATTTAAATTGTTTTGTTTTGTATATTGATTTACAAAGTCGTTCATAACACAGTTTTAGGTATTATATGCTCAAATGTCAACCCCATCATGTGTGATCTTTCTTTCTTTAGTTTGGAACTACTTCTGGCAGTGCTCAGAGATTACTCCTGACTCCACTTTTGCAAATCACTCCTGGCAGTGCTTGAAGGACCATATGGGATATATAAGGACTAAACCCATATTAGCCTAGTGCAGTGCTTTTCAATTATTTTCTGTCATGGCCCCCTAGGAAGAAGAAAACATTTTTCACACACCCCCAACCCACGCAACTGTAAATTGTATCTTAATTAAAAAAAAACTTTAACTTGCAAAACAAAAATATATAAAATAATTTGAGCTGATTTTTTAATCAGAGGTGATGTTTGGGTAAATGGCTACAATGAGCACGTTTTGCAATGCATAGCTTTTCGAAGCGGGGTTTGAAGCAGGACACAGCAACTCTCAGCTCCAGAGACACACAGAGACATAAACACGGGGCTTAGCTTGTTATGACAGTGTTGGCCGAGGTCAAACGTGTCTCCCTTTACAGAGCTCGAGCCCTCCCCCGGGGGACATGCCCCACTATTTGAGAAGCGCTGGCCTAGTGCAAGGCAAACATTCTACACACTGCACTATCTCTGCGACCCCTATATACTTCATTATTTTATCTACCAGCATCTTGTGGCACTATTATAAAAAATGCAAGTAAATCTACATATATATTTAAGTTAAAAATTAATCCAGTTTTTATCTACTCAGTTTTGTCATTTCTCAAATCTTAGGTGACAAGTTGTATAGAAGCCATATGTTAATAGTTTCTACCAGAGTGACTTGTCTTTTACAAGAGGAATTGTGACTAAATACCAAATAATTCCATTTCTGTTGTAGGAGTAATTTGTTTGATATTGACACTAAATTTTAATACAATTTGTGAGTTAATTTCAAGGAACTAAAAAAGTTTCAAACTGAAACACACCAGCAAAATGCTCCGGGGTGTGAATAAAATTAGATGTTTATTGAATTTTATATTTAGTATGCCTATAGAGGAAAGTATTATAGAAACATAAACTTTACTACATAAAGGAGTAATAAAAATTACTTGTCTTTACTTTTATAGGTTTTCTATATGTTTAATTGGGTTAAGTAAAAATAAAGTAATAACTCCTCTAAAAAGTCCCCCAAAATTACCTCACAAGTGCTAAAACCATCTGGTGAATACTTTACCCTCTGTACTTTCTCTTCACCATAATTCTTCATGATGTTGGGCATGAGAAATCATTCTTAGATATGATATGATATGATAGATGCAGGAATAAAGCCAATCAATTGGATTATATCAAAAGTTAAACATAGGTTACTACAGAAGTTATAATAAAGTTAAAAAGAACAATTCACAGAGCTTAAGAAAAATTTGAGTATCATTATTTGATAAAGAACCTGTATTTAGAATATCTCAAGGATATTTGTAAGTAAATATAAACAACAAAAGGACTCCACCCAGATTTTGACAAAAGATTAATTCTGGGCCAAAACAAACATTTTAACATGCATGTTTGTGTATATGTGTGTGTATTCAAGAAACAAATGAAAAGAAGATACTTAACACCAGAAGTTAGCAGGGAAAATAAAATTTAAACCACAACTAAATTAAGGTCTAGTCCCTGCTAAGCTTGTGCTCTGCCACCTGAATTTAGAAAATGAAACTGGAAGATCATCAAAAGTGTTTGAGTACATGCCTTGCATATATTAGATCTTCAGTTCTGTACTGAATACTGAATAGCCCCAGCAGAACCGGGTAGAAAACTGTTGTCTGCCCTCCTGAGCACTGCCAGGATGATGCAAGAGGCACTTCAGCTTTGCTCCAGCTACAAAGCATCACGTGATGCAAACACCGAACAGTGGATTTGTATAATTCTGAGTACTTCTGGGAGTAGAACTAATGCCTCCTTAACACTGCAAGGGTTACTAACATATATGTAATTGGGAAAATATTGGTCAACCAATTTCTCTATAACCTATTATTTTTAAATAATATAAATAATATAAGAATAGGAAAAATATATGCATCTTGTGAAACATCAAATACTAAGACATTAAATCCAACCCCTAATTTTAATAGTAAATAGTTTTTGCAATACGTTTTACTATAAGTTTTACTTTGTTTCCTTTAAAAATGTATGTCTCCTTTATTTTTATCTAAGTTTTAAAATCTGAATTATATCTTTTGATAACCAATAATCACTGGAATAGCATAATTATTTTTAAAATCTACCTATTACATAAAATATCTTTAAAATATTTCTATGAATAATTTTAGATACATTTATTGAACTGAGTTGCAACAACTTCTTAGTAGTTAATTCCATCAACTGAATAAAAATGCATAATTAATATTTATTGTAAGCACAAGATTTTATTGCTTTAAATAAAACAATGACATTTTATTATTGATTATAAAATCTTCCAAAAATTACCATAAGCTATTTATTGATTCTATTCTAATACAAAACACTTAGAATTAAAAAATATAAAATTATAAACATTTTGAAGTTTTCTTAAATTGTAATTTAGATTTTGATTTATTAAATGGATGTCAGTTTTGAAATAATGAATAATTATTTTCCAAAAGCACATTATTATTTTTTGTATGGTTTTGTACTTTATCACAGCAATTCAGTTCTTTGTCTTGTCTTAGTACTCCTGCGCTTTCTGCCAGTATCCATGAAATACTATAAAAAATATAAAGTAGAGTAAAATTCTAGGTTATTTGCAAATCACTAATACAGTGGGTGATAGTGATAGTAGAGTGGATAAGTAAGACCTTGCAGTTGGTGTACTTGGTTCAATTTCTAGCATCATATATTTCTAGCATCATATATGTCCCCTGAGTCCTACCAGGTGTAATCCCTGAGCACAGAGCCAAGAGTAAATCCTGAGCACAGCCAGGTGTGGCCCAAATAACAAATAAATAAAAGTGGGCAGGAAAGCAGCCAGTCTGGAAAAAAATATAGAGTTTTATAATATATAAAACTACATAGGGAAGTAGTGGGCTAGAGCAAGGTTGGTATAGACACAGAGAGAATCAAACAGATTCTCCTCACCATCAGTGGTTCAACTAAGAGAAAGAAAAGCCTCCCAAATTCATAATGAAGATGAGAAAGTATCTCTAAGTCACCTGTAAGAGCTCATTCTTGTAACACAAGTTGAATGCGAGGCCTAAATCTTCCTACAAGGCTCCACTTCAAGAAACTGAGTTAAATTTTAAATATAGCAGGATTTATGAGACTTCAGAGGGGTCATTGCTCTGTCATGAACTCTTAGAGAGAAATTTTGCTCCTCAATCTCCCTTATACTAGCACAAGCAGATTAATTCACTGGAAATACAGGCCATATCGCCCTCTCTAACTACTTCAGGAACCCCTGTACTGCATAAACTTAAACAAGACACTTGAAAGTACAGAGTCCTGGCAGTACGTGCTTACACAATCCCTCAACTATGCTAGCCACACATTTATTATTATGAAGTGTCTCTAAGACATTTTGCTAAAATTTAAGTAGCAAAACAAACTATACAGGATGTTTAAGAAAAATGTATAAGAAAAATAATTTGTGCACAAGTTCTTGTGTTATCTGTGAATGTTTGTGTATACAAGTACATATACATGCACTCCTTAAGTATATGTATTTAAGTTCTCTTATGAATATGTGTACTTACACATTAATTCATAATTAAAAAGTTGAAGATACATGCCAAAAAAAGACAAGTTGTAATATAGTATTGCTACATTCCCACTCAGGAAGGACACACACCAACGTGTAGTGCTCTCCTGAAAAAGGAATTATGTGCCAAAAAGGCCCGCTTAGAGAAGTCAAAATCACTTGACCCTTCGCGTGGATTGTTTGATTATAATTCCAAACGTGACTGTATCTATCTCTCTCTTTATTTTTTGACCATTATAAAATCAGGCCTTAATAATTCTTGTTAACAAAGAAGCACAGTATCAAATCCCCCCCAAATTAAGTCTCCCACTGTCCTAACTCCCTTGGCGCCAAGAACTGGTTTTTTCAACTTAGCTCATGAGTGAAGTAATTTTCACTTTTTGCTCTGTCTACTCAAAACAGAGTAATTTTCACTTTATGCTCTGTCTACTCAAAACAGAGTAATTTTCACTTTTTGCTCTGTCTACTCAAAACAGAGTAATTTTCACTTTTTGCTCTGTCTACTCTAAACAGAGTAATTTTCACTGTCTACTCAAAAACACTAAAACATTTCTCTCGCTTCCTGAAAATTTACCTGTTTCCCCCTCCTTACCCAAAATACAGAAACTCCCCTTTTCACCTTCAGTATCGGTTTTTTTTAGATGCTAATTCTAGCCAGGATTTCCTCCTTTCTTTCCCCAGTAAACTTTGAAGTCAAGAATTTGCATTCCTGCATTCCAGACCTCAAAGTTAAAAGCAGCCCAGTTCAAAAAATAAATTTGTCTCATCTCGGTCTCAGCATTGTAGAGGCGAGTCCCCATACTATCTGTGTGGTTTCATTCATTTCTCCAACATATTTTCCGTCGTTCGCCATCCGTGTACCCACTCTCTCCCCGCAGATTTTTTTTTTCCCCGAAACTCCACGAAGGATCTGTTTGCAGGCGCTGGCGTCTTGCGAACAGATTTGTCTCACAGCATAGTATTCTGTAACTTTAATGATGTAGACAAAGCAAAGGATTCTATTTTAATTATGCTAATGCCTAAAGATCAGTTTGTCAAAAATCTTGCTATAGTCTATACAGGCTCAAGACTTCTTTAGTGAGTTTAAATCGATGCCATTTATTTTTATACTTGTCCTCCAAGAATGTCAATTTTTCACTAAAAGGTGAAAATAAAAACAAATGATACTTCGTTCACAACTTGTTTTCATACATTGCTTAAAAAGACAAGTGATTTATGTTTTCTAAATGTATTTTTTACTCATAGCACAATGTTTTATTATTTAAAATACATGCATGAATTTGAAATATTCTCAAATAAGTAGGCACTTGTGTTTGAGTATCTAGAATGATATTATATTTTAAAGGTTTCTAATGAAATCCCAGTTATGGCAATATACTTTTATTACATTGTTTAATAAAATAATAAATTCTAATTACTAATGTATATTTAAATTGAAGCAATGTGTTTTGAGGCAAATGCATAACTACACTAAACTTTAGTAGGTTCTTGTTTGTCAACTATCATTTAATATAATGACTGTTCATTATGATGATTTTCTTTTGAGAATTATAGGCAGACTTTTAATTTTCTATAAAAGCAAACTGCAAAACAAATGATAGGATTATTTCAAACTTCATTGTCTCTTTTTGTAGCCCTGGTTATTTTTTAATATCTCATATAACATTTTGAAGTATTAGATATGTATAAATAATTCATCATCTTGATTGGTATTATTTTTGTTAAAAATAACTTTAAAAAGTTGATTTTATTGTGTTACATTAGTCTACTTGTTAAACTATGTTTTCTGTAACCTGTAATATTTCTCTTGAAAATTAAGTTTGCAAACTGTAAGGAAAGGAAAAGGTATTTTTAAAATAACTGCCTATTTTTTTAAATGTATAAGTCCATTTTTTTTACTTTACTGGATAATAAAAGTTATGTCTCCATTTAAAAAGAGTTATTCATAAGCAAACTTTCAGTCTAAACTATATTAAACTTATTTAATTTTTCTAAATACTATGCCATTTAGCTGATACTATTCATTTTTACCAGGTTTTACCAGAACATAGATATTAAACATATTAACATAGATGTTAAGCTTCCAGGGTTGCAAGAAACTACTCTATGCCAACACTTTTCTAGATAATATTATTTCCTTTAAATTAGGGAGATCTTCCAGCAAGTGCTCTAATGAGTCATTTAGTTTTTTTTCTTATTAGTTCCCTGACTTTCAGATTGTTAGAAGAAATGTTAGAAGTAATTATCATTAGATACATATATAGGAGTTAAATTGTTTCAAGTTGGAGAGTATGGAGTGAGAACTATCAGTATCAGAGACACTGCATAGCAGCAGGTTGAAGGGCATACATGTATGAAAAGAGATTGTGGTATATATTGTTACAAAGCATAAGCAAAAATTTATTAGAGAGATAAAGTATACAAAAGAAATGGAAGGAAAAAAAGGAAGGAAGGGAGGGAGGCAGAGAAGGAGGGAGGGAAAGGTGGGAACGAGGGAGGAAAGGAAGGAAGGGAGGGATGGTGGGAGAGAGAGAGGGAGGGAGAAAAGGAGGAAGGGGAAGAAAGGAATGGAGGGAGAGAAGAATGAAGGAAGCAAGGGAGGGAGGGATGGAAAGAGGGAAGGAGGGAAGGAGGAAGGAAAGTAAGGGAGGGAAGGCAGTAAGGGAGGGAGGGAGGGGAGAAGTGACAGAAGGGAGAAAGGGAAGGAAGGAAGAGAAGAAGAAAGAAAGAAGAAAAGGAAGGAAGGAGGGAGAGAGGAAAGAAGAAAACAAGGGAGGGAGAAAGGGATGGATGGAGTGAGAGAGGGAAGGAGGAAGGAAAGTTTGTATCTTTCCTTGCCTCAGTAACTGAGAGACCTGTTATTTCTATGGCTCAGATTTTTCTTCAGTTCTTTGCCATTCTTAACAAAAACCTTGCTTTCCCTGTGTTACTCATGTATAAGTTGTAAAATTGTACCAATACATCCTCCATGATATTTTCTTCTTGGTGTCTACAATCAGTAAATCTATTTTGAATTTCTTTATCCTTTCTTTTAATTTGATTTTATTCTATTGAAACCATTGTGATTTTCAAAGTCCTCCATAGTTAGGTTTTAGACATACAATGAATCAGAGCCAATTCTACCACTAGTGTTGACCTCCCTTCACCAATGCTCTCTGAGTTCATCCCATACCCACTACCCAGCCTGCCAATATTACAGGCCCATTTTAAGTTTAAGTGGTATCTGTTTAGGTTCTGATGATACCACCCTGCCAGTATCATAGACACATTTTAAGTTAGATTATTAAAGTTTAGATCTCATGATTCCATTGTTGTTGGATTTGGCCTGGATATTTAGGTTGTTTTTTTTATTTATTTAGTTATTTTTTAACACCACCAGCACACCTGACACTTCTTGACCCCTTTCCCACATGCATTCATATTTGAGTTTGTCCTCTTACATCCAATTTCTTTTCTGCCCCTTGCTATCCTCTGGGGTCAAGGGTGTTCAAGACAACTCCCATTTGCACCATTGAATGTCTTTATGCAATTATTATAAATACCACATAAATGATATTATGTATTTATCTTTCTTCAATCTTACTTCCTTTAGCATAATATCTTCAAATTCCAATCCATATTGCAGCAAATTTCATGATTGCATCATTCTTTACAGATATGTAGTATTCCATTGTATATTGGCACCACATCTTCATGATCCACTTGTCTGTTGTTGAACATCTATGTAGGTTCTAAGTCTTAGCTAATATACTGAGTGCTTCAAGAAATATTTGTGTACATTCATCCCTTTGGATGAATGTTTTTTTTTTCTGGGAATAAATACCCAAAATTGGAATTGCTGGTCCATATAGCAGCTCAATTTTTAGTTTACTGAGAACCCTCCATACTGTTTTTATAGAGGTTGGACCAGGTAGCATTCTTACTAGCAGTTGATGAGATAAAAAATTTTGTAAGTAGAGTCCGGAGAGATACAGCAGTACAGTGTTTGCCTTGCAAGCGGACCCAGGATCAAAGGTGATTCGAATCCTGGAATCCCTTATGGTCCCCCGTGCATGCCAGGAGCGATTTCTGAGCACAGAGCCAGGAGTAACTCCTGTAACACATCCAGATGTGACCCAAAAACCAAAACAAACAAAGAAAATAAAAAATATTATAAGTAAATAGCAAGGCACAAAATAATCTTGCCATTAGCTCATAATTTTGATGTTAGTTACACTCCCACATCATTTGAATATATATCTTTGTGAGAATATGCAACAGGTCAGATTTGTGAATTAAAAGAAGATAATGTCTCTAATAGCACTTTTACATTTCACTTTGGAAGGGCAAAACAAGAATTAGAGCACTAGAGCACTGAGAAATATTAAGAAGTTGTACCTATGAACTTTTGGATATTTTTTACTAGGGGAGACAGACAACACTGGAATAGACTCATAATTAAGAAATATAATACACATTATTTTAGTTTAAGGTATAATGATATTTATCTCCAGTAAAGTAAAAAAATCTGTTTTATCAATAATCAGTCATCATAAATTGACTGATAACAGAGATTGACCAAATTCACCAATAATCAGTTAACACAGATTGACATGCATTTTAACATGAATCAATAAGAATCACGAAGCAACATGTCTGTTTAGTGAAATAGTGAGAATATTTCACACATAATTGTTCAAAATATTCAATAATTCGATAATATCGATCATTTGATCATTTGAAATTTTTTCTACTGTACATCAGAGAGTCAAATTATTTTATCTCTATAAGGGATTAGTGAAACTAACTTAAAGCAATGTTAATTTTAAAAATGGAAGACACCTGTAAAAACTAGCATGTCTGTAATACCTAAGCTTATTTTTATTAGCTACTCAGCAAATGTTCTTAAAACATACAACAACATAAAAATAGACTGCCAAATATGTTGCAATTAGTGTTTTTTAAATTATCATTTCTCGTTTGATTGCTCTAATGAAATCAAAGAAAGAATCAAGATCTCCTGGGACATTTGAATACGTAGCTATTATGTTTAATTCAGAAAATTTTAGAGATATTTCAAATGAACAAAATTACTACACAAATTACTTAAATGTAGCTTAATGTGAACTAATTTTCTACCTGTTGTGCTAAGGTGAAACAGTTCCAGGAAACTCTTACGTTTATTAGCTTCTGGGATACTGAGATCTAACTTCCCTATGGACCATCTGTAGAACTGAAATATTTCCTTTTATTATCTTTCTTAGACAAAACAGAATTTCTCAACAACAACTCTCAAGCAAGAGCATTCAATTTAATTAAAACATCGAATCAAGAAAACAAGTATCATATAAGTATCAAGCGAGCAGCAGTTTTGAAGTTTGGTTCAAAAATAAAATCCTCTGGTACCTCGAAAATGTCAAAATAAAAAACAGATAGTTTAATAAATTCATATAGAATTTCTCAAAGCAAAATATAATAAATAATGCAATGATAAACATAATACCAATTAAAGTTTCATCCAAACTAACTGATGACAAAATTAAGAAAACTTATTTTCTATCATTACATTTTTAAGTCTAGCCTCATCATTTTTATATCTACTAGGTATCATCAAGATATTTTCAACATTTTCATATTTCCAATGAACAAATAAAAGCTAAAAACAATTTGTTTTGTTAATATGCTGTCTTGTTATTCATATCTTTTTCCTAATGATAATTTTTACATCATTAACAATTTAAATTTGATTGTATTTTAATTTTTACCTCTCCAATAAAATTGTTTTGATTTGCTTTTTTGCAACTAGAGATGAAAAGCATTTTTCATTTACCTATTGGCTATCTCTAGGTCTTTTAAAAAGTATCTCCTTGTCATTTAATATTTTTGTTTTTGTTGGTAAGTTTTACCAATATATATTATACTTGAAACATTAACCTTTCTTATTAATTTTATTTAAACATCATGATTACAGGCTCGTTCATAATACAGTTATAATTTTTCTCATAGATCAAGTTGTTTATGATTAACAGTCATACTATATGCAACAGCCTTTACTCATGCACAGTTCGTGCTTCTAATGTCCCTAGTTTTTTTTCTCACCATCCCCTATGCCCTCTCCCTTCCCTATCTCTTGGGCATACATTTTTCTTCTCACTTTCTCTATCTCAATTTATCTCTAATCCTTGTTTTCCTTTGAGACACATTGGTTTGTAGTACAGTGCACATTTCCTGCCACTAATATTCCCAGTTTTCTTCCCCTCACCCTCCACCACTTGCTTCTGGGGTAAAGATTTTATTTTTCTCTCTTCTTTTACTTTTTGATACTGTGGTTTGAACTATTTCTAATTAATGGGTGCCATGTATATCACTTTATCACCTTTTACTACCCATTTCTTGTCCTGAGTGATCAGGTCCAACCATCACTGTAGCCATGGACCATTCAATACCCTAACTGCATTCACCACTCATTCTGACAAGCTTGCTACCATGGACTGGTCTTCTTTAACCTCATCTCTATTATCTCTGAGTATTATTGCCATACCATACCACACACTACTATGCTATACCATACCATGCCATGCCATACCATACCATGCCATGCCATGCCATGCCATGCCATGCCATGCCATACCAAACAAGACCATAATTTTTCTTATACCCACAAATGAGTGAGATTATTCTATCTCTCCCTTGCTTTGACTCATTTCGCTCAGTGTAATAATGTCCATTCCATCCATGTATATGAAAACTTCATGACTTCATTTCTTTCTTATAGTTGTGTAATATTCTACTATATAGATGTACCTACCATTAGCCACTCATCTGTTCTCCGGCGCTTAGGTTGTTTTCAGATTCTGACCATTGTAACTAGCATTGAGATGAATAAAGGGATGCAGAGGGCTTTTCTGCATGGTATTTTTGGATTCCTAGGGTACATTTCTAGGAATTGTATTGGAGGATCATATGAAAACTAAATTTCTAGTTTTGCGAGGAATAGCCATATTGTTTTCTATAAAGTCTGGGATAGTAGGCATTCCCACCAGCAGTGATGAGAGTTCCTTTCTCCTCACGCTAACACTGGTTGTTCTTGTTCTTTTTGAGTATGCCATTCTCTGTGGCGTGAGATGGCACCTCATTGTTGTTTTGATTTGCATCTTCCTGATGATTAATGATCTGGAGCATTTTTTTCAAGTGACCTTTGGCCATCTGCATTTGTTGTTTGAGGAAGTCTTTGATCATTTCTTCTCTCCGTTTTTAGATGGGTTATATATTTTTCTTCTTGGTAAACTCTATCACTGCCTTATGTAACTTAGTTTTTTTTTTTTTTTTTTTTTTTTTTTTTTTTTTTGGTTTTTGGGCCACACCCAGTAACGCTCAGGGGTTACTCCTGGCTATGTGCTCAGAAGTTGCTCCTGGCTTGGGGGACCATATGGGACACCGGGGGATCGAACCGCGGTCCGTCCAAGGTTAGCGCAGGCAAGGCAGGCACCTTACCTTTAGCGCCACCGCCCGGCCCCTGTAACTTAGATACTAATTCGTGATCTGATGTATATTGGGCGGATATTTTATCTCATTCCATGAAGAGTCTTTGTGTCCTAGTCATAGTTTTCTTTGAAGTGCAGAACCTTCTCTGTTAATGAAGTCCCATTTGTTTATCTTTGCTTCCACTTCTTTGGACAGTGGTGTTTCATTCTTGAAGATGCCCTGAGCGTCAATGTCATAAAGTGTTCTGCCTATGTTTTTCTGTATTTTATGTTTTCAGCTCTGATATCATTATCATTAATCCATATTGATTTGATTGTTTTTGCCTGGTATTAGAGAACTAAGTTCACTTTTGTTTGTTTGTTTATTTTTGGGTTACGCCCGGCAGCACTCAGCGATTAATCCTGGCTCTATTCTCAGAAATCGCTCCTGGCAAGCACTGGGGACCATATGGGATGCCGGGGATTCGAACCACTGTTGGTCCTGGGTCAGCCTCTTGCAAGGCAAATGCACTACCACTGCACTATGTGTCAGGCTCCAAAGTTCACTTTTTTTTTTTTTTTTTGCATGTATTTGACCAGTTTTCACAGCACCAGTTTTTGAAGAGGATTTCCTTGCTCCACGATCTGTTCTTTGCCACATTAACAAAGATAACTGACACATTAATTCAATTCAAAATAGCACTTTTTTTTTTTAGTTCAAACTCCAGCCACGGGGGCCGGAGAGATAGCACAATGGTAAGGCGTTTGCCTTGCAAGCGGCTGACCACAGACCAACATTGGTTCAAACCCAAGCATCCCATATGGTTCCCGAGCCTGCCAGGAGATTTTTTTCTGAGCATAGAGCCAGGAGTAACCCCTGAGAATTACCGGGTGTGACCCCTACCCCCCAAAAAATCCTCCAGCCATAGTCTGCAGTTATTCCCTCTTGGCTCACGCTGAAGTACTACATTTTTTTCATCTGAGTTTTAGCAAATATTTTTTTTCAAATCTGTAGAGTGTCATTTTTTTTTTTATTTTTGTATGGCTCAAGATTAATTCTTGACTCTATACTTATGATTCACTCGTGATGGGATTGATGGGCAATATGGGACGCTGGGGATTAAACCAGGTGAAGGAGCATGTAAACCAAATGACATGCCTAGAGTAATTTTTCCCCAGTTCTTTGTAGAGAGTCTTCTATATCTCTTGTATAGTGCATTCTAGTTTCCTTCCTCAACTTTGTGCACAGACTTATTTTTTTATTTTTTATTTATTGTTGATATTATTTTTTTCAGCCACATCAGTCAGTGCAGTGTTTATACTTGTCTCTGAACTCAGGAATCACTTCTGGCCAGCTCAGACTACTTCAGGGATTAAACTTGAGCAGGCCAGGGGCAACATAAGCATCTTATTTCTTGTATTCTCACACAGACCTAGTGCAGAAATTTCTGAACATAAAGTTTCATTTAATTAAGTCTTTTTTTTTCTTTACCAGTGGCATTGAGTCATTGAAGATGCCTCTAGATTCAGTATTAGATAGAGATTTATTTATGTTTTCCTCAATATAATTAATAGAAGCAATCGAATATCAAGACTTATAATCCATTTTGAATTAGTTTTTGTGTGTTAACTGAGGAAGGATTACAAGTTATTTTTTATGTGTATAAAATTTTCCCCCAACATAATTTGTGAAGAGGTTTTCCTTGCTCTACTTCATAAGTCAGTGATTAACTGTGCAAATCCTGAGGTGTCCACATCATTAGGTTGTAAATTCTGTTCCATTAGTCTGTGTTCCTGTTTTTGTTTTAATTCCAACCACTTTAGTTACTATTACTTTGTAGCTTATTGTACAAAGTTAGATAGTATTATTTTCTTCCTTTCTTCTTTTCTCTTAGAAGAATTTTGGCAATCCTTTTGTGTTTATATATAACTTTTAAATTACAAAACTATTTCCTTTTTTTTTTTTTTTTTTTTTTGGTTTTTGGGCCACACCCTGTGACGCTCAGGGGTTACTCCTGGCTATGTGCTCAGAAGTTGCTCCTGGCTTCTTGGGGGACCATATGGGACGCCGGGGGAATCGAACCGCGGTCCGTCCTAGGCTAGCGCAGGCAAGGCAGGCACCTTACCTCCAGCGCCACCGCCCGGCCCCAAAACTATTTCCTTTTATGCTATTAATAAAATATGCATTTATAAAGGGAAATGGTTATGGGTTTACTAGGGTTTTAAATAAATTTGACTAATTACTGAGAGTATAGTTTATAGAAGATTGTTTTAGTTAGAGATGAAACTTAAAATTATATCTTTAGGAACTGCAGAGATAGTGGAGCCTGCCTCCACATGCCTGACCTGGGTTCAATATGGGGGTTGCATACAGTCTCCCCACCCTCTAGAAGTAATTCCTGAGTGCAGAGCCAATAGGCTGGAGCAATATTGCTGCACAATTGCCAAATTAAATATTTAAAAATATAATGTGAAAATATGTATATTACTTACAATAGCTTTTAACAATACAGTCCTGTCAGTCTTCACATTTTAACACAAATTTTCAGTGTGAAATATGCTTATCTACGATATATGTTGCTTATTATTTCTTTGTCCATGATTACTTCACAACAGAATTCATATCTCTGAAAGACAAAATCCATTCTTTCAAAATGTGTGATCTGAATTTGAGTTTAAAGATGGAAAGAATATTATCATTATTATTATTAATAATATTTAATTCTCTTTCCTTCAAACAGAATCACACAACTTGAACCATCTTGTTTTGCCCCATTAATGGAGGGGGAAATAATGGAGGGTAACAAGACCAGTCAGATGAACATTAAGTAGAAATAAAAAAAAAAAAGGATCAAAATTAAGCACCAAATCCAAAACCAACAACAACAGAATCGACACCCAGTTTACAACAGACTAGACACAAAGCAAACCACCTATACTAGCAGTCTGGGGGGTGAAAGAGGGGATATAGGAGATATGCTGGGAACAGGGGTGGAGGAAGGACAATATTGGTGGTGGGAATGCCCAGGATTCAATATCACTATGTACTTAAAATATTATTGTGAAAGATTTGTAATCCACTTTGATAAAAAAATATATTAATTAATTAATTTAAAAAATGCAAGGAGATACTTCCAGAAAAAAAAAGATGGAAAGAAAATATGATGCTCAAATGTGTATCAAAATAAATTGTCTTATATTTAAAGAAAATTGGTGAACTATTAGTGATCCCTAAAAACAATGCCATACATAAATCTTTAGTTTATCAAGTGAATGCATTTTAGTGCATTCCATTATTCATAAAATGAATTTATATAAGTCCGTAGTTTATCAAGTGAATTCATTTTAGTACATTCCATTAGTTATGAAATAAATTTATAAATGTATAAATAAATAAATTTATTTAAAAAATTAAATGTGTGTTTTTTTTATATGAACAGATCATGTATTTCAGTTCAGTGAATTATTTTAAGTTTTCTAATATTAGGGGGGAGTCAGTAGTGTTCAGGGGTGTATACCTACAGTGTATAAGGAATCATGTGAGGCCAGATTTAGCACTGTTGCATGAAAAGCACATGATCCTGTCCTAGAAAGATAGAACAGTGTGTCAGGTGGTTGCCTTCCAAAATAGCAGGACTAAGTTCAATTTCTTTCTTTCTTTCTTTTTTTGGGGGTTTTTGGGCCACACCCAGTGATGCTCAGGGCTACTCCTGGCTATGCATTCAAAAATCGCTCTTGGCTGGGTCCTCAGGGGATCGAACTAAGGTCGTGTGCAAGGTGAGTTCAACTTCTGATACTTGATGTGGCACTCAGAGCACAGTAAAAAAAAAAACAAAACAAAACAAACAAACAAAAAAAACAACTTTCTTAGGGCAGAGCCAAAAGTAAACCCTGAGTACTGCCGGGTATAGCATGCCATCACAAAATAAACTTGTTCTTGACTTTGAAGTTATCTGCCCTATTTTTAATTATATAAACTGATTAGAAGGTCATTTAGTTATCCAAGGTTGATTGTAAAATGATATTCTTTAGAGACCTAACAAAATACTTACGAGGTGAACTAGTGTTAAGAAATAAAAATTTTGAAGACTTGGGTATGGAATCTTAACTGCATGTATCTGCAATGGTAATAGCAACAATATAAACTATAAAGCAGATAGTTTGTCTTCAATAAAAAATATCAGTCTTTTAATAATCATTTTATAATTCATTGAATATAAAATCTGGCTCAAAATGAACTTACCTTTTCAACTATTATAATTAGTCAAGCATTATGATTGGATCATGTGATACAGAAAATTACTTTTCAAGGAGTGTAAAAATATTAAAATAAGTGTCTACAGAGTAATTTTGTTCAGAAATAATAAATAAAATATAAAATACTGAAAAATATCTTCAACACATAAATATCTCATATTTGTTATAAACTGTTTCCATTTGTTCTCTAAGAAATATTAAGAAATAACTTTTAATTAGTTAAAGACTTAATTAAGTTGCACCACTAATCACTAATAAATAAGTTCAACATTTTTAAGATGTTACTTCAAAGAGATTTAAACATCAAATGAAGTATTCTGCAGGAAAAAGTCCATACACACACTCAAATAACAAAATAAAGTTAAACTTTTGTTTTGTTTGTTTTGGATCATATACAGCAGTGCTCATGAATTAATTCTAGCATTTTACTTAAGGATTACTTTATTCCTGGCAGTGTTCAAGGTATCATATAGGCTGCCAGGGTTGGAGCCTAGATTAGACATGTGCAATGCAAATTTCCTACCTACAGTACTATTGCTCTGTTCACAAATTAATGAAATTTAAACAGTTGATTTTTATTTAAGGAAGCTTTCATAAACTTATCATGCTTCAGTCATTCAGCATTCATTGTTTGTGCAGGATGTCTGTTTAAATTTATTTTATAAAACCAAACACAAATTCAATAATTATTCATGAAGGCATAAACATAAAATATCAAGAGTTGAATTAGATTAAAAACCATTTCTAAACATAACAAAAACATGCTTAAAATTATAGAACATTAGAACAAGTAGAAAGTTGTATAGAAGCTGGAGTGATAGCACAGGAGTAAGGCCATTGCCTTGCATGTGGCTGACCCAGGAAGGATCTGGGTTAGATTCCTGGCATCCTATATGGTCCCCTGAGCCAGGAGTGATTTCTGAGCACATAGCCAGGAGTAAGCCCTGAGCATCACTGGGTGTGGCCCAAAAACCAAAAAGAAAAAAAAAAACAAAAAACAAGAAAGTGGTTGGATAAACTTTATTTAAATGTCTTATGTGGTAATGAACTGGAAAATTTATCTTTTATAAAACTAGCTTAAAAATTATACTTCTATAATGATGTATTGAAGAAAATCTTAGAGTCTACATATAGAGAAAAAATTATTACAAATATATTAATAAAAATTAAATTTAGTTTTAGATAAATATATTACATAAAATAAAATATTAAAAATAACTATAAATCTATTCTCAAAGTATATTAAAATATAAACTTATAAGTAAAATCATTATAACATATAACATAAAATTATAATATATAATGTTATAAATATATATTTTATTATTTCTATCTCTAAAATAGTATTTATTTTATATTTATTTATTTTGGGTTTTGGGCCACACCAGTGATGTTCAGGGGTTACTCCTGGCTATGCATTCAGAAATCACTCTTTGCTTGGGACAAATGGGATGTCAGGGGATCAAACTGCAGTCCGTCCTAGGTTAGCATGTGCAAGGCAAAAGCCCTACCACTTATGCCACCACTCCAGTCCCCAGTATTTATTTTATTTTTAAAGAAATGATTAAAATAATTTTATTGCTCTAGGATGTGACTCAGTAATAAAGTCTCCATGAGGTCCTAGATTTATTTCTAGAAGTACTAAATTATTTTAACACAAATAAAAGAATAATATTTCTAGAAATATGAAGTTAATTATTATGACCTTTTTAAAATACATTTATAGGAATTTGCAATGGTTTAGAAATGCCTTAAATATATGCACACAAGGGGCTGGAGAGATAGCATGGAGGTAGGGTGTTTGCCTTTCATGCAAGAGGTCATCGGTTCGAATCCCAGCGTCCCATATGGTCCCCCGTGCCTGCCAGGAGCAATTTCTGAGCATGGAGCCAGGAGTAACCCCTGAGCACTGCCGGGTGTGACCCAAAAACCACAAAAAAAAAAAAGAAAGAAATATATGCACACAAAACAAGTGGTTTATTATTGAACTTAATGAAAAATGGAACAAAACTTAATGAGATGGATGTGAAGAAAAGGTAAGGGAGGATACATACATGATGGAGACAGATGTAGCTTAAAGCAGAAAATATCAAAAAAAAAAAACCTTGATTTTTTTCAGTTGAGATAAATAATGTTGAGTTCCAACTTTATTAAATCACCAATTGTTCAAATACAATTATTTTAGAAATAAAATTAAAAAGTAGGAGATTGAGGCTTACAATCTACCCAGTGAAATAAAGTTTTACAGAAAACCATAAAAGTAAAAATATAAACAATGAGAAAAATAATACAACGGTATGATATGGATATGTTATTTAATACAAGTAAAAACTAATATGTGACCTCAGTGGCCCACTGCACTCATGGGCCTAAGTAATACTGCATTTCTGGACAAAACATTAAACCATTGGTCCTGGTTGCCTGATTTTCACTAAGAGTGACTACTACCAAGCATAAATCTTGCTTAAAAGGCACTCCAAAAAAACAATAAAAATTATATATCTATACATAAGAGACAGTGAAATTTATTTAATGTTGAAGGATTACACATGTATGAAGTTCTTTTTCTTATTTTTAATGAAAATGACAGTGAAAATATATAGCTTTAAATCAAAATTCCCTTTACTGAGTTTTACCTTGACTAAGGAAATAAAAGAATTTCATTAAATTACAAAAAGAACTTCACTTTTCATTAAAAACTCAATCCAAATTCCAAATGTTGCCCAATTAGCACCCAATCCTCGTTCAAATGCTTTCAACACACTGTGACCTGAGCATTGAGTGCAGTTTGGAGGCTCCAAGCACAGCTGAGATAATCTGGAAAATCTCCTTCCAGCCACCATAAGGCCTGAAGCATTACAGTCTTGTGATTTTTTTTTTTCTGAACCACTGGCCAGTTTGGTTCAGGTTGACTTTGAAGCTTTACTATAAAGCAATAGTGATCAAAACAGTATGGGATTGGAACAAAGATAGACTTTCAGACTAATGAGTCAAAATAGAACATCCAGTGACAAATGCCCAAGAATATGGTCAACTAATCTTTGACCAAATAGCCAAGAATTTGAAATGGAATAAAGACAGTCTCTTCAACAAATGGTGTTGGAACAATTGGATAACCATATACAAAAAATTAAAAATTGATGCATATCTCACACCTTACACAAAAGTCAATTCCAAATGGATTAAAGAACTTGAAATTAAACCCGAATCCATAAAATTCATGGAAGAAAACATAGGTAGTACACTCCAATATTTAGACCTCAAAGAAGACTTTAATGATTGGATGCCAATGGCAAAGGTTATAGCATTAAATCTGAATGCACGAGACTACACAAAGCTAAAAGTTTTCTGTATGGCAAAAGAAACATGGTCTAAAATTAGAAGATAGCTAACTGAATGGGAGAACAGTTTGCACTCAATCCTTCAGATAAAGGCTTAATATATAGAATATACAAAGTATTCATCAAAGTTAATTCCACAAAACATATAAACACCATCAAAAATGGGAAAAGGAAATGAACAGATGCTGCTCAGAGGAAAACCAATAGATGACCAACAGACTCATAAAAATGTCCTACATCATTTTTTATTAGGGAAATTCAAATCAAGGCAATACTGAGATATCATCTTAAACCAGTGAAAATGGCACATATTAAAAATAATGAGAACAATCTCTGTTCATGAGAATGTGAAGAAAAAGAAACTCATCTGTGGCTAGTGGGAATGCTGCCTGTTCCAACTATGAAAAACAGTATGGAATTTTCTCAGTAAATTCAAAACTGACCCGCTGTACTACACAGTAATTCCTCTTTTGGGCATCTATCTCCTGGACAGAAAAACATTCATCCAAAAGAATGTATGTACACTGATATTCATTGCAGCACTCACTACAATATCTTAGACTTGGAATCAGCTCAGATGTCCAACAACAGATAAGTGGATCATAAAGATGTGGTGCATCTACTATGAAATACTATGTTGTTATTACTAATGATGCAATCATGCAATTTGCTGCAACTGTATGGAACTGAAAGATATATTAAATGAAGTAAGCCAGAAAAAATTAAATACATAATATCACTTATATATAGTATTTAGAATAACTGCATGACAAAATGCAATGGTCCAAATGGAAATTGTTGTGAAAACCCTTGGTCCCCAAGTAAGTATAGTGATAAATAGGAAATGCACTAAGTGGAGAAGAAAAAAATCAAATATGAAAAAATGAGGAGCAGGGGTAAGCATTCTCTGGTTTGGATCATTGGTGAAAAAAAAAAAAAGAGGACAGAGTAAATATCCAAGCCAAATTGAACAATGGAATAAAAAGACCCAAACTGTAACAATCTTAACTTTAAATGGGCATGTTATACTGGCAGGTTAAGGGTAACGTTGGTGGTTGGGTTACACTCTGGGAACATGGTAGAGGGAGATCTACACTAGGAGTGGAATTGGTCTTGATTATGGATGTGTGTATATCTAAAACCCAACTATGAAAAACTTCATAATTGAAACAGAGGTTTCAATAATATTAAATAAAAAATCAGAATGATTAGGCATACATTATGTGTACATAAATTTATGTCTTCATTATTCTCTAAAGAAGGGACAAGTGCATTCATAGTTTGAAGAGACAAGGTTCATTTGATTGAGTTTAAACTGGAAAGGTGAGCAATAATAACCATATACTGAAGCTGATGAGCCATAATATTTAAATATGATAGTTCAAATTTTTTAGGACAATTCACAACATTTGGTGACATTAGATGTTATTTTTGAAAAATTACAACTATTTTAATGTGCATCACATTAATGAAGGTAAACTTCATTAATACTTATATTATAATATATAATTATATTACAAATATAATTATTATATAGTATGTTATATATAATAATTATATATTAAATATATTATATATAATAATTATATATTGTAATTATAAAACATCACAAACAGTAAAATAAAATATACCATTGGTAAGCAGGAAACAATTTTCGATGATATTGAAGAAAGAACATAGTGTGGCATAGAATATTGATAGTTATCATAAAAAATAGAAAAATATAAAAGTTAGAATATGAAGAGTAAGAATGAACAAAATAAGTCATTTTAGCAAGTAAGGATTTTAAGTTTGATTTTTTTTATACAACCATTACACCTCATTCTATGCTTAGGAAATTATTCCTGGTGTATTTCAGGGACTGTGCATTGTGTTGAGAATTGAACATAGTAGGTTATGTGCAAATCAACTGCCTTACTCTCAGTTCTATTCCTTTGGCATGTTCTGGCAAAAAGCACATGCAAACAAAAAGATTATTTTGTTGTTGTTCAAAGAAGAGATCATAAACAAGATTAGTAGAAATAATTCAGAGAACATAGTTTTTCTTGCTCCACTGACTGAAATTTCAAATTGACATAGTAATAAAATCAATGTTTAATTACTTTCACAATTTCAGCAAAATTAGTAGAATATTATTTCCTTAATAGAATTAATGCAGTAACTTATTACAAATCACCTACTACTATTGTACCTAATACTGACCATTCTGCTAACAAAATGTAATGTACAAATAAAATACTAAATCTTAATTTATTTAAATATTTAGTTTTCATAATTGTTAAGATAATGCTGTACTACATGACACCAGTTACCATGGCTTTTTGTTGTTCTTGTTTTTGGGACACACGTGGTAGCTCTAAGGGGTTGCTCCTGACTATGTGCTCAGAAATCTCTCCTGGCTTGGGAAAACCATATGGATTGCTGGGGGATCGAGCTGTGGTTCGTCCTAGGCTATTGTGTGCAAGGCAGAAACCTTACTGCTTGTGTTACCGCTCAGTCCCCAAATAATACTATTTTATGTCTGATACAATTATAAATATTTTATGACCAGACAATAATACAGTGTAGTGCTTAACCTATAATCAATGTACATCAGCACAACACATGGAAAGTATTCACTGCAAAAGAGACTATGGGAAAGCATCGCAGAACACTACCATACCTAGAGAATGAAGTTGATGGAACTGAAGACCCAAAAAGTAACAGCAACCTACATAGCCTCTCTGAGAAAGTCTTTAGAGAAGAAATTTGGAGAATTTTCAAGGAACTCAAAAAATCCATGAAGCCAATCGAACTAACCACACACACACACACACACACACACACACACACACACACACACACACACACACACACACACACACACACACACACACACCAGGACAAAAAAACTTGGTAGCGAAATTGTAACCATATTGGAAAGCCTCACCAACAGCTGCTGCAGACAGTTAGTGAGCTGGAAGATGAGAGGCATAACAACTCCAAACAATCATTCAATAGGACGGAAGAAGGGGTTTACAGAAGTAATGTAAAGACACAGCTTAAAATATTTAAAAAAGAACAACAAAATGAAACAAAAATAGAAGGATGGAAATAATAAAGCTTAGTGCAGAAATGAATGAACTGAAAATACAAAAAAACAATTCAAAAGCTCAATGAAACCAAACATTGGGAGAGAGAGCAACTTTATAAACTGAATTAGAAATAAAATGGCAGAGATTACTACAGACACTGTAGAAATTTAAAGGGTAATCAGAAATTACTTTGAGAAATTCTATGCCATAAAATATGAGAACTTGGAAGAAATTAATAAATATTTGGATTCCTTTTCTTTTTACTTAGATTCCTCTTAACTACCCAGATTAAACCAAGTTGATTTGGCATCTGAACAGACCTTATTATTGGGGATATTAAAATGGTAATCATTAAGTCTTTCCATAAACAAAATTTATGCCCAGATGGAATCATTGGATAATCTTCCAAATCTTTCAAGAGGACCTAATGCCAATACTTTTCAGGATCTTGCAGGAAGCTCTTATTCCACAATAGTATGACAGAAACACAAATACTTCTCTGTCAACTAAAGAGGTTAAGGGCACTTAAAAAAAACTACAAAACCTGCTTTCTTCAAGAAATAAAAGAGGACACAAGCATATGGAGATATATATTCTTTACATGTATCGAGAGGATCAACATTATTAAAATTGCAATAGTTCCCAAAGCCTTGTATATGTATAATTAAATCCCTCTAAGAATACCCATGACATTATTAAAAAGAAGTGGATCAAACACTCCTAAAATTCATTTAAAGAAAAAATGCTCAAAAATTGCTAATTAACCCTTTGTAAAAATAAGATGGGAGGCATCATTTTTCCAACTTTTAATTGTATTACAAAGGAATAGTCATAAAAACAGCATGATATTGAAATAAAGACAGCTGTTCATAGCAATGGAAGAGACTTGAGAATTCAGAAAAAGAACTCCAGACATACAACCAATTAATCTTTGATAAAGTGTCAAAAACTAAAAATAGAGCAAGGAAAATTTTTTTCAACAAATGGTGTAGAGACAACTGGTCAACCACATGCAAAAATGCTAACTCAGTTCTCTATCATACACATATGCTCAAAAATCAAATCAAAATGGATTAAATACCTTGATATCAGACCTGAACATATAAGGTATATAAAAGAAAATGTAGGCAAATATTCCAAGGCATTGAGACTAATGTCATCTTCAAGAAGGAAACATCAATGTACAAACAAGTGGAAGTAGAGATAAACAAATGGGATTACATTAAATTGAGAAGCTTCTGCACCTCAAAAAACTCCCATAAAATGAAAGAAACTATTCACCAAAACCCATCTCTTAAGTGACTAATATCCAAGATATACAATGTACTAACATAACTTAACAAGAAATAAACATTTAACCCCATCAAAAAATGGGAGAAGAAATGAACAGTCATTTACTCAAGAAGAAATATAGGTGGCCAAATGTTATATGAAAAAATGGTCCACATCACTATTCGTCAATAAAATGCAATTCCAAACTACAATGAATTATCATCTCATGCCATAGAGCATGGGTCCTCAAACTTTTTAAACTGGGGGCCAGTTCACAGTCCCTCAGACCATTGGAGGGTCTGATGATAGTAAAAACAAAACTTATGAATGAATTCTTATGCACACTGCATATATCTTATTTTGCAATGAAGAAACAAAACAGATACAAATACAATATGTGGCCCGTGGGTCATAGTTTGAGGACCACTGTCATAGAGACTATCAAACAACAGAAGAACAAGAATAGCCACTGTTGGTGGGGATGTGGAGAGAAAGGAAATCTCATTCAGTTTTGGTGAGAATACTGTATAGTCCAAGCTTTCTGAAAAACAGTATGTATATCCCTCAAAAAGCTGAAAATTGAGCTCGCATGTGATCAAGCAATACCACTCCTAGGGATATATCCAAGGAACACAAAAGCACAATACAAAAATGCCCTAAGAAATCCTGTGTTTATGGCAGCACTATTTATAATAGCCAGAATCTGGAAACAACCCAGATGCCTAAGAACATTGGCTACTGAAACTGTGGCACATTTAGACAATGGAATACTATACAGCTAATAGGAAAAATAAAATATAATTTTCCTATACATAAATAATATGGAAAATTTTATGCTGAATAAAATGACCCAGAGGGAGAGCAATCGACATAGAATAGTCTAACTCATTTTTGGATATAAAAAATAATTAGCAGTATGGCAATAATATCTAGAGATAGTAGAGTTCAATGCTGGAAAAAATCAGCTCATAAAAGAAGCTTAACACAGAGAGCAAGGAATGCAATTTGATCACTAATGACAATCATAACTACCATAACAGTGACAGTGAAGGAGAGAGGCTGAATGCCTGTCTGAAAAGTAGGCAGGGGATTGGAGTGGGGAGAAAATTGAGAGGACATTTGTGTTGGGAAGATTGCACTGGTGAAGGGTGGTGTTTGATGGAAACTCTATATAAAAATTTTTGTAAACACTGTGATTAAATAAAAAAAATAATTATCATGTTGCTTTATGAAATCCAGTGAATGCAGGTATTAGCAAAATAATGTTATGTATAATCTTATACAATCTCCTGGTTTTATCACAAATACTATTATATTCTATGATAGTTTCATATTTAAGATTAATATGTGACAGATATCAGTTTCATGTTTTCAAAACATAAGTTTTTTATTCACTCAGGAACAGTAAGATGACTTTAAAAGTAGAATGCTAAAAATTA
Source organism: Suncus etruscus (assembly GCF_024139225.1). Classification (NCBI taxonomy): domain Eukaryota; kingdom Metazoa; phylum Chordata; class Mammalia; order Eulipotyphla; family Soricidae; genus Suncus; species Suncus etruscus. Next base: position 52,952,675 of record NC_064863.1, on the reverse strand, counting down.
GTACTGACAAAATGTCGTTCATTGCGGCAAGAAAACCATTTTCTACAGATAATTTAATGTGAAGAAGAATTCCAAGTCAATCATATAGACACACCAACTTTTTCTTAAAAGGAATTAAATTCATCATTTTTAGTTGTTGGTTATGAAGTGCTGCTCAGAAAAATAATAGTAAAAGAGTTTTTCTTTTTTGTGGTTCACACCAATTCGATTAGCTAATATTCTCTTAGTAAGCATATTTATAGTATTACTATATTACCATTTTTCACATTAATTCATTGTCTTCAGCATATAAGACAACAGCATAGACAAGTTTCAGTATCAACTTTAATAAATTTGTATAACATTAATGAAGATGATAATAATGATGAAAATATATAATGATCATAAATTCAATATGGACATCATAGATACAGTACAAGAAGATGTAGTATAAGCCTTGCATTCAGCCAACTCCATAGCAATATCTTGCACCATGTGGTCCCCAGGCATGGCTGGGTACTATTTTGTAAGCCTACACAAAGCAGCAGATATGGGTCAGGGGAGCCCCAGCACTGAAGGTATAACTGTTATTATCCCTGCAAGATGAAGAAACATTGCATTATTAGCATTTGCATTGAGCTACCTAATTGGTTGGCCAGGAATCAGCTGAAGGATTTTTGGGTCTCTTGAGCATTATCTGCAAAGGCTCCAAATAACCCTGCCACTTACACACCCAAATTCAATATCAAAGTCAACTAAACTGCATGAAGGAAAGCTATTGTTCTCTTTAGACTAGAGAATCTTTTATAAAAATAATTCTTGAAGATACTTGTATATGCCTGTAAATAAAATTGGATGCATTTGTAAAGCAGAGTTTGCTCTAGGCATAACTAACTGAAGTATCTTGCTGAATGTTTATCCTCCACTGTTTCAATCTTCAGCCTTATAGCAAATTCCTTTTTGCTTTCTATTGGATCTCTTACAAATAATATTCAAAACTGAAGCTTGCTCTTACATATTGCCTTACTTAATGATTCCCAGTTCTCCTTAGAGGCACCTAAATTATTCAGATATTGGTTTATCAAGTCTCTTCTCTATTGCCTCTTTTTTTGAAACTCCTGCCGATTTTGAATGTGCACAGAGGAATGCTCACATAAAATAAGAAGGAATTTAAGAGCAATAAGAGTGCTGTCTTTCTCCACCCCAATAAAAACATTTAAGATACTTGTGAAATATTTTTTTACCCCTGTTGGCTTTCACTTTTATTACATCTTTACTCAAATAGACAAAGTACACAAACAGCTATTCCGATGTGCTCTTTGTACTACTAAACAGCAGGGGATGGTGATACAAACCATAAAGTTAAGTGATTTTCTTTTCCCAAGGTACCAAACTACATATAAACAGTGTATCTATTGTAGAGTCAGGTTTGCAGTTTAGTAGTTATAAAATAACTAAGAAAAGATACAACAAAACCAGAAGAAAATTCATATGTGCTATCTATTTTCTGTGATGCTCTTACATAAGATATAAACATAACTTTAATTTACTTTTTCTGGCATAATATATACTGCTAATTTTACTATAAACATCATATAATACTTTTAATAAATACAAGCACATAAATATTGAAAGCATATTATTAAACTAAACACAGGGGAGAGTCACATTGTTTGTATAGGGAAATTTTATTCAGCAATTTTCTGTGATCATGGAAAATCTGACCTCCTCCTAGCAGGTAAAAACCCAAATTTTGCCTGATACCTATCAATCACAACACAGAAATGACTTCTGAAGAGGGGAGGCAGAGCGGTGGTGCAAATGGTAAGGTGTCTACCTTGCCTACTAGCCTAGGACTGACCCGTGGTTCGATCCCCTGGGGTCCCATATGTTCCCCCAAGCCAGGAGCGATTTCTGAGCGCATTGCTAGGAGTAACCCCTGAGTTTCACCGGATGTGACGAGAGAGAGAGAGAGAGAGAGAGAGAGAGAGAGAGAGGACAGAAAGAGAGGAGAGAGAGGAGAGAGAGGAAAGAGAAGAAAGAGAGGAAAAAGAAAGAGAGGAGAGAGAGGGAAGAGAGAGGGGGAGAGAGGGAAGAGAGAGAGGAGAGAGAGGAAAGAGAGGAGAGAAAAAAGAGAGAAGAGATAGAAGAGAGGAGAAAGAAGAGACAGTGAGAGAAAGAAGAGAGAGAAAGAAGAAAGAAGAGAAAGAGAGAAAGAAGAAAAAAGAAAGAAAGAAGAAAAAAGAAAGAAAGAAGAAAGAGAAAGAAGAAAGAGAGAAAGAAGAAAGAAAGAAAAAGAAAGAAAGGAGAAAGGAAGAAATAAAGAAAAAGAAGAAAGAAAGAAAAAGAAAGAAAGAAAGAAAGAAAGAAAGAAAGAAAGAAAGAAAGAAAGAAAGAAAGAAAGAAAGAAGAAAAGAAAGAAAGAAAGAAAGAAGAAAAGAAAGAAAGAAGGAAAGAAAGAAATAAAGAAAGAAAAAGAAAGAAAGAAAGAAATAAAGAAAGAAAAGGAGAAAAAGAAAGAAAGAAGCTGCATTTCCGAGGAGAAGGCTAATTAAACTGTGTATCCTTGCTCAAAAACATGGGCATGCTGGAGGCCATCATTGGGAACATCTCTTATATGTACAGGATTTGACCTAGGGACACTGTGTGTGTATTTGTGTGTGTGTGTGTGTGTGTGTGTGTGTGTGTGTGTGTGTGTGTGTGAGAGAGAGAGAGAGAGAGAGAGAGAGACAGAGAGAGAGACAGAGAGAGACAGAGAGAGAGAAACAGAGAGAGACAGAGAGAGAGATGGTGTGACTGGAGAGACAGAGAGACAGAAGAAGAGAGACCTTTGAAGTCATCGGTGCTAGCAATCACCCAGCAAACCTGCTTTAAAATTTGACTGCTACATTGGTAGAACAGGGAATAAGAGACAGTAAGATGTACAAAGATTTGAATCAGCAGCACATTTTATTTCTGTCGCCTTGTTATTTTTTTTTAAGATGGGGGCACATCCAGTGGTGCTTACGGTTCACTCTTTACTGTGTTCAGGAATCACTCCTGGTGGATTTAGGGACCATATAGGGTGCCTTGAATCAAATCCTGTGTGTGGGTCGAATGCAAGGCAATCTCTAGACCCATTGTTCTCTGGCTTAGAAACGGATTCAGAGGACAAATCCCTGAGTGATCTTCATTCCACTGTACATTTGCTTATGCATAGCCAAACAGAACAAACCTTTCTCAGAGCACAGATGCTAAGATCTGCACAATACTTACCTACTCAGGTTCAACTGAAAAGAATATGAGCACTTCCCAGAGCAGTCAGTAGAGGGACCCTTATTTCCTGCTATAATCCCGTTCAGAACCTCCACTCAAGTTCTGTGATTGATTCCCAGAATTCATTTTAAGCTTCTAAATCACACATTTATTACTGAGTCATGTGCACATGTGTGACTACAGATGAATAACTTGCGGACTGTCAAATACTGGCAGACTTGAGCCCATGTCACTTGACTCAGTTCATATTGATGTAGAGTTGCTACTTCTAGAGATGTAGAGATGCAAAGTCAATATGCAGCAATAATTGTTGACCCACAGTCCTGAATGCAGCTAACACTAGGTATTTACACACTTACACTACAGTCATCCAAGTCATCAACTTAATGCCATCTTCCCACGAACATCAATTAATACTTATTATTTTAATTTAGAGTGGGGCATCTCAATCAGTGCTAAGGGAATTCTAGCAATTCTTGTGCAACCAGACTCAATGTATAATGAGAGTGGCCAAGGATGTGGTACTGCTCAACCTTTTGGTCCTACTGAATAACTGAGCTACTTTAGTGGTGACCTGGAGCTTTCAGGACAGCATTGAAGAGGCTGATATTGAAAAAAGACCAGGCAAAGATAAGATATACCACTTAAACTATGTGTTATTTATCTGGTTCCATGATTTTTCTTTTTAAACTACTGAGTGTCATTTGGGGGATGCTGTAGCAAGTGAAGGCCAGTTCTCAGGAGCAGAAAGATTCTGCCTCCTGGTAAGAACAGAGTTTCAATCACCCTGGATAACTGCCCTGGCTAAGCCATTGTTATTCTTTTTGTGATGTGCTTAGTAGTTCCTTGTATAATTAATTTCTTCACCCACTTTATTTAGGCAAGCATAGGTGCAGTTAACATGCTTGTTCTAAGATCCCAGTATGAGCCCATAAGTATAGATGGGGATGAGGAAACTCAAGGAGAGACAAGGATTTACTCAGTTCATAAAAAGAGGAGATGTGGAGTCCTGAGTTCTGAACAAGGAGGGACACCATTTTGTAAAGGACCACATATTGTAGACATCTTAGTTTTCTTTTTCTCAAACTTAATTTTCCATTCACATTGCCCTCAACTACTTGGCCATACCAGGTAGCCTATCTGGAAAGGACACAAAGGAGCCGTAGATATACATAGGGAGAAAGATGCACTAGTCAGCAGCCAATCATTTGAAAGAATCTCCTCAACCCCTCCCTATACTTACCCCTTCCCTATATATACTGGCTTGTGATCTTGGGTGGGGTTGTCTCCTCTGGGAGACAGCCCTAAAAACTCAGTTTCAGGCTGTGGCTGAAGGAAAAGTTTTGTCTTGCTTAAAAAAAAAAAAAACAACAAAATATCAGCCATACTATTTCATTTAAAACTAATGTAACTTGGTATTTTATATAATATATAATCCTAAAAATCACAAGCAGAAAAGCAAAAACTTTAATTTATTTCCTATATATATATATATATAGGAAATAAATATATATATATAGAAAAGAATCAAAAACCCCAACGAAGTTTATATTTTAGAATATTTTAGTTTTAAATTTTATTTGAGGAGGGGGTTATTTGGGCCAGATGCAACTGTGCTCAAAGTTTATTCCTGGCTCTGAAATACTGGCAGTGTACAGAGGAACATATGTTGTACCAGGAATTGTACCATGGCCAGCCACCTGCATGGCAAGCACTTTACTCCTATACTAGGTTTCTGGACCTTGTTATACTTTGGTTAAAAAAAAAATAAGCCTATACCTGTATATTAAAATAGCAAAATAGGACAATACAAGAACATATGAGAATAGTAGTAATAACTTTAAAACAGTATCATCAAATAGTAACTCTATTAATTATCAATACTACTACTTTCAACAGGAAAAAATCTAATTTAAGTAACATGAAAATGACTTTGCACAAATTACTTTTTATTCTGTGTGTTTGTTTCTATAATGAAATTGTTTTAACTTCATGTAGCTATGCTCTTTAGGGAATACATTTGTTTCAGTGGATAACTACCTGTCATCTTAAACTAAGTAAATGGGACAAGAAAATATATATTTGGAGATGGAATATTTGGTGAGTCTAATACAAAACTTAAATTTTCAGGTTAACTATTTCTGCTTTTGCTGAGGTTATTTCCAAAGACATAAGAAGAAAGAAAAAGAAGATAACTAGCCACCAAATTCTAGAACATTATATACTTAAAAGAAGATAATTTTTCAGAAAGTCCCCCTCCCAAAAAAAGGCATATAATACATATAATAACCTGATCATAAACTGTATCGTTTCAATTGCACTTTCTGGAGACAGATCTTAAAAAATACCAGTAATGGCAAGAAATCAGTATTATTACAGTTTCTTGATCTGCATTTTCTAAAATGAAATAAATTAAACTAATTAAAACAAACTACGAGGCACAAAATGTGTTACAGAAAATATTTAAGGTTTATGTGCAACTTAAATATGGGAACTTTTAGATAATAAGACATAAATTGAAAATCTTATGAATACACTAATCGTTTATCCTCATTAAATTAGATAACAGAGACAAATTAGTTACTTCAAATTCTGACCCTAGCCTTTTATAAAGAATTCCCAATATGCATTAAAATTTTTAAAAAATGTATTAATCATATATAGTGATTTGGTTTCCCTAATCCTATTTCATACCAATAAACATTGAATCTAGATAATAGAGAAAATTATGTTTTACTATTAATTTGAGGCTATTATAAATTCATTTGTAATGAAATGCTTGTTTATTTTAAGCAGATAGGTTACAATTTTTGTTGTAAGCCAGAATGACAAAGAAGGCAATTTTTATAGAGCTTTAATGGGAGCTTTGGAATCACTGTAAAGACTATTTCTTTCATTAACCATGAAATGTGAGCCTAATTGAGTAATGAAGTATTACCTTAGCATTTTAACTTAAGAGAACGCTTACATTTGTTATTACATAAATGTATAAGTCCAAGATAGTTGATAAGATACAGAAAGATTGCTGGATCTATAAAATAAGAAAAAAGAAACCTTGAAATTTGTTATCTGTTACTGGCCCACTTTTGAATTCTAAACTGATTAACAGATTAACAACAACAAAACAGTGACTAGAAAATAGATGCTATGATTCTTCATTCATTCTGCATAGTTACTGGTAGCAATTGATACATGCCCAATTTAATATTCAACTGCTCAAAAGATTTTTAGATGTAGTTATGAATTAATACCAATAGCTGGAATATGAAATATTTTGTTTGGGTTTTGGATAGATTTATCTGTGCTTTTAAGAAAGTAAGATGACTAATGCAGTGTTTGCTAAGTTTACCTTACAGGAGTTAAATATTTTTTAATTGTCAAAATTCTGGGGAATAGAGAGCAACAGTGACAATAGAAAACAACTTAGGATGCTGGGGATGAGTGTGTGAGTGTACAAAGATAACAAGAACAATACAGATGATTTCTAAGGCAGTGAATACTGTATATGGTAACATATTAAAAAATGTGCCTAACTAAAATATATAAAAAATATGTGAACCCTAAGGTAAGCCATTATGCCTTTTAATAATGTTGCTTTATCAGTATAAGTTCATTTTTTGGATAAACAAAATAAATATACAATTTTGATGAGTGATGGAGGAGCTGTTGATGTTATGTAATTGGGCTGGGTAATATGGTAAAATGTCTTCTCTAATCTCTGTAAATATATAGCATTCCAATAAAAATAAAACATTTTAAAAACCTATAGAATCAAAGGATCATAAAAATTATATATCCAATAATTATTTAAAATCTATAGTATTTAATGAACTTTCTTTATCCTACAATAAAATATAAACAACCATATAGTAAATAAATTGGGTAAATTTATTGAATATAAAATTAAACAGGTGTCAAATGGCCTACATGCATCTTAAATAAACAACCAAAAGCTGTACATCATTAGTCACTACAAAAGTGCATATCAAGGTCCCATCCCAATAAAATGCATTATTTTACACCTACAAGGCTGGATATAATTAGTGGGACAGCAGGAGAACAATTACAAGCTTTACCAAGGATATGGATAAATTAGCAATAATCATATTTTTGAGGTAGAAGTCTAAAATAATGCAACTAATGGAAAGATTTTCATTCCTGAAATGCTTAAATATATACCATAAATATAAAAAGTCTATTCTTATATTTCAATTTGAATATTACTAAAAGCAATTAAATCAAAATAGGAAACTACAATAGATTTTTTCCACCAAAGTTGATAGAATAATTATTTAAAACAGCTTAAAAATTTTTGTCACCAAATTAATGAAAAACAAAAATAGTATAAACATGTCCAGAAGTAGTCTGAAGGAGACTGATAGTAGTGCAGAATAAAAATGTGATTGGGCAAGGGTGAGGGTGTTGAAATGTGAGGAAAGCAGGGAGGGAGAAATGGAATTTGTTTAAATTACTACCATAGCTTCAGTATTTTAGTGAAATATTTTATATGATTATATAAATTTATATATGTAGAGGAATATTTTTATATGATTGATAAAAATTGGAACCATATACCCAATTATGAGATGCATGGAATTGAAAGATAAAAGAAAACTACTTGTTTATAATTTTACTTAAAAAATACAGTATGTAGTCATAAAATGGAATAAAATTTCAATAAAGGTAACACAATTAATCCACCTTTTAATTATCCCTTTCATCTACAATTTTGCTCAACCCAGATCATCAGGGGTTGTTCCTAATTCTGCACTCAAAAAATAATCCTGGGGGCTGGAGCGATGGTGTGTGCGTGAGTTGTACGCTGCTGACCTAGGACGGGCGATTCCCCTGTCCCATATGGTCCCCCAAGCCAGGAGCAATTCATGAGAACATAGGCAGGAGGAATAAACCCTGAGTGTCACTGGGTTTGGCCAAGAAAATCCAAAGGAAAAAATATTAATCCTGGAGGTGCTCATGAAACTATATAGATACATAGGATAAAACCCAGGACTAGTCCATGAAAGACAAGAGCCTTACCTGCTGTACATGCTCTGGATCCATGAATACATCTTTAAAAATAAAACTAAGATAAGTAAAATGTTATTTCAATTATGTGAAATATCGGGACTAGTAAAGTTCATTCAAAATAGATTAGAGGTTGTCTGGGACTGAGTTGGCAGAATTAGATATCTAGATTTTCATTGTATCTTATCGTAAAGCCAAGAAAAGAGAGCATTGGTATTTTTGCATTTCAAGTCATATAAGTTTAGATTGTTTTTAAATGACATCAGGTGAATTTATAAGATAGAGTAATTACCTTAAATGTAATGTAAGGTAAAACAGTCTCTTAATGTTTGCCATTCTATTCTGCATGTTTTAAGTAAAACTTTTATTTTGCAGAAATAGGCACTTAATAGGTAATTTTTTTGTTCTACAAGCATAGTACATCATAAGCAAAACTTTAAATTGATATTTTACCTTTTCTCATGACTACTGCAGCAAATTTGCATTAGAAAACTGTAACAAGTAAGTGTGATCTGCCTTTCTTTTTTTGATTTAAATAAACTTTTTAATACGTATAGATTTTTTTCAAGGTAAATATGCATGTGTTAGGATTTTGTATAGATACGAAATAGAAGAAAACTTTATAATAAATTATGTGAGATGTTAAACTCTAATGACATGAGTATCTTACAGAAAACTACTGCAAATAGTATATTTTATGTATAGAATTTTTTTCTGTTATTGAAACCCTTGCTTGGAAATTATCTCAATTTCTCCAGCATAGATAACTGACTTTAATAATTTTCTTATTAATAATTTTTAATAAAATAGTCTGTGATTCAGGGACAAAACCTATCAACATCATTTCTGTGTTAAAGTTTAATAGAAGATGGTCTTACTGCTTAAGAACAAAACAATTGGTATTGGTGTGGTTATGGCAAGAAGAGGTACTCTTACCATGTTTAGGTGGAAATGTTATCTAGTTCAACCCTATAAAAAAAAGTTTAAAGTTTTCTATGTAAATTAAGATTTGTACTGCTATATGCCTCAGTAACTCCACTTATGAGTGTTTGCTCCCAGGACACAAAAAACACTCATTAAAAAATAAATATGCATATGATTATTCAATGTAGCACTGAAAACATAGCTAAGATATGGATTCAAACTGGGTGTCCAATGACATGAATAAATTATGAAGCTGTGGTACATACCTATAAAAGAATATTACATTATTTCAAGAAACAACAAAATCATGCAATTCATTGAAACTTGGATGGAATTCATGTATATAATATTAAATGAAATGAGTCAGAAGATTGATAAATGTAGGATGATCTCGCTTTCCTTTGATGCATAGGCTAACTCTATAAGGGAAAGTTGGGACGTGAATTCTGAACAAGGAGGGTCGCCATTTTGTAAAAACCACAGGGTAGGCTTCTTCTTAGGTTCTGAGCAGGGAGAAACACCATTTTGTAAGGGCCACATGCTGGGGCTTCAGAAGCCTATTTCCATAGATCCCGCCTCAGTCTACCTGGCCATACCAGGTAGCCTATTAGGAAAGAAGGTACCCCTAGACAAGAGCCAATCATGTTAAGGATCATCAGAAAACTGGAACCTCCCTATACCCCTTCGCTCTATAATCTTCATCATGACCTTGGGTGGGGCTCATCTTCTTCGGAAGATGACCCTGGCTGGTCAGGCAGGGCAATCTTTTTGGCAGACGGATTAATGTGTTAAACTTTATTCCAGTTGTGTGGTCTAGTCCTTCTACTCTGGAATCCTACAGGAATGCAAGGTATTAATGAGAATACATCAATCACTCTTCATTCCAGAATAGAAAACAGATGGACAGCAAGAGAAAGTGTTCAATAATAATGATAATAATAATAAATTGGAAGTAAAAGGGCTTCAGACATATCAGTAATAAGGAGTAGTAGTATAGATGCATAGCTACACCACAGGATAAATATCCCAAACAGGAGATCAAAACCACAAACGGTCTTTGAAAGGAGCCTTTAAAAGAGAAAGGATAGGGAGACTGGAGGGTTAAAGGAAATCTGGGGACGTTGGTGAAAAGGGTATGGTGCTGGAACATAGTATGCCTAAAACTTAATTATGAAAAACTTTATGAATCACTATGTTTAATAAAAAATTAATTAAGACAAACTTAATTATGAAAAACTTTATGAATCACTATGTTTAATAAAAAATTAATTAAGACAAAGCATCCTTTTGTCCCAGAAAAAATATAAAAGGATATTTTCATTTCTTTTTCCAGGGCTGCTCCAGTTAACTCTCTGATACTGAGTTTATTATATGACGGTTCATCAGGGAGATATATTCAATATTACTAATATTTATTTTCAAATAATTTCTCTTAAAAAGTGAAGAGAAAAAAGAAAAAAATAGCGTATTTTCTCAAAAAAAGCTATCTCATGTAAATGTGTGAACATTAGAAAAACAAATAAGTTCCACAAACTTGCATATACCAAATAAATTTGATATGCATCGGACAAATATTTTATTTTTGTTGAGCCCAGGTAGATAGGCTACATGAAAAGCAAGCATTCTACAACCTATACTAATGGCCTGAACCTCAAATATGGGCATTTAAAAGGAATATAATTAATTATTTTATTGGAAACCAAACAAAAAATACAAAATCTTTTCTAATTAAAGATATCTATTGATTCATTCTGCTTCTGTAATCATTTCTAAAATAATGGCTACAATATCACTAATATCACTAATGTATATTCTAAATATAAATCACTTGTAATCTTTCTGTTCCATATGTTTCCAGATCCTTTGGTCTAAAAAATATCACACATGTATGAATCAATTAAGGAATCATGAAAGGCAGTTTATGAATAAGATGCAAACTGAATTTTTCATTGGAGGGCAATTGACTAATGCATCATTATGTTCTCGGTGTGATACAGTAACACCTAAATATACTTGAATTTATATATTAGCAAAATGCCTACATTAGATCTTTACTATGATATATTAAGCAAATGAATATGATGTTACTCACTGTAACTTGAATTACAGATATATACAAATTGCCATGGTGGAATAAAACGTAGAAAATGTTTTTGTCTATTGCCTGGAATTAGGAAGAATTTTTATATAAAACATCACATGAGTATTAGGCTTTCCATACCATTACTTATGTCCTTAAGGAGAATACTTTCTATTTACTTTCTTATACTGCTTTTTACTTATACCAGTACTTAAATTTAAATCTATTCTTGTATTTCAAATTGAAAATTTAATTTGTTTGTTGTGTGTGAATTGTTATGATTTAAAATGTATTAATATTTACATTTTTATGCTTTTTTATTTGGTTGTTTTTGGACCACACCTGGCAGTGCTCAGGGGTTACTTCCAGCTCTGTGTTCAGAAATTGATCCTGGCAGGCTTGGAGGACCATATGGGATGCCAGGGGTAGAACCTGAAACAGTCCCAGGTCGACTGCATACAAGGTAAACACCCTACCTGCTGTGCTATTGCTCTGCCCCATAAATATTTATGTTTTTAAATAAGCGTATCACAGTCATTTCTGTGCTGGAAAAGGTGTTTCTAGTTTGAAATTATCTTTATAAAATTGATTATTCAAAAATCATAGCATATGAAGTACCAAAAAAAGTACATGACACTAAGCTGTTCTAAATGAATTCTTTTTAATATTTAAGCAAAATATGATCTATATCTTATACTACTCAGAGATTATGTTTGGTTTGGTGTATAATTATTGTCCAAACTTATTATTTTTCCTCTCTATTTAGAAGGTGCTACAGGCAGCTTCTATCCTACAGCACCAGTGGGATTTCAATGAATCCACTTCTGGGAGAATGGGTTGCATGGGCAGCAAAACATGAAATAAATTATTAATCACACACAAATATTGTATATGGGGACCCGTGTCTTCTGCCGTAGATGTGAGACAATTTTACTCTTCCATATTAGTAGTATGGCTTTAGGTGATTTGTAATCTTAGAATAGAATACAGTTCAGTTAGGAGTCAGAGGATAAAAGGAAGGCTAATTTTTTTACATATCAAATAGTTCCTGGCCCGAGGTGTCATTACTGATGTAAATTAAGGCATTGCAAGAAGCTTGGATTCCTTCCCAATTACAAATATCCTTAACCTAAAGGAAAAGTATTCTAGCTAGGGGTTAAGACCAACTTCCTATGGTCTGGTTATAGAAAGGGATAAAGCTTAAAGGAAAGGGGTAGAGGATTATACCTAGAAAATTCAATAGCCTAATTCTACACTGGCCAAACTTGTTTGTTAGCAGGTATTCAAAATGACAGGGAAAGTCCCTGAGGCAAAGCCATCCTGCCATGGTGTTCAAAAGACAAAAAGAGAAGACATTGTCTTTAAGATGCTATGTTTTGATTTGGCCTTTAGATGTAAACAGGCTAACAGAAAGAGACCAAGTTTGTCTTATTATTTGGTGTGAAAATTTCTCTGGGAAAAGGAATTTGATAGAGGCTCTATTTTGGCCTTTAAGTTTACAAATAAATGAAGGAACATGTGCTGTCAGTACCAAGACATGAATTTCAGAAATATTGCCAGTAATCCACGTAGGGGGTCTCACTAACATCCACAAAGGGGCCTGCTGGCTAAATATTTCTTAGGGGATTATCACCTCACTGCTCCAAGAAAATCCGTAGACACATCCTGGAGGCCTGCTGAATTCTCCTTAAATAGAGGTGCCTTATGTCAAGGCATGACAAGAGGTTAAGGAGGAAAATTTGTCAATGTCTCTTATGTCTATATTAGCCGAACAAGTTTTCAGTAGAGCAATTGCCACCCTGGAAACCTTCCTCTAGCACTATCCAATACTACACTGTTCCTGGAATTGAAGCAAACTTCTGGTTGTGTGCTTTTGTCATAGTGCCCTGAAGTGCAGCAGATTTGTTATGTAAATAACATCTTAATTTATGAAGAATAACTCTCATGATAGGCAGTTTTTGATGTTTGTATTTGAATAGCAACTTATCATTCTCATGTTAAGTCTAAGAATTTTCTTTTTTCCTTTTTCTGTGGGGAGCACATCAGGTGGCACTCTGATTACTCCTGGTTCTGTGCTCAGAAATCTCTCCTGAGAGGTTCTGAGGACTGTATGGAATGCCAGGAATCCACAAGGGTCTGTTCCAGTTCAGCCATGCAAAGCAAATGCCCTACCACTGTGCTATTGCTCTGGCACCCATTTTCCTCTTTTTAAAACACAATTTTACTGTAACTTTTCCAACATTTTTATGTTTCTCCAGAAATACCCCTTTCTGGAGATTTTTCTGGAACATTATTTTCTGACTCAGAATTATTTCTGTAATATAATTTCCACTCAGTCTTCCTTAGTACTTAAGATATTATTATATTTACTGATTTTTATATATTCTAATTACTCAAGAGAGGAAAGCAATCTTCATGGAGTTGGGTCTAGTATTGCAGAGTTATTATTATACTGGCCAGAGGATTAAGTGTTAGTCTAATATTAACTTATGAATTTTACATAAATTAATTGAAAAATATATCTTAGAGTTTTATTAGCTAGAAATTGTTTCAAATGTTACTATTAACTTGATTATAAATTTATGTTGAAAAGAGTTCAAGAAAAATGTTACAATTTACTATCTCTTAGAGGACCCAATTTCAGAAGAGATATATATAAAAGCATGTTAAAATAAAATGGAAAATCATATAGATGAATGGATATGGAAGTGGATATAAATGTAGATATAGATGATACAGATATAGATAAATGTATAAATATAGATATAGATAGTATTATATAAATAATATTATCATATTATTAATATTCTATATTAATATGTAGTGATTATAATAATAAAATATTAATGATATATAAATATATGCATATATAAATACATATCTATATATCTACATCAATCTATATCTATCAACTAGCTTTAATTTTATTGACCTAAGAATAGGGAGAAAAAGCACAGATTTTAGTAAATGTTTCATTCTCTCTCATAATTATATTTTATACACATGAAAAACCTATGTCAACAACTTTCAAGAACAAGCTATAGTGCTATTAACTCTAGTATACATTCCATATATGAGGTCCAGATATTTAGGTAACTTATTTAGGTAAAAGATCATATCCTTTAATTACTATCTTCCTATTTTAGGTCACTGCTTTGTGATAATGATGAATATTAGACAAAATTTCTTATAGATGAAATAATTATATGATATATTTTGTCATAACTTGGCTTATTTATTTTTTGCTTTTGGGCTACATTTGGAAATGCTCACTGCTTATTTCTGGTTCTGTGCTCAGATATCACATCTGGTAAATCGGGGACCGTATGGGATGCCAGAGATCAAAACGAGGCCAACAATCTACAAGGCAAGTGTCATATCAGATAAAATGTACCATCACTACAGCCCTACAAATTAATTTTGATTAATACAAGTCACCAAAATTTTAATATTTTTGATATCACAGTTTTCTACTATTTATGTTTTCATGAAGAAATTATACCTGTAATTATCATAATCTTGCTATTATTATGTATATAGTTGAAAAGAGAGTATACAATATTAGAATGTTGTGAATTTCATTATTTACTTTTATCTTTGGTTTATACATTTCCTTATTTTTTTATGCTCTTGAAAATATTTTTATTTTAGTTTGATGAACTGTGGAATTTTTCTGTAAAGCATATTTTTTATTGAAGAATATTTTAATTTTGATTATGGAGAACCTATTTACCTAGTCTTTATAAATCAATGTTTTATGAAGTAAATTTTTTTTATGAAGTAATATTTTTTTTTGGGTTTTTTGGGCCACATCCATTTGATGCTCAGGGGTTACTCCTGGCTAAGAGCTCAGAAATTGCCCCTGGCTTGGAGGGACCATATGGGATGCCAGGGGATCAAACCAAGGTCCTTCCTTGGCTAGCGCTTTCAAGGCAGACACCTTACCTCTAGCGCCACCTCACTGGCCCCCATGAAGCAATATTTTATGAAGTATTCCTGGCTGGTTCTTTTTTGCTTTTCTTTTTTTTTTGTTTTGTTTTTTGTTTTTTGGTTTTGGTTTTGGTTTTGGGGTCATACCCGGTGGCACTCAAGGGTTACTTCTGGCTCTGTGCTCAGAAATCACTCCTGGGAGGCTCTGGGGACCCTATAGGATGCCAGGATTTGAAACAACATTGGTCCTGGGTCAGCCCCTTGCAAGGCAAATGCTCTACCCAGCCCCTTGCAAGACAAACACTCTACCGCTGTGCTATCTCTCCAGCCCCATATTTTGTTTGTTTTTATTGATGCAAAATAATGTGTAATCAAATGAAATTACTCAGAAATATCTGAAGGACCACCAGATTACCCAGCAACCTTCACTTACAACTGTCATCTTATGGGCAGGAAAACAGCTCAACTCCTTTACAAGGCTCCAAAAGAAAATGATAGTCATAGGTTTTTACCAGGTAATTTGGTCAGGCTGAAAAATCTGGGGTCTTCTCAAGAAGGGGTGGGATCTGATTCCCCTTTCAGCCTGAAGGCAGAGAAGCTCACAGCCACACCCAATACTTTCCAACAGAAATGGTCTAAATTAGGGGTCTCAAACTCACGGCCCACGGGCCATTTGCAGCCCTCCCTATAACATTTTGTGGCCTGTGGCTGGCCTTCAAATATCGCAGAATTCGCGATTAAACGGTTACCAAATAATCACAATAAATAAGGAAAAAATAATAAACAATAAATAAGAATATAATAATAATAAACAATAAATAAATAAATAATAAATAATAAACAATAAATAAGAATATAATAATAATAAACAATAAATAAATAAATAATAAACAATAATAATAAACAATAAATAAGAAAAAATTGCATTAAATATTCGTATACCCAGAGCAGTTCCATTCGGGGTATGCAAATGTTTAATGCGATTTCTTGCAATTTTTTTCTTACTAATGCGATTTTCTATTGCTAATATTCAGTAAGCAATTAATTGCGAATACTTTGCACATAGCACGGACTTCATTTCCACTGCTCCTGCCCGCTGTCCCTTGCATTATTGGAGGCATAAGGGAGAGAAGTTTATTACAGAACTAGATTTTGTCATACCTTCATCATGACTTCATCAAAGCCTGCAGTGAAGAGAAAGATTGATGATGACTACAGACAATTTCAAGAAAAGCGGGAGATGCAGTATTTCTTTGTTGAGCACAGGGGCATCCACACATGACTAATTTGCTCAGAGAAAGTTTCAGTGCACAAGGAATACAACTTGAAACGCCATTATTCAACTAAACATGCTGAGGAATGTGCAAAATATCAAGGAAATGAGAGAGCCAAGCAGGTTCCCAGTCTTAAAGCATGTCTAATGAGGCAACAAGATTTCTTCAAGAAAGCAACCAAAGAGAATGTTGCATCAGTTGAAGATAGTTACATGGTTAGTGAGATGATTGTTAAGGCAGGGAAACCATTCACAGGAGAGTTTGTTAAAAAAAAAATGCATGTTACAGGCTGCAAGTATTATCTGTCCGGAAAAGAAAGGTCAGTTTAGCCAAATCAGCCTTTCTGCCAACACTGTGGTAGAGCGCATTTCTGACATGTCAAGTGACATTTATCATCAACTGTGTGAGAAAGCCAAATGTCTTGATGCAGACTCAGTTGCTCTTAATGAAGGCACAGATATAACAGACACTGTACAGCTCACAATTTTTGTCCATGGTGTTGATTGCAATTTTGAATTGACAGAGGAGCTGCTCACAATCATTCCAATGCATGGCCAGACCACCACTAATGAGATATTTTGGCATCTGTGTGATGCCATTGAGAATGCTAGTTTGCCATGGAAGAGGTTTGTTGAAATAATAACCAATGGAGCGCCATCGATGACAGGGAGGAAAAATGGACTGGTGGCACTTGTTCAAAAAAAACTTGAAGAGGAGGGTGTAGAGAAGGCCATTGCTCTTCACTGCATTATCCATCAGCAGGCCCTTTGCAGTAAATGCCTGCCATGTGACAATGTGATGTCTGTTGTTGTGAAATGCATCAACCAAATCAGATCCAGGGGCTTAAATCACAGGAGGTTCCGTCCTTTTTTAGAGAAATGGAGTCAGAATATGGAGATGTGCTCTATTTCACCGAGGTACGTTGGCTCAGCAGGGGAAATGTCCTGAAAAGATTTTTTTGAGTTGAGAAAAGTGAAAGCCTTCATGGAGAAGGATGAGAATATTGTTTCTGAGTTGAATGATCACAAATGGCTCATGGACTTAGCTTTTCTTGTTGACATCACACATAAGCTGAATGTACTAAACAAGATGTTTGTTACAAGGGCTGGGGCAGCTTATCAGTGCTGCCTATGACAACGTGAGAGCATTCTCCACAAAACTTGTGTTATGGAAATCCTATGCTTTGAGATGATATCTTATTTTTTTCTTGATTTACAATTCCCTGATGATTAATTATGTAGAGCATCTTTTCATGTGCTTTTTGGCCTTCTGCATTTCTTCTTTGAAAAAGTATCTATTTCTTCTCCCCATTTTTGGATGAGATTAGATGTTTTATTGCGAAACTTAGACAATGTCTTCTATATCTGATATATTAACCCCTTATCAGATGGTTATTAGGTGAATAATTTCTCACAATGCATGGGTCATCTTTTTATTCTAATCACCATTTCCATTGAGGTACAAAAACTTCATCGTGTAATTTGTTTATTTTGAGTACCACTCACTTGGACAGTGATGTTTCAACCTTGAAGATGCCTTTAGTAGCTTCATTGTCATGGAGTATTCTACCTATATTTCCCTCTTTGTACCTTATGTGTTCAAGTCTAAAGGTCTTTAATCCAATTTGATTTGAATTTTTTTCATGATGTTAAGTAGTTCACTTTTTTTGGAAGTAGTTGACCAGTTTTTCGAACACCACTTGTTAAAGAGGCTTTCCTTGCCTTCATATTTTTGTCCTTTTATCTTAAATTACTTTATTAAATTCCTGAAAGTCAGTCTAAGAACATTCAAGTCTATTCCATTGATCTGAGGGCCTGTCTTTATTCCAATAGCATGTTATTTTAATTACTCCTGCTTTGTAGTACAGTTTGAAGTTGGGGACAGTACTGCCTTATATCTTCTTGAATTTTTGTCTGTCTGTAGCCTGGCATTATTTTGGGGTTTGGGCTTTTATTTTTATACTTACAATAAACAATAACCTCCACTTACTGATTTTGAAAAAAATCAACCTGAAAATATTAAGATTTTTAGACACCATGAAAGATGTTTTCCACTCCTATTTGTTCTGGCAGTGTTTTTAAAACTATATGCTTACTTGTTCAGCTTTTATTTTTGCAGTGTTGAGATCAAAACCAGGGTCTTTTTCATGTAAAGTAAGTACTCTATTGATGAATTACATTCCAAAATCCACATAACCCTTACCTATACTTGATTTCACAATGATCTGTCGAAGTGCTAATAGGTGTGTTTTGCTTTTTTCCATATAATGTCTAAGGTTCTAATTTGTAGACTTATTTGAACTACTGATTTGATGATATTTTTAGCGTAATCATGTGCTAAAATCCTTTATTTTTCAATAGGTGTACAACAAAAATCTTGACAACAGGCAGTTGGAAGTTGTATAAACAAGGGGTTAGAGGTTTAGATTGTCAATGTTTTAACTAGGAGGAGCCAGATGATAGCTGTCACAGAAGTTAGTATGTTTAATAGAAGTCTGTGATATGGTAACTATTTTTGCCCTTTTGCTATTACTGAGGCCAGATCACAGTTCTCTCAGCAGCTGTTACCAGTCATGCAGTTTATGACTGATTCCATACTCAGTGAAAAAGAAATAGGGAGCTGGAGCAGTGGTACAAATGGTAAGGCATCTGCCTTGCCCACGTTAGCCTAGGATGGACCGCGGTTCAATCCCCTGGCTTCCCAAATGGTCTCCCAAGCCAGGAGCCATTTCTAAGTGCATAGTCAGGAGTAACCACTCAGTGTCATGGGTGTGGCCGAAAACAAACAAAAAACAAAACAAAACAAAAAAAGAAATATAATCCTAGAATTTATTTTTAATCTGGACTCATACACAATGCTCTCATTTTTACCCAGAGTAAAAATTTAGAACTGAGACATGCTTTCATGACATTAAGTTTTATCAATTTGGTATCGAAGTCACTTGATTTATGTTAAAGTTCTCAAATTAACTATATTGTGTATTATATTACATCCTGTATTGTAATGCTATGTTAAAATACTGGAATAGCAACAACAAATTTGTCTTTTGTTAGAAAATTTAGTCAAGGCCAGAATGATAGCACAGAAAGTATGGAATTTGTCTTACATGTGGTTGATCTGATTTGGTCCCTGCTATCTCATATGGTCTCCTGAGTTTCTCAGGAGTGATTTCTGAATGTAGAGCCAGGATTAACCCCTGAGCGCCACTGGGTGTGGCTCAAAAACTAATAAACAAATAATCAAAAGAAAGAGAGAAAGCAAAAACAAACAAAACAACCAAAAACCTAAGACATTGACATTCTAGAACTTTCAAACCATGACTCATGAAAAGATGTACAGGAGTTAGTTCATAGGCCATTTGATGGTTCATATCTGGTCCCCAAAGCATTAGAAAGACGAAAGATTTTGAAGACCCTAATAATTTTATACTTGATTTCTAACTTGACCCTTTAGTTTAAATCTTTACTACAAATGATTGCTGAAGGTCTGTATAAGCCAGGGATATATTTGATCATTTTGTTTTTCTCAATCAAACTTAAAAAAAGTTATAGTACTTGTTGTAGTGGTTAATAAGTATTAAAAAGCAGATATAAATGTAGTCATTTTTTAATGCATTGCTCAAAAATATCATGCAGAATTATCTATTTTACTTCATAAATTTGTATAGAAAGTCTAAGTATACAATTTACAGTGCTATTGCATTTCCTAAACCATTCTCGGCACATATTTGACTAAGATCAGTCTCCTCATTTTACCCAAGAGAAGTCATTACACCACAAAATTTTGTCTCAAAATTTTCCAAAGTCTATCTGACAAAATAAATAATTTCTATGAGAAGGATATAAAATGACAATATCTTCTTTTCCATTTTTAATCAGTACTTAGGAGACAATAAGCAATATTCTAAGTAAATTAAAATGAAATTTGTTTTTTACCATGTCTCATAAATGCCAAACAATGAAATGATTTAGTTTTCAAAGTTATTATGTCCCAATTGATCTTCCAGGCAACTGACTTATTATCTAATTATGAAGATATGCACATTTATCAAAAGTTAGAACCATCTGTCTCAATTCTGTTTAATTTAATTATATATTCATCATTTAGACAGTCAGCTTATGACATAAGTCTCTACCAACAGGTAATTCTATACTGATTACCACTTATGAACGTGCCCAGGCAGTCATCAGTCAACTCTTATTAATCTACTTTGAAATTAAAATTCTGCTATTAATATGCAACTAACTATCCAATTGTACTTTAAAGAAACAAAATATTAATTTATTCATAAAAACAATATAAAATGAACATTCTTAAATTGAGATGTAAACTTATATCAAATATAAATTCAAAATCTTATTTCTAGGGGGATATAAGGAAAGAAAAATTGTAATTTAAATTTAAATTTTATCCATTTTATTAAACAGTTGTTACATTCACAATATATAATTATAATATATATAAATCATATTTATATGTGTGTATCAGAATAAAGCAGATTGCAGATTAGATATTGATTATTAATAAAATATGTGGAACATAAGGAGTTGCTTATTTAAAATAATATACTCAATTTGCACATCTAGAATAAGAAATAAAAGTATCTAAGATTTATCATTAGAACAATGAAGTATGTTATAATAAATTAAATATATATATAATTTTATAATTAAATATACAAGACTATTAAAATGAAAACAGATTAGACAGATTTCTGTGCTTATTATCATTCTCATATTTTCATATATGGTAGCCTATAAAATGTGTTCTCACTAAATTTTTTGTAATTATTTTTTATAAAAATAGGCATACATTAATATATATAGATGATTAAAACATCAAATAACTTTTGGAGATAAGCAGAAAATTGCTCAAAGAAGATATATGTATATCAAGATGTATGTGAAAATTATTTCCATCATTTATAATCAGGGATATTTGAGTAAAATAAAAATAAAATATCACTCCATTTCATTGAAACAGGCACATAGCACCATCACAAAGAAATGAAACAACCAATGTTATTTTTAGTGTGGGCCAAAGGAACTCTTATTAATATTTGTGAAGCTATCAACTGATTCTACACTTTACAAAAGCAATAAAGAAATGTCTCAAAATAGTAAGAATTGAGCATAGATATGATCCAGAAATCCCAATACTTCACCAAGTGCAAAGAAACTCTAATTAGAAAATACATTGTGGGGCCTGAGAGTGGCACAGTGGTAGGACTTTTGCCTTGCAAGCGGCTAACCTAGGACAAACCTGGGTTTGATCTCTTGGTGCCTCATATGGTCGGGCATTCCAGGAGCAATTTCTGAGTGCATAGCCAGGAGTAACCCCTGAGCATCACCGAGTGTGGCCCCAAAACATAATAAATAAATAGATAGATAGATAGATAGATAGATAGATAGATAGATAGATAGATAGATAGATAGATAGATAGATAGATACATTGTAATCCAGAGTTGCAGCACTATTAAAATAGTCAAAATCTTGAATCAAAACAAGTGTCCATGAACTGATAGGTGGATATTGAAATATTCTGTTACTCTAAGAAAAGAAAAAATCATGCAATTTGCTGCTACATGGATGGAACTGGAAAGTTATCATTCTGGATAAAGTAAATAAGGAAAAAAGAGATAATCAAAAGAACTTTCTCATGTGAAAATCAAAAGTCATAGTAAAAGAATAAAAACTGAATCAAAAAACAGATTTTAAAAATTAATCTACAGAACAGAATTTATCATGGCAGTGAGTCATGGAGAGTAATGCAAATGGTGAAGCAAAGGGAAGTGAAGAAAGGGGAAATTCTATGAATGTTCAGCAGGAAATTGGCAGTATGTTTGTAATATGATGTTGAAATGCTTTATACATAAAAACTATTGGAAGTATTGTACATTTGTAAATCACAATGGCTAATGTAAAATAAATATCCACTTTCAATTAAGTATAAGTTACAACTAACTTATACATATCATTTAAGAAAACAAGAACAGTACTACATTTTATGTGAGTTAGTTTTCCCATTTTATATTTATCTTATAGTTCCCAGTTTATATTTCTTTGAGAAATTGAGAAGCAAAAATTGTAGTCTCACAAAGAATTTTTTCAGAAGATAGAATCCAGAGTCTGTAAGATGATAATTCAGTACTCATGTTAGGAAACTGAAATATCTATAGTGTTAAGCATGAAATAAGTAACAAACAATCTTTATTTGGCATACATTTTATTATGACTTCACAATGTTTATCAAATTTGGTATTAAAAATAATTAGTGTTGACTAGGACAACATTAAAAGTAAAAATATTGTGTAAAAAAGGTAAAATATGCTGATAGTTTATTTTAATTTCTTCTTTAAAATAAAGAAAGCCTGTTAATCAATACTGAGTTAATTATTAGTAAGATCATATATTTTAGTGGAAAAATGCATATGAAAATAATTTAGAAGATCAGCCACATTAAGTGTAGTTTCAACTTCAATGTTTATTTTTTGTTTTTGTTTTTTCAAACTTTATTGATTGATTGATTGATTGGTTTTTGAGAAAACCCAGCAGTACTCAGGGTTTATTTCTGGATCTGCACTTAGAAATTGCCCCTGGCAGGCTGGGAGACCAAAAGTGATGCCAGGAATCTAGCTGGATCCCTCCTTGGTTGGCCACGTGAAAGGCAAACATTCTACTGCTGTACTATCTCTCCAGCCTCCTCAACTTCATAGTTTAGAATTAAGTAATTGAAACGGAGATACTTGTTTTTTGGTTTTTTTTGCACGCATCAAACATAAAAAAAATTTTTATTTTTTCTTTTTGAATATAATTTTTATTTTAATCATAGAGGCTTACATATCGTTCACAGTAATATTCCAGGTTCATATTAATATTGAATCAAGTGAATTCCCACCACCGAATTGTCTTCCCTCCAACTCTGCTCCCATCCTGCCTCCCATATCCTGCACTATCACCTCAGGGTCTGCTAGAATGAGTGATCCCCTCTGTGTCTAGTTTATTACTTAGTGATCTTATAACTGTTTGGTCTTGGTACCTCCATTACATCCCCCTCTAATTGGGAGGCGGGACTAGATACTTCAAATTATGTGGTTTTGTTTGAGGAAGAGAAAAGTAATAAAATGGGGTAAAAGTCAACTACACCAACTATGGGCAGAGTCCTTCCAGAGCAGGGGTCTCAAACTCAATTTACCTGGGGCCGCAGGAGGCAAAGTCAGGGTGAGGCAGGGCCACATAAGGGATTCCGCTTATTGAATATTCGCAATAAAATTGCATTAGTAAGAAAAAAATCGCATTAAACATTCGCATACCCTGAGCAGTTACGTTCGGGGTATGCAAATGTTTAATGCGATTTTTTTCTTACTAATGCGATTTTTATTGCAATTATTCGGTAAGTGAATAATCACTAATACTGCGATATTTGCAGGCCAGCTGCAGGCCACAAACGGCCTGCGGGCTGCGAGTTCGAGACCCCTGTTCTAGAGGCTCTCCTCCTCGGTTTGAGAGATGAAGGGGAAAAAAAAAAGGTGAAACACCACAACAGTTCAAAAAGAAGAGATACTTGCTTTTTGAAGAAATTAAACTTGTTAAGAAAATTGTATGATACAGAAAAATAATACATAATATAAATCAGTAATGTGTTAGACATAGTACCACTATTTGAACAATCAATCAATTTTATATGAGTAGATTTGTAAGATAGATATTTTTAGATTGGTGAAACCTATCCAAGTAAAATAATTTTTAAAGAATATTTTATTCTTATTTTTGTTTATTTTTGGGGTCTTTTTGTTTGTTTTTTGTTTGTTTGTTTGTTTTTGGCCACAGTGGGTGACACTCATGATTACTCCTGGCTATGCTCTCAGAAATCTCCCTGGCTTTGGGGGACCAAATGGGACGCTGGAGATTGAACCCGGGTCTGTCCTCGGTCAGCCGCATGCAAGGCAAAGACCCTTCTGCTCTACTATCACTCTGGTCCCTATGAATATTTTAAATGTAAAGACTCTTAATATTTAAATGTAATAGTCCCAATAAAGATTAAATATTAATCATTAATAATAAAAATATTTATCTTAAAAATCAAAGCATGCTAGACCTAGGAAATGTATATAAAAGTAATAGAACTGCTACATAATAATTGTTATTAGTCAAGGAAACATAAAAATAAAACTGAGAATAGAGAAGGTATGTCATATGAAACAAAATACACATGAATATATAGTTAAGTTCACTATTGTAGTTATAGAAGTAAATATTTTCAGTACCTGATAAATCAAGCAAACAGAAAATCACTAAGAATGCAGTTGACCTGAAAACACCATCTATCAACTTGATCTAATAGACATTGATAGAATATGGAATATTCTGTCACACAACATAATATACATACTTATCAAGTGAATATAAATTTTCAATAATATAGATTTCATTTAAACCATAAGGCACAACCTAATATATAAAACAATAGGAATCATACAATGCTGCTTTCAAACTATAATGGTTTTGAGACTAGAAACAACAGCTAATAGCTGAAAAAAAGTCTATGATTTTAGGAATTAAATAACACATTTTTATAAAAAATTTTGATTAAAAGATTCTATGTTAAATATTTTGAAGTAAATATAAATTAAGTACAAATTTTAAACTTGTGTAATAAAGAAAAACAGTGCTTAAGGAAAACTTAATTTTATTTAATGTATCTACTAAAAAAGGAAGAAAATTCTGAGTAATAGCTTAGAAAAGTATTAAAGTAAAACAAGTCTAGTGTAAAGTATGCAAAATTGGTAAATAAAAATAAAAAACATTCAAAGAAATAAAAAAATCTAAGAACAAATTAAAGAAAAAATATTAAAAGCAACATATTCAAAGTAGATTCTTGTCAAATTAAGTATTAAAAATAGTGTTGAGTAGCACATTATAAGTAAAAGTGAAAATCAGAAAGTTGCAAACTTCGTTAAAATAGTTAGAACATTTTAATTTTTAAAATATATATTTTTAATAACTTATGCAGAAAAATACCTTAGGATTATACAAAATGACTTTTGTAGGAAGAAGAAAATGTAGCAAAAATTTAATCTATGATAAAAAAAAACTTGCTGGTTGTTACTGATTTACTTTTCTTCAGCTGATGTACAGCAGGGGTCTCAAACTCGTGGCCAGCAGGCCGTTTGTGGTCCTCCATACAACATTTTGTGGCTCACGGCCAGCCTTCAAATATCGCAGTATTTGCGATTATTTGCTTACTGAATAATCACAATAAAAATCGCATTAGTAAGAAAAAAAATTACATTAAACATTCACATACCCCGAGCAGTTCCATTTGGGGTATGCAAATGTTTAATGCGATTTTTGCGATTTTTTTCTTATTAATGTGATTTTTTATAATTATCTTTATTTAAACAACATGATTACAAATATGATTATAGTTGTATGATTGCAATCATGAAAAGAACACCCCCCTTCACCAGTGCAACATTCCCACCACCAATTTCCCAGAACTCCCTCCTCCCCTCTCCCCACCTCCACAATTAATGTGATTTTTATTGCGAATATTTGGTAAGTGAAAAATTGTGAATACTTTGCGCCTAGCGCAGACGTCATTTCCACTGCTCCTGCCCGCTGTCCCTTGCATTATTGGAGGCATAAGGGAGAGAAGGAAGAGAAGTTTATTACAGAATTAGATTTTGTCATACCTTCATCATGACTTCATCAAAGCCTGCACTGAAGAGAAAAATTGATGATGACCACAGATAATTTCAGTAAAAGTGGGAGATGCAGTATTTCTTCGTTGAGCACAGGGGCATCCACACATGTCTAATTTGATCTGAGAAAGTTGCAGTGCACAAGGAATACAACTTGAAATGCCATTATACAACTAAACATGCTGAGGAATGTGCAAAATATCAAGGAAATGAGAGAGCCAAGCGGGTTGCCAGTCTTATAGCATGTCTAATGAGGCAACAAGATTTCTTCAAGAAAGCAACCAAAGAGAATGCTGCATCAGTTGAAGCTAGTTACATGGTTAGTGAGATGATTGCTAAGGCAGGGAAACCATTCACAGGAGAGTTTGTTAAAAAAAAAATTGCATGTTACAGGCTGCAAGTATTATCTGTCCGGAAAAAAAGGTCAGTTTAGCCAAATCAGCCTTTCTGCCAACACTGTGGCAGAGTGCATTTCTGACATGTCAAGTGACATTTATCATCAACTGTGTGAGAAAGCCAAATGCTTTGATGCATGCTCAGTTGCTCTTGATGAGGGCACAGATATAACAGACACTGTGCAGCTCACAATTTTTGTCCGTGGTATTGATTGCAATTGTGAATTGACAGAGGAGCTGCTCACAATCATTCCAATGCATGGCCAGACCACCGCTAATGAGATATTTTGGCATCTGTGTGATGCCATTGAGAATGCCGGTTTGCCATGGAAGACGTTTGTTGGAATAATAACCACTGGAGTGCCATCAATGACAGAGAGGAAAAATGGACTGGTGGCACTTGTTCAAAAAAAAAAAAACTTGAAGAGGAGGGTGTAGAGAAGGCCATTGCTCTTCACTGCATTATCCATCAGCAGGCCCTTTGTAGTAAATGCCTGCAGTGTGACAATGTGATGTCTGTTGTTGTGAAATGCATCAACCAAATCAGATCCAGAGCCTTAAATCACAGAAGGTTCTGTGCTTTTTTTTAGAGGAAATGGAGTCAGAATATGGAGATGTGCTCTATTTCACCAAGGTACATTGGCTCAGCAGGGAAAATGTCCTGAAAAGATTTTTGAGTTGAGAGAAGAAGTGAAAGCCTTCATGGAGAAGGATGGGAATGCTGTTTCTGAGTTGAGTGATCGCAAATGGCTCATGGACTTTCCTTTTCTTGTTGACATCACACATAAGCTGAATGTACTAAACAAGATGTTACAAGGCCCGGGACAGCTTATCAGTGCTGCCTATGACAACGTGAGAACATTCTCCACAAAACTTCTGTTATGGAAATCCCAGCTCTCTCAAACAAACCTTTGCCATTTCCCAGCATGCAAGGCACTTGTGGATGCAGGCTTACTATTCAGTGGTGAGAAATGTATTGATGTTATTTTTAAGCTAGAGAAGGAATTTGATCACAGATTTGCAGACTTCATAAAGCACAGAGCCACTTTCCAAATTTTTGTGGACCCCCTTTCCTTTGATGTGCAAGATGCCCTTCCTGTGCTTCAAATGGAGCTCATTGATCTGCAATGCAACTCTGATCTCAAAGCCAAGTTCAGGAAGATTAGTGGAAAAGCATATATGCATGGACAATATTTGAGTGAATTATCCCCCAGCTTCCCCGAATGTTCAAGTGCATCATGTTCCTTTTTGGGAGCACATATTTGTGTAAAAAGTTCTCCACATTGAACTTCAATAAGTCAAAGTACAGGTCTAGACTTAATGATGATCATCTTCAAGCCATACTGAGGGTCTCAACTGCTTCCTCTCTAAAGCCAAATGGGGTTCAGATTTGTGAGAAGCGCCGTCAAGTCTCTGGCAGCAAGGAATAGGCAAAAAATGCCATGTTCGGAAGAATTGTTCATGATCTTCACTCAATGTTCTATTCATGTTCAGAGGAAATAATTAAAACTGTTAATAATGATATTTGAGTACTTTTTTGTGAAATCACTTATGCGGTCCTGCCTCACCCTGATTTGCCTCCTGCGGCCCCCAGGTAAAATGAGTTTGAGACCCCTGATGTATAGGGTCTGTTATGCAGATTTCCTAAGTAGTGCTGATATACATTTTCTGATTGACTTGTTAAAGATACCACTTTTGGGATATCAGAAATCATAATGAAGTCATGTGCTGTGAGATTTAGCATAAGTGACTTTATTTCAAATCTGTTGTCATTGCTCCCCAAATCCTAGTGTGGTAAGCTAACTGAAAGGCAAAAAGACAATGTATTTTTAAGAGCAGAGTAAGGAAAATCATTTCTGAAATTCAATTCAACATGAATTATAGAATTATGTTGTGTTTTATAACAACACTAAGCATGCAAATTTTCTACAGAGATAAAACTGTATCATACATTGGACATGAAGTAAGTACAAAGTTTAAATTTTGAAGAAAAAGGTGACTGAATCTATAAACCTTAAAGAGATTTATAGTACATGAGGCCAAAATGATAATACAATAAGCAGGGTTCAATTCCAAAGACCCTGGACCCCAAATGATTGATCTCTGAGACCAGTTAGTAAGATCTGCTTATCACTAGATTGACCCTCAAAAAAAAAAATAGAGGGCCGGGCGGTGGCGCTCGAGGTAAGGTGCCTGCCTTACCTGCGCTAGCCTAGGAGACGGACCGCGGTTCGATCCCCCGGCGTCCCATATGGTCCCCCAAGCCAGGAGCGACTTCTGAGCGCATAGCCAGGAGTAACCCCTGAGCGTCACCGGGTGTGGCCCAAAAACCAAAAAAAAAAAAAAAAAAAAAAAAGAGAAAAAGAGACAAACTGATGCTCTAATTAATCTGTTTTTCAAAATAGAAAGTATTACCAGTAAATTTTGCCAAACATTTAATGAAGACATTTATTTCTCTAATCTCTTTCAAACAAAGAAGTAGAATAACCATTTCCCAATTAAACCTATATAATAATTTAAAAAATTAAAATATGCAATGGAAGATTACAAGTGAACTTCTTTTAAAAGGTACAAAAGATACTTAAAAGTTAACAATAAGAAAAACAAAACCAGGCACCTCTGCCAGTGTAAGTTGAGTAGGTTATAAACAAACAAACTCATACATAAACAAATTAATAAAATGAATATACCAGGAAGTATTTAAACCATTAGTGTTAAGATCTAATGTTCCTGATCCTGCTTATCTGAAGCATCACAGGTTCCATCTTAACACCAGGTGTATGTAGTAGAGGATCTCATCAACTGCTGATGTGTCCCTGCTAATTCCTGACACTGCAAAGCTAGAGGTAACATATCCTTGGGTTTTGCATATAAAACTGCATCAAGTTCCTTGGTTTTGATTTATCTGATTGAAATTATCCATTCACACATAGCTTGCTTGTGAATGTCTATATTATATTTATAATCACTCACCCTTCATTGTAATAAACTGTGGTTATCCAAAAAAATGGCAAACTATTTATAAATATTTAAATAATCAGAAAATTACATAAAAGAAACTAATATTTACTAATAGTGAAATAAGAGGCTGGAGCAGTGGCACAGGGTGTAAGGTGTCTGCCTTGCTAGGACAACCCACTGGCGTGTCATAGCTAGGTCATTTTCTGAGCATATAGCCAGGAGTAACCCCTGAGTGTCACGAGGTGTGCCCTCCCCCGCAAAAAAATAAAAAGATAATGAAATGAACCTACCTGAAAATTTAACAGTCTGTTACTCAACACAATATAGTCAAAATGATGCATTTGATTTGAAACTGTAAGTAGTTACCAAAGATTTGAAGAGAGAATGAATAGAGTTTTATGTATTTTTTTTGTATTTTTTTCTTTGTATATTTGTTTAGTTCTGAGCCACATCAGGATATGCTAATGATTTACTCCTAACTCCTGACTCTGTGCTCAGACAAAACTTCTTCCTGAACAAAGAGCCTGAAGAAAGTCTGGAACATTTCATGGTGTAGAACCAACTGACACCTATAAAACTAGCATTTGATGTCATGCATATACCTTGGACAAAACTTTCTATTGTAGTTTTGGAGGACAAGTTTTTCTCATATATTTTGATATTATACATATTTTTCTGAACTCAACAAATTTTCTAACACTCTATTCATTTACTATTTTATGGGTTTATTTAATGGATACTATAAGATAAATCAGAAGTAGTTATCAACTAATGGAGAATGAGTGGAAATTTATTCTCATTTCAGTTTTTATTTACCACTGCTATATTGTTGCTTTTAAAAATTACATAGAAATTTGATAATGAGCTCTTATATGACATTGTTATAAGTTGCTTCTTATATAAATTGCTTAGTATAGTATATATGTTATAATTATAAAAATTCAAATTTAAAACTATTTCACATTTAAACTATTTTACACCCTTATGATTCATTGCTAATACATAAAAAGAGTATAATTTGTTTATATTAACTGATAATGAAACACTACTAATGTCTTATTAATTATTACTGTAATTTAATTAGTAAATGCTTTGGTATTTCTGTAATATAAACAATCATGCTATTTTAAATAATTATTTATTTTATTTCAAATTGTATTATTTTTGCTATTACTTATTCTTTATTTGTTCCTAATATTAGAAAATAAAAAAGTGTTCCTCTATTTGTTACCATTATGCATTGGTAATAGAGTGGGCATTTTGTAACACTCTGAGTGGATAAGTAGAGATATAGGTATTACTGGTAGTTTCTGGAACACGAACTAAAGCAAAAAAGCTATTATGATTCTGTGCAACTTCTTGTTTCAATTTTTGAATGAGATCATAACAGAATTATATTGGTTACATAAGAGAGTTCCTCTTCTCTGTTGTCATCTTTCAATATGAGCTTTAAAGCTTAAAAAGTAAAACTAGGGGCCAGAGCAGTGGCACAAGTTGTAAGGTATTTGCCTTGCACATGCTAACCTAGGACAGACCACAGTTAGATCCTCCAGCATTCCATATGGTCACCCAAGCCAGGAGCAATTTCTGAGCACATAGCCGGGAGTAACCACTGAGCATCACCGGGTGATAAAATACGTAAAACTAGTGTAATTTATTCATAAAATACTTTAGTAGAATTCTTGCATAAGTGGGTTTTAACAGATAGTAGCTAACAAAAGATGAAAATTGATTAATTTTCATTAAAAATTGGATAGAGGAATCGAAGCATGAGCACAGAGGGTAGCAGAGGGTAGGATATTGGCCTTACAGGTGGTCAACCAGGGTTTGATCTCTGGCATCCCATATTTCCATATGGTACTCTGAGCCTGCCAGGAGTGATCTTTGAGCACCGGCAGGTATAGCTTAAAAAACAACAACAAATATTGAATATAACAGTTTTATGCTAACTGCTAACACAATTTTATACAGCAATTATTCAAATGATATGAATTACAGCAAAATATTATTTGGAAATTAAAAACAATTTGAAAAAACAATTCAAGTAAAGATTGTTATTAGTCTATAAAAATGGGAATTAGTCAAATTGTTGCTTGTTAAAGTCAAATCTCTTTATATGATACTTCAGCAGCACCAACTCTTCTCATATCTTCTAATAATATAGATGTTCAAAATAGTATATGTTCTTCCATCTATCCAGAAACTCTCCCATTAAGTCAAACACATTAAGTATATTCAGCTGTCAAGATAGATATTCAATTCTTGCATAATATTGGTTGACATCTCCGATTGTTTCAGAGCTCTTAGAACTTGCGTAAAATGTAGCTGACTTCATTATCAAAGCTTGCTATTAGAAATTAAAACAAAGCATTCAGAAGAGTAATTCTGAATACCATAACTATGTTAATGGAGTATCCTGAACAAACCATGAAATTGGTTGCTGCTGCAGCCTCTGAAGCACAGCAGGCAGCCATCCTGAACTACATTCTCAACTCTCCTGTGTCCTCCTCCTTGGTCCTCCCCACCCATCGTTTCCTTGGGATGCTTCTTCAGAGGTGAGCTGTCCCACCCACAAAGCTGCTTGCTTCGCATTGTGGCTGAGTGCATCTTCTAGCTAATGGACCCCACCACAACACGTAGAAAAAAAACACACTACAAGTGGGATAATGGAGAAACAATGCAGGCCAACACCGGGCATAGAGAATGAAGATGGCAGCTCTGATGACCTGAAAACTGCCAACCACCTAGTTAGTCTCTCAGATAAGAAGCTTAAAGAAGAAATATGGAGGATTTTTATAGAACTCCAAGAAATCATAGATCGAGAGTTGAATGGAACAGAGATGAAAATCAAGAGGATGTGAAGATAGAAATCAGAACACTTCAAACTGAAATAACAGGTCTAAAAAACTCAGTAGATAAAATGAAAACCTCAATGATAAGCATCATCAACAGGATAAAAGCAGCTGAGGAAAGAATTAGTGAGCTGGAAGATGAGATGCATAACAACTCCGTACAATAGAAGAGATTGGAAAAGAGACTTAAAGCAAATGATCAGACAATGGAAAAATTACTCAATGTGAATAGATAAAATAGAAGTATTTAATAAACTCAACAAGAACAATATAAGAATAGAATCACTGGAGTCCCAGAGACCCAGGAAGAAAGTCTCCAGGAAGAACTATGTTTATAGAGCATCCTTATATAATGAAAATTATAGTATTTTTTTTGTAAGTCCACACTCAGTTGTGCTCAGGGGTTATTCCTAATGTATTTTTAGGACTGACTCATATAGTGCTCAGGGAGCAATATTAAGTGTGAGGTCTTTGAAACAGGCCCAACTACTTAGCACTAACAAGCCTTGTTAAAAACTATGGGAATATAAGTTTGGAATCTATTTCTCTTTCGCTTCTGTAACCCTGGCTTTGCTTTAGATATAAAGACTGCCATGACAGGCCTCAGATATATGTCAGAAATAACTAGGTCAGAACAACCAGTTCCAGGAATTCGATGGCACGAACCAGAACAGTTAGATAAACTAGCAATACCTGAGACCTGCAAGCCATAGATTTTAACAACATGCCAAGGCCATGGACACCAGTCCTTCTCTAGCAAATTCTAAGGCCCACTATATACCACTCTAGATATGTAGCCTTAAAAGGGAAACCTTAGACAATAGACATTCAACTTAAAGATTAACTGTGATGATTTGAAGCCTCTGTAATCCTATTAAAGGAGAACTGAATAAGGGGTGGCTGTTTAACAGGGGGCTACCCCAGCATGCTGATAATAAGCTTCTTCCTTACACATCTGCAAACTGTTTGTGTCCTCTGTTCTGTTCTGTGTGATCTCGAATCCAAAGTTAATACCTTTACCTCCTATACTATCTCTCTAACTCAATCATTTTATTTTATAACATCAATATCATTATGTTTAATATGTGCAAGCTTTTTCATGCAGTTTTAATACTTCTCATAAAATATTTTGGGGGTCACACCCTGCTGTGCTCAGAGTTACTCCTGGTAATCTTGGGGGACCATATGTGTTGATGGACATTAAACCCAGTCAGCTTCAAGCAAGGCAAACACCCTATCTACTATGCCTGATCCTCAAGCCCACAAATATAAGTTTATAAGTCGCTGCTTTAAAGAACTAAATAAAAGTCAGATGACAAAAAAGATCTTGTATCTAAAGTTAATGATTTGAGACACATAAAATAAATTTTATTTTTTTAATTCTTTATAATTTGGGTTTTTTTTTGGGGGGGGGGCACACTCAGTGACACTCAGGGGTTACTCCTGAATATGTGCTCAGAAATTGTTCCTGGTTTGAGGGACCATGTGGGATGCCTGGGGACTGAACCGCGGTTTATCCTAGGCTAGCACAGGCAAGGCAGATGGCTTACTGATCCACACCACCACTCCAGTCTCTAAAATACATTTTAATATATATTTCTGTATTAGTGAGCTTCATGATAAACATTATTTAATTACTGGTTCTTTAAACGTGACTAATAGCATTCTCTTCTCTCAAAAATCCTATTAATTACTATAATGGAGACAGAACCAGAAGATTTAAATCAATATTTTTGCATAATAAAATTTATTAAATTTTATTAAAATTTATTAAAACTCATATTCATATTTTGTTTATGGCAGGATTCCAGGAATAATGGAAATAATTATCCAGGAATTGATTCTTTAACTTTATGATTTTATTTATGTTCTTAAAGAGGCTAAGTAAAAAAATAGGATGAAGAGTGGAGAGAGAAAGAAAAATGGAGGAAAAGAGAAAAGGAAAGAGATGAAAGGAAATTTTTTCTTCTTTCCTTGTTTGGGATGCTTTCATTGTCTAATTTCTCCTGAAATAAAACTGAAGCAACAGTGGTTCCTGAGAGAGAAAAGTTACTAATTCAATAGTTCTCTCATGCTTTGCCTTCAGTCTCTTATCTTCTCTCCTTTCTTCTCTTCTATCCTCCCCATCTTTCCCTTCCTATCCCCTACCCTTGTATCCTCTCCACCTCTATCACCCTCCTTTCCTTCCCCTTCTGCCTTTTCCCTCTCCCCCTCTTCTTTCCTCTCCCCTCCTCTGTTTGTTTATATGTCATACGCAGCTTTTTCCAGGACTTAGTGTAGCTTCTATTGCAAGGGATAACTCCTGGTGATGCTTTGAAAGTGCTTTATGTAAATCATCTGATATACGTTCTGTACTACTACCTCCTACCTCCAGACTTATATATTCTTCTTTTGCTTTTTCATTTTTTTGCTTTTGTCATGATAACTATTTTAGCAATAATCCAATTGAGTAGGTTTGACAATAATCCCCCCCAATCTTTCATAGTTTATTCTTAGCTATTTTCCATACATTAATGCCTTCACCCTGCTCTTTGATATAAGACCACAAATAGTCAAGCATTTGGAATTGAGATTTGTTTTATGGCAATAGGATTGAAAACATAAACTTTACCGTTTTAACAATATTTTATTAATAGTTTCAGGTAAATAAAAATAATATTTCATAATAATATGCCACAGAGTATCCTGTGAGTTAAACTTCTAGTCATTAGAAAAGGTAATGATTCATTTTGTAGTTTTTGGAGAGAGAGTTTTCTGTGCTACAGGACTTAGTTTCAATAAGAATTAATATGAATTCAATTAACCAGGAGCATCAAAATTAAAATAGCTTATTCTACCTTACAAATGATACTTCTCACTTTAGATAAAGTATAAACAAATCATTACATTTTAAATACTTCACAAAGATTTCATAAAGTGAATGTTCAAGTATTAATGTCTTAAGTAATTATTACAAAAATCTACACTACTTCAATATTAGGAAAAAATGTAAAAAATTGGCAAAATTAATTTATAATTCTAATTAATGTTGTATATAATCAGTCTCTTCTGAAGAAATTTTGATTTGACATATATTATCTGTTATTAATAAGATGGTAGTCTATTGATTGTCCACAATTTCACAAGGCTCTCATTAATTTCCATTAGTTTGTTATGAATATTAAGTACTAGGAATTTAAATGTAAAATTATCATATATATGGGTATGGATAGAAGAACAAGACTATAAATAGATTAAAAACTTTTAACTGCTAAGGATGAAACAGATTTAGAGCACATGCTTCTCATATAATAGATTCTAGAATATATCCCCAATACAAAAAAATTGATGTAAGTATTATCCAAGAAACTTTTATTTTACACTTAAACATTAATGTGCATAAAATGCATATTGCTATTAGGCTTATTATAGCAATATGAATCTTAATTCATGTTTAAATATTTTATCTTTAGTAATTTCAGAACAAAGAGAAAGTGTTTGAACAGATGTGATCTTAGTGGGATTGCACTCTCTAAAGAAAACCATGCTGAGCTACTACAATCCTAAAACGCAAGGACAGGAAAAAAGGTGCGTTTTATGAGAAATAAGATGATTTTCAGAGCTGATTTATCAAGTGACATGCCTTCACACCTTAAATAGAATGGTTTAAATGTTTCATGCTAGTGAAAAATACTTTAAAGCAAGCAGTAAACTTTTAAATTTACCGAATATATATGAACTCTTTCTCTGGTTTCAGTGACATAGTGTTCTGTGAACTTTGTATTAAACACATTTTTTATTCTTTCCTTATTATTTCATTCTTTCCTTAATATACATTCTTTCTACCATTGTTCTCATTTTATATATTCTCTCTTCACATCTTCTGTTTTTTAATTAAATAAAATGTATTTATATTTGTTTTGAAATCACATACCAGAGATGCTCAGGAGTTATGCCTACCTTTGAATATCATATGGAGTGTAGCAAATAGTCATCCACGTGCAAGGCAAATACCCTATTCACTGTACTACTCTTCAAACTCACTTCTCTTTTTGTCAAGTTCACAGTTTATCTGAGTCACTATTTTTTTTTTAATTTTTATTTTGATCATAGTGGCTTACATATCTTTCACATTAGTATTTTAAGTATATATTAACATTGAATCAGGGAAATACACACCACCAAATTTGTCCCTCCCTTCCCCGTTCCCTTTCTGCAACCCATATCCTCCACCATCACCCCCCAGGCTGCTAGAGTAGGTGGTCCCCTCTTTGTCTAGCTTACTATCAGTGATCATATATCTGTTTGGTCCTGGTGCCCTCCCTTGTTTCTCCCTTTATTTGAGAGGCTAAGCTAGATAAATTGAGTTATGTGGTTTTGTTTGAGGGAAAGAAAAGCAATAGAATGGGGTAAAGAACAAGAAAAAAATTTAAAAAAATTTAAATATGCTGAAAATCGGCGGAGTCCTTCTAGTGGCTATCAATATCAGTTTAAGAGAGGACATGAAGAAGGTAATGGAAACACCATAACAATACAAAAATAAATGTCAAATTAAATATCCAGTGAGCCCTACAGCAATAAAGAGAAGCACCACACAATAGTCTGAGTCACTATTTTTATCCAAACATTCAAAGTGACATTACCATAAATTAATGTACTATGAGAAAGCATTATAGAATTGGAGCAAGCAATTAAATCATTTGCCTAGCTTACTTTCCAGATAAGGCATTTGTAAAGTATGTTATATTGATAATTGCTCTATTTTTCTTCAATTTCTTATAAACAAAGATAATAAGTGCTGTACATTATATAATTGTTTCATCATATATAAACTTGAATTTCTCCATCTATCCATCATTGCTAGAATAATGTATGCTACATAATAAAAGCATGCTAGTTGTTTAAATTTATTCAGCATATATAATTTTAATGATTCACTTGGTCATTATACCAGGAATAGTGCTGTGTTTACACAAAAGCCACTAATTCACATACTTTTGTGTATGATAGAGAAGAATAACACAAAAATTTGAAAGACAATATATATGACATCTATTTCTTTAGTGATATCACAAGGACTAAAACAAAACCTTACATAAAATTGATAAATAGTTATATAATTACTCATAAAGTTTGAGTGTAAAAAGTTCATTAGGTCATCTAAAGTTTTGCAACTTAAAGCTTCTACTTTAGTAACTGTTAATTTTGAAGCTAAAATACTGTTTCAGTACTACTAATTAGGCTCTTTGAAAATGTTTGCCTCAAAGCAAACAGCTTGTTTTCCTCTATTGAATCCTGCAAACTAAATACTCTGGTTGCAATAAAGCTTTAAAGTTACATGGCTTGAGGCAATATTGTTAAATAAGATTCAAAACAAAGTCTGTTAAGCAAAGATGGAAATAATTTAGCAAAACATGTTGGAAATAAAATGGTAGGGTCTGAAAAAATTAATGTTAAATAGATTCAGATTGTCATTGTTGGGGAAGTTAGCTTCTGACTTAATTATTTTATGTTATTTTTGCAAAGCTTACACTTTCATTCATCTTACTTTTTATATATTTAAAGTTTCTCCAGAGAATTTATTGACAAAAACTGAGATAGTTCACATGAAAAACATGAAAAATAAGATTTTAGTAAAATAACATTTGTTAAAATAAACCTGCACTTACTTCTTTTAATTATATTTTTTGGGGGGTTTGTTTTGGGACTCCCGTCTTTGCCCTCAGAAATCACTACTGGCAAGCTCATGGAATGATATGAGATGCAGGGTATTGAACTCTGGTTGATCCCATGCAAAGTAAACAGCCTACCCACTGTGCTATTACTTCAGCCATCTTTATATATGTTTTCATTGAGTACATTTTATTAGAGAAAATAAAAAATCAAAAATAGCTACTTGAGCATTTGTGAATAGTAATTATGAGTTTTCTCACAAAAGAATAGAAAAGTGGAAGACATAACCTGATAATATGAATCAAAGTATTAATTCTGACATTTGTGTTAAAACTTCATTTTCCTGGGGCAGAAGTGAGAGCACAGCAATAGGGTTTTTTGCTTTGCACATGTTGACCCAGGACTGACACGGGTTCTATCCCCAGCACCCCATGTAGTCCCCAGAGCCAGGAGCAATTTTTGAGCCAGAAAAGTAAGCCCTGAACGCTTCTGGGTGCGTCCCCACAAAAAAAGAACCTTCATTTTCCTAAATTTTTCATATTATGAAACTTGTCATATGTATGACTAAACTCAGATTAATGAAATTTTATTACTCATTTTTTCCTAATAAAAAAGATGAAAATATCTTTCATTCTCATTTAAATATAATGCCTGAGTGGCCTAGAGTCCACTCCCTTCATGCTCTTTCCAACTAGAATAAGCATATAAAGTTAAACCATATTGTCTCCAGACAGTGTATTTTAGAGCTTTTAAAATTCTAACATAAGTAACTTGTTATTATTTTACAATTTATCTTGGTTTTCTTGTTGTTTGAGCTGTTTTGGTTTTTGGTTACAATAAGGGCTTATATCTATCTCTGTGTTTAGGGTCATTCCTGGCAGTGCTTGAGGGACCATATATAGTGCCAGGGATAAAACTTTAGACTGCCACATAAAAGGTAAGTTCCCTAGCCAGCTGTACCATCTCTCAGGGAATTCATTTGGGAGAAGGTATAATGGGGAGGCTTATCTGCAATGCCATACCTCATCTTCAAATTAGAGTCTGTTTATAGGCTGCAAATCACCAGACTAAGAATATGCATTCTTCAAAGAATAAACTTCTACAGACAATTTGTCTGTCAATTTGTGTCAATGACTTCTATCATTGTAGGAATTACTGCTAATACTCAATCTTAGAACCCAGTACCACTAAAATACCAGTCAAGTAGCATGAATTTATTTCTGCCCAAAAAGTAGTTTTCCTCTGGCTGCATTAGAAATTAAAATGCGAGTGTGACAGAGTCTGGTATCTATCAAAAAGAAGAAGAACCAATGCTTGGAAGAAAGGGACTCTTATTCACTGTTGGAATGTAGATTAGTCATTTTGTAAAACAATATAGATTCAAAAACCTAGAAATTGAGTTTCCATATGACCCACCTATATCACCATAGGGATATAACCTATGGCATCCAAAAGATAGTACTGAAAAGCCCTCTGTACTCATTTTCATATTATTACTAATATCCAGATTCTGGAAATGACCCAAGTGCCCAAGAATAGATAAGTGGCTAAAGAAACTGATAGATCTACAGAATAATCTGCAGCTAAGAGAAAAAAATGAAGTAATGATATTTTCTTATATGTGGATGGATTTGGAGAGTATTATGCTGAACAAAATGAATCAGAGGAAGAGGGATAGATATAGAATGATTGTTCTCCTTTGTATGTAAAAAATAAAATGGTAAAAGACCATCAAGATAAGGACCAGGATGACCAGTTCATGATAGGAATCTTGTTACAAACAGTGATGGGAATGCAATTTGGGCAGAAAAGGGACCATTATGACAATGAGAGTTGGAAATGATTGCTCAGAATAAGAATTTGATGCTGAAGTAGGTAAAGTGATAGGCATAATAATATTTTTACCCCTTAGGTAACAATATTGTAAATCACAATGTCTAAAAGGGAAAAAAGAAAGAGTGAAAAATAGAAAAAGAGAAAAAAAAGTATCTTCCCTAGAGTTAGTGGGGATGGTGGGAAGGTAAACTGGGTCAGTGGTGGTAGGAAATGTGCTCTGGTGAAGGGTGTTGTTTATTGTATGACTAAAACCCAATCATGAACAACTGTGAAATTGTGGGGGGAAAAGAAACAACTGTATTATAAATAAGCTTGCAACTAAGGTTTTTAAATAAAGTAATTAATTTTAATAATATAAAAATATTTAAAAAAAGATACTTAACTTCTAAGTAGAAATGTGTTGTTAGTAAGAACAGGTTTGTTTTGTTTTGTTTTGTTTTTTGTTTTTGTGGTTTTTGGGTCACACCCGGCAGTAGTCAGGGGTTATTCCTGGCTCCCCGCTCAGAAATTGCTCCTGGCAGGCATGGGGGACCATATGGGACGCCGGGATTTGAACCGATGACCTCTTACATGAAAGGCAAACACCTTACCTCCATGCTATCTCTCCAGCCCCAGAACAGTTTTTCTTATTTTATTTTTTATAGCATATAACAGATGAAACATCCATAGTCACTGATGAATATTTTGAGGCATGGCCTTAAAGAAAATTTTGTTTCTTCAGTGGATCTTATCAGTCATTTGGTGAATAGTGAAGGAGCAGTACAGTTTTCAATTCATTACCATCACTGATCTTAAACATATAGAAAGGAATATAGCATAGAGGGAATGTTTTACATATGTGCAATATTTTATAGTCAAATAGCCTGGCTCTTAAGCTTTCCACTTTTATGCAATGCTTTGTTCAATTGTTTGTTTCTGTTTTTAATGTTACAAGTTCCCTATACCTTCCTATACATTTATATTGCAACAAAGCTTCATTTTATCTTTTATTTTATTTTTTTTTACAGGAAAACTTTTGTTTAATTTTTAAGTAAACCAACTGGTGCTATGGATGTCTCCCAGACTGTTTTGAGGTTCCTTCTGGCAGGGCCCAGTTCTTCTCCAAAGTGATCAGTTCCAATTACTATACTATCATTGTTATAGAAAATAGGCAATGATATCTATGTTAATAATATCTCTATTACAGGGAAATTCTTTGAACCATTATCCCATGCTTGTTTTTGAGCTCTGGTTTATTCATTTGGTGACAAACCATCAATGTATACAATAATAAATCAAGATGCTGATGTTATCTGTATTAGTTATTTTTAGAAGTCATGTGTCTGGGTTATAATACCCATATATGGTCAGAAATTTTTCTGGGTGTCTATGAGAGAATGCTGTTTGAATCATATTAGCATTTCATTTTGTATATTTACAGAAAAACAGATGGCTTTCTGTAATGTGGGTGGGCCTTATCCTATCCGTTCAAACCCTTAATAGAAAAAAAGACTAAATTCTTGCTCAACTAGAAGAAGTTCTTCCAGCTTTCTGCGTCTAACTTGCCACAGTTACTCATTCTTCATCTGAAAATGTTCTTTATTTTCATTCTTAGTTTTCTTTTCAGCCTTCTAGAGCTCTTTCATTCTCTCCCTCTTTTTGTCTTCTTATATATATGTGTGCAATAATTTTCTGTGCCTAATTATACATCTATATGTGCATATTAATTCACACACAGTTCTACTTCTAATAATTTCCCAGAAAACTTATGCTAATATATTGATAAATTTTATATTACTAGCTAGAATGTAGCACAATTTTTCAAAGAACTTTTGATATGTTAACCTAATTAATGATTATATTTATTCCATAAAGTGAATGAGCACTATATAAATATTGTTCTTTTATCTATTTTTTTTTTTACCAAGGAAGAAGCTTGGATGCATAAGTTAAAGTTTTCACATATCCAGCACATAAACGGTAGCATTAGTTATTTGTAGTGTATGATGTATTCCACATTAATGTAACTGTGACTATAGTAAAATCTATATTTATTATTTTGTTTTCATTTCAAATATTTACCATTTTATGCCTAGGTGAAAATTTTCCTCTTATATAGGAACAGAAGTAAATAATGCATTTTAATTAATTTATTGAATTTAACTTAATACCAGGTTTTGTTGTTGTTGTTGTTGATGTTGCTATTTTGTTTGGGCTTGGGGGCCACACCCAGTGAAGCTCAGTGGTTACTCCTGGCTATGAGCTCAGAAATTGCTCCAGGCTTGTGGGACCATATGGGAAGCCAGGGGATGGAACTGCGGTCCATCCTAGGTTAGCTCTTGAAAGGCAAATACCCTATCACTTGTGCCACCACTCTGGCCTTAATATCAGGGTTTTGTTGTTGTTGTTGTTTTGCTTTTTGTTTTGAGCCTATGACACTCAGGGTTTACTCCTGGTTGCATTCAGAAATTGTACCTGGCTTGGGGGACCATATGGGACACCTGGGATGGAACCAAGGTCCTACCTGGATTGGCTATGTGCAAGAAAAACGCCCTACTGCTGTGCTACTGCTCTGACCCCTTAATACAATTTTTGGTGCTTGATTTAGTACTGTAATTTGCATCGCTAACCTCTCAAGTATGCATAAAATTAATATTTTTCTATGTCACAAAAAGTGTAAGAATATTAGAATAGTACAATTCAGGTGATTGCCTTGTACAATGTTTAGTTATTTTCACTTATATTAAAATATGCCTTACAATACATACAACTTAGAAATTTTTGATTTCCTATTTCCATTGCTCTTCATTTTTTCTAGAATATGTCAATGTGTGTGGTATTTTATTTTATGAAAGTTTCTCTCTCATTTTTTTTGTTTGTTTTTGGGCGACACTGGTGATGATTTGGGGTTACTCCTGGCTATGCGCTCAGAAATCGTTCCTGGCATGGGGGACCATATGAGATGCCTGGCGGTTCATCCTGGGTCAGTCGCATGGAAGGCAAATGCCTCACCACTGCGCTATCACTCTGGTTCCAGCCTATTTTTTTCAAATTTGAATTTGAATTATTTTATTATAATTTGAATTATTTTATGTATCTATTAATATTCTACCTTTCAAATTATGTGAGTTATTGTCAATTTATATATTTTTGCATT
The DNA here is from genome assembly GCF_024139225.1 of Suncus etruscus. NCBI lineage: Eukaryota > Metazoa > Chordata > Mammalia > Eulipotyphla > Soricidae > Suncus > Suncus etruscus. Next base: position 52,909,672 of record NC_064863.1, on the reverse strand, counting down.
TTATTCTTTTTGTAATATCCCATGTCACATTTATTCACTAATTGTGTTATGTCCTTTTGTACATACAGTTTATATAAATTACTATACATTTGATTAATACATTAATTTTCTTTTGTATTATAGTTTTATATATCTGGATGATCTAAAGTCATTTTTTATTAAATTTTGCTATAATTTTTTGGATTTACATGTTTATATTAATCATAATAATGTTAATGGTAATAGCTTTATGAACTCTTGAACTTTGTTCATTTTTTCCTTAGGATTCATATTGACTGAATCAAGGCTATAAATTCTCATGCAAATGAAAGCAGTTCAAGTCTTCCTTTAGTCTAAAATTTTACGTCCCATTATTATTTGTATTTTTCTGATGAGCTACAGTTTATATAAAGACAGCCAAAAACGAGTGCAGTTTTTATCCTTGCTTGGCTTCTCCTTCTGTAGGTTGATCTTTTATGCAATCTTGTTTCAATTTTTCAGTTCTCTGACAATCAGAAAGTTTAGCATCTTTCTAACTGACAGAAACTCATGTTCTGTTGGATATTTTTTTTCTTTTCTGACTACTGCTATCGAATAACTCCTTATGGCTTCATATTTTTATTACATACAATATACATGAATGTAATTCATGATAATAAAAATTGAAATAAATCAGCCATACTTAGTAGCAATTAAAAATTAAGTATAAAAACAACATAACAACACTGTATTATATTAAAAAAACAAAGGCTTCACTGGAATGACATAGAGACACTTAGCTGGAAATGAGTAGCTAGATCCTCTTTGAATAAGTGTTCATTTTGAATACACTCTTCCACAGGCCATGTTATTATCTGCCATATGTTATGTAATTATATAAATGTTAGTATATGATGTGAATATGCTGCAGATTAACAACATTTCGTGTTTCTAGAGAAAAAAATGAAAAATTAATTTGGCAAATGTCAAGTTCAGTTCATGTCAAGATGTTTTCTGTGTCATGATCTATCATGAAAGATTAAACAGATATGTTCTACTAAATAGATCAATTTCGGGGCAACAGCTGTGGCTCCATTCTTTAATTTGGCAGATTCATTCCACCTGACTTCAGAGTAATTGCTTAGATGATGTTTTCCTAAGATGAATATGTTTTTGTTTTCTTTTCCCTATTCAGTTAAAATTGGTAGATGAAAGGAATCTGTAGTTGTGTTTCAAGTATTTAGCAGAAAAATAGCTATAGTAGTAACTTCATTTATCCACAAATATTTAGAAAGAGTATAAAGCAAAGCATGCTTACTTTTAAGGCTTAACAAATTTTTGACATTATATGATTTACTTTATTTATTTTGGTTCCATACCCAGCTGTTCTCATGGTTTATTTTTGCCTCTGAGATTAGGGATCACTCCTGATTGGGCACATGGGATTGTATGTAGTGTATTGCAACAAATCCAAGGACAAGAAGCTAAGGACTATTTCTACTATCTCTATTTGGAGAAGAGAGAAGAGTACAACTAGCAGTGCTCAAGGTTTACTCCTGTCTCTGTGCTCAGGTATTACTCCTAGTGCTGATTGGTGTAAATATATGGTGTCAGGTATCAATTCAGTCTTGGCTGAATTCACAACAATTCAGATTGTGCAAGGATTTTGCTGTAACCCCTAAACTATATCTATGGCCTCTTATGGTTTATTTTAATAGAATACTATATATTAGCAGTCATTATGAGTGAAATATGACTTCATTCAGTTTTACAATCAAAATTACACATTATCAACCAAGAGTACCGATTAGCACATAGGCTAAGTTGGACAGGACACCCCCTCCCACATCTGCCATATTACCAGTAGGAAAATGACCCAGATCCATGATTAAAAATCTAAAAGAACATGATGACTGAAGAGTTTTCCCAGGTAAACTAGTCTGGGTCTTTCATGTCTGAAGGCAGGGCAACCCAAAGCTGAAATTTGAAATCCTCCTATAGAAAAGGTCCAGCTTCACTGACCCTTATAAAGCTCCAAGCCAATAAATTTGCCCATATTCATGGATCGTGGATTGAACTGCTGCATACCTAAAAAGTTCAGTCAGCATATAAGATAAGAAAATTGCATAAAAGTAAATGAAAGTCAGCAAGGTTAAACAGTAACACAGAAGGCTCAACTAGCACCAATCACAACTAGCATCAGTAAATTCTTAGACAATGACTTCAGTAACACTACTTATATAATTAAACAATTTATACAAACTGACACCTATTGATCTAAATGTTGATAATTTACATCTCTATATACATTTTTATAGAATGTCTATATAGCATAAAGCACTATGCGAATATTTTAGGAAGTACATTGACCCTATACAGTGCTTAGAGAGTAAGATTTTTCTTTAGTCTTCACAAATTCTCTGACTTTATGAACTGGGGATGTTTTTTCATTTCCTTTCCATCTTCCTTTATTTTCTTTAAAAGTAATATGAGTTTTTCATTGTTTCTTCTTTAACCCCACAAAAGACTAAGGAGTATAACCTTTAAATATTTTAAATCTATAATAAAATCATGAGAATTAACCATCAACTTCCAATTTCTTTATCAGTTTCTAAAAATTGGAGACTGCACAATATACTGTTGTCAAGCACAAGATTTCAGAATATATGGTTCAAACCAAAAAATTGTCTGCATATTCAGTATATTCATATCCAAACACCAAGTTTTTTTCCTACTTGGTCATGCTGTATGACATTCTTTTTTTTTATTTCAACAACTTTATTACATACATGATTGTGTTTGGGTTTCAGTCATGTAAAGAACACCACCCATCACCAGAGCAACATTCCCATCACCAATGTCCCAAATCTCCCTCCTCACCACCCAACCCCCGCCTGAACTCTAGACAGGCTTTCTATTCCCCTTGTACATTCTTTTTATTAAGATAGTTGAAAACGTGTTATTTCTCTAACTAAACTCATTCCTGTTTGTGGTGAGCTTCATGAGGTGAGCTCTTACTTCTAGCTCTTTTCTCTTTTGTGTCTGAAAGTTATTATTGCAAAAATATCTTTTATTTTTCTTAAAACCCATAGATGAGTGAGACCATTCTGTGTTTTTCTCTCTCTCTCTGACTTATTTTACTCAGCATAATAGATTCCATGTACATCATGTATAGGAAAATTTCATGACTTCATCTCTCCTGACGGCTGCATAATATTCCATTGTGTATATGTACCACAGTTTCTTTAGCCATTCATCTGTTGAAGGGTATCTTGGCTGTTTCCAGAGTCTTGCTATGGTAAATAGTGCTGCAATGAATATAGGTGTAAAGAAGGGATTTTTGTATTGTATTTTTATGTTCCTAGAGTATATTCCTAGGAGTGGTATAGCCGGGTCGTATGGGAGCTCGATTTTCAGTTTTTGGAGGAATCTCCATATTGCTTTCCATAAAGGTTGAACTAGACGGCATTCCCACCAGCAGTGGATAAGAGTTCCTTTCTCTCCACATCCCTGCCAACACTGTTTATTCTCATTCTTTGTGATGTGTGCCATTCTCTGTGGTGTGAAGTGGTATCTCATTGTTGTTTTGATCTGCATCTCCCTGATGATTAGTGGTATGGAGCATTTTTTCATGTGTCTTTTGGCCATTGGTATTTCTTCTTTGTCAAAGTGTCTCTCCATTTCTTCTCCCCATTTTTTGATGGGATTAGATGTTTTTTTCTTGTAAATGTCTGTCAGTGCCTTGTATATTTTGGAGATTAGCCCCTTGTTTCTCCCACTCAGTGGGTGTCTCTTGTATCCTGGGCGCTATTTCTTTTGAGGTGCAGAAGCTTCTCAGTTTAATATATTCCCATCTGTTAATCTCTGCTTTCATTTGCTTGGACAGTACAGTTTCAACTTTGAAGATGCCTTTAGTCTCAATGTCCTGGAGTGTTTTAGCTATATGTTGTTCCATATATCTTATAGTTTCAGATCTGATATCAAGGTCTTTCATCCATTTGGATTTAACCTTTGTACATGATGTTAGCTGGGGATCTAAGTTCAATTTTTTTGGAAGTGGCTAGCCAGTTGTGCCAACACCACTTGTTGAAGAGGCTTTCTTTGCTCCATTTAGGATTTCTTGCTCCTTTATCAAATCTGATAGTTTGTGTCTTTTTTGTCATTTGTTTCCAGGAACCTTTTGATTTCCTCCTTGATTTCATTTTGGACACACTGGTTATTCAATATGAGGCTGTTTAACTTCCAGGTGTTAAAGTTTTTCTTCTGTGTCCCTTTGGAATTCACAAATAATTTCAGAGCCTTATGGTTAGTGAAGGTAGCCTGAAGAATTTCTATCCTCTTGATATTATGGAGGTATGTTTTATGTGCCAGCATGTAGTCTATAATGGAGAATGTCCCATGTACATTGGAGAAAAATGTGTATCCAGGTTTCCGGGGATGGAGTGTCCTATATTTATCCACTAGGCCTCTTCCATTTCTCTCCTCAGGTCTAGTATATTCTTGTTGGGTTTCAGTCTGGTTGACCTATCCAGTGTTGACAAAGCCGTGTTGAGGTCCCCCACAATTATTTTTATTATGATATTTTTATTATGATATTATTTTTCAGATTTGTCAACAGTTGTATTAAATATTTTGCTGGCCCCATTTGGTGCATATATGTTTAGGAGAGTTATTTCTTCCTGCTCTACATACCCCTTGATTAATATAAAATGTTTATCTTTGTCCCTTACAACCTTCCTGAGTATAAAGTTTGCATTATCTGATATTAGTATGGTCACTCCAGCTTTTTTATGGGTGTTGTTTGCTTGGATAATTTTTCTCCAGCCTTTTATTTTGAGTCTATGTTTGTTCTGACTATTCAGGTGCGTTTCTTGTAGGGAGCAGAAGGTTGGATTGAGTTTTTTGATCCATTTAGCCACTCTGTGTCTCTTAACTGGTACATTTAGTCCACTGACATTGAGAGAAAGAATTGTCCTGGGATTTAATGCCATCTTTATATCGAAATTTGGTGTGTATTTTGGTTAGTCTTGTCTTAAATTAGGTCTTTCAGTTTTTCTCTTAAGACTTGTTTTGAGTCTGTAAAGTTTCTGAGCTGTTTTTTGTCTGTGAAACCATGTATTCTTCCATTAAACTGGAAAGTAAATCTTGCTGGGTACAGTATTCTAGGTGAAGCATTCATTTCATTCAGTCTTGTCACAATATCCCACCACTGCTTTCTGGCCTTGAGTGTTTCTGGTGACAGGTTAGCTGTAAATCTCAAGGATGCTCCCTTGAATGTAATTTCCCTTTTTGATCTTGCTGTTTTCAGAATTCTGCTCTATCTGTGGGACTCGCCATTGTGACTAGGATGTGTCTTGGGGTATTTTTCTGGGGTCTCTTTTGGTTGGTACTCTTCGAGCATGCAGGATTTGATCACATATATTCTTTAGCTCTGGAAGTTTCTCTTTAATGATGTTCTTGACCATTGATTCTTCCTGGAAATTTTCTTCCTGAGTCTCTGGGACTCCAATGACTCTTAAGTTGAGCTTATCATAGACTTCTATTTTCATCTGTTCCCATTCTTTGACTAATTTTTCCATTGTCTGTTCATTTGCTTTAATTTTTTGTCCAATATCTCCTGCTGTATGGAATTGTTATTTATCTCATCTTCCACAGCATCAATTCTATTCTCAGCTTATGTTACCCTGTCCCAGAACTTATCCATTTTGTCATTCACTTCGTTTACTGAGTTTTTCAGGCCTGTTAGTTGACATGTTATTTGAGTTTGGAGTTTTGTAATTTCTGTCTTCATATTTTCTTGGTTCTTGTTAGTGTTCTGTTCAACTCGATCCATGGTTTCTTTGAGTTCTTTGAGCATCTTCCATATTGCTTGTCTAAAGTCCTTATCTCAGAGGTTGATTTGTTGGTTGGTCATTATCTGGTCATCAGAATTGTCATCTTCATTCTCTATGTCTGATGCTGGCCTGCGTTGTTTCCCCATTGTCAAACTTGTATTGTGGGTTTTTCTACGTGTTGTGGTGGTATTCATTAGCTAAATGATGAATGCAGCCACATTCCTCTAGCTCCGTCCTTTCTGGAATGGTCTACTTGCCTCCAAGGGAGGGGAATCCTCCGTGGATGAAGCCTCACACAGGATCAAATTTTAGGCCCGAGCACGCAGCAAAGAAGACAGTCTGGAGGAAATGCTGGGTCAGTCATCCAGCACAGTTTTTAGTGTGATTTTTTCTTCTTGTTGCGAGGGTGTTTTTTCCTTAGAAAGAGTTCACGGCCATGGCCGTGCTCTTCTGGAGTCTCTTTTCAGCCCACTCCCAAGAGTTTCACGTGACAGGACAGGAAACAGACACACACGGGCAGCACTCACAATTTTTCACAGTTGGGCCCCACTGGCAGGCATAGTTTCGTAGATTTTCCCAGCCTGATACCACAAACATGGGACCTCCCAAACACCAAGTTTAAATAAATATTAAAAGACTGGCAATTTTTCACAAAAAAGTAAAAATACATTTTATTAGTAATAGTTTGTTAAATATTCATTTTCTATTAAGCTTCTTGTAAATTATTAAAAATTATGTAAACATTAGTTTACCTGATAGATAATATACTATAAAATGAACTTAAATAAACAATACAATCGATCAAAAGTAAGTAAGGCTAGTTAGACACTTACCAAAGGGCAATGACATTGTGAAGTGAAGACCAAAATCAAATGCATGAAACTAGGCTTTTGGTGGTGATCAAAATGTGTATCTGCATTAAATTATAATGTTACAAAGATAAAGCTTACTTATGCTACAAATAAATGTTAATGTATATTTATAAAAAATAAAGTTTTAAAAATCTATTATTGGAAGAATTTACATGAACATTTTTTTGTTTGTAAAAGAGAAACTCATAATAAGGAAAACATAATTGTCTTCTAGTCATGATCTTTGAAGGTATTTAAAAAAATAGAATTTGATACAAAGTAAATTTGACTTTGATATACATATTATGTGTGATGGGGAGTTCTGAATATAAAATATGCTTTCATAATCTTCCAAACTCTAGAAATAAATGTGATTCTTTATATCATACATAAATATATCATCTGATGCAATTCTGTTCCCAGTCATTCAGTTAGGGTTAGGGTGGAAGTAATTATCTGGGTTCAATATATCAGAAATAAATAATAATTTCAAAGAATGTTTCAATTTATAGAACAAATCAAAATACTTCAAAGCATGAATAATTAACATATTAAAGGAGATTTGGGTTGTTCACCCCCATTTTCATTACCAACTATGATGCTCACTATTCTCAGTGAATTTTCTTTAATAAATTTTTTAATAAATTATAAACTTTCTCAAAGTATTAATGGAACTCTTTCTGTAAAACTTCAATGAATGTTTGAATGTTGAATATGATAAACTTGTTATTTGCAACATTTCTCAGAACAGCAAATATCTATAAATTTTCTATACTACCTGTCAGATATTTCTCTTAACCCATGATTTAGTATCTTTGTGATTCTCTTTTATTTACATAGATCTCTGCAGCAACAATTTGCCTGAAACTTGCTGGCTTTAGATAATAGGAATGCATTACTTGATATTGTTGTCAGTATCAGGTTTCCTAAGATGTTGATGATAGTGTTAGGATCCATAAACTGAATCTCAGGAAGAATATGACCCAATTTACTTGAGATTATTGTGTCTCCTAGTATTGTGGGATAATATCATGCAAATACAGTGAACCCTGAGCTAAGGTCTCCAAAGATATGAGAGTAAAATCATAAACCATATATGTCTATTCACTCAAGGCAAATGACTATTCTTTTCATAAGAAAAACACTCAGTAAACATCTTTTCACCTAGCACTTTTTGAGTATGATGCTATTTACAGGTTAATATTTGAACATATAAGTTATTATTTTGAAGCTAAAAATATATTTTTAAAATGTATTTAGAGGCTCCATTTTTTAAAAAATTGAGAAACAATTTTATGCTTGAGAGATTGTGCCACTTTACATTATTTGTCAATAACCAAAATCCATAACTTAGTATAACATGGAGAGTTACCACATTTTTTTAGATAACTTCTCAAAAAATGACTGAATCCCTTTTCTTTTCCAGTCAACTTTTATAATCTAGATCCATTATTATTTGTTAAAGGCAATTTGTCTATCTATTTTTAAAAGTAATTCACAAATATAATATAAACAAAGTACTAATTGGAGTAGAAAATTTGCATGCATAGAATATAAACCATAGAAAAACAGTGCATATAAAGCTTAACAAAATCAAAACTTTCTCAGGTGCCAGAGAGATAGTACAGTGGTAGAGCGTTTGCCTTGCATGCTACTAACCCAGGATGGACCTGGGTTCAATTCTTGGCAACCTATATGATCCCTGGAGCCTGCAAGAAGCGATTTCTGAGTGCAGAACCAAGAATAATCCCTGAGTGTTGTTGGGTCAGTCCCAAATAACAACAACAACAAAAAAGAAACAAAATCAAAGCTTTCTCAAAAGTAATTTCAGAAGATCTACCAGGAACTATTAGGAAGATTTTGTATTTTTTCAATGTATAAATTCATCTGTATGAAAAATATCAGTATACTTTATAGCTATATTCTTTATCTAAAAATGCAAAGCATCTCAGCCTCTTAAAATAGACCTTCAAAGTAAAAATTTAATTGATATTGAACACACACATCTAGAAGGAGTTAGTAATTGGCTAACATGATATGTGCTTTTTGAGGTTAGGATGTCCAAAAACTGACCATATTAGCCATGAGAAGGACATTGAAATCTAATCACAAAGACTGAAAGAGGATCTGGAGAGATTGCACAGTAATAGAGCTTCTGCTTTGTGCAAGGCCAAAACAGGTTCAATCCCAGCATCCCATATGGTCCTTCAAAACTGCCAGGAGTAATTTCTGAGTGAATAATCAGAAATAACACCTGTTTTTTGGACTAGGATACTCCCATAAAAACAAAACAAACAACAACAGCAAAAACACAACAGTGCTGGAGATATAGTGCAGCCTTAGGGCATTTGCATTGCATGTGTCTGAATTAGGAAGGATCTCAGTTCAATCCCAGAGTCCCATATTGTCCCCCAAACCAGGAGTGATTTCTGAGCACATAACCAGGAATAACACCTGAGCATCACTGGATGTGGCCCCAAAACCAAAACTAAATTAAAACCAAACCAAACAAAAAGGCTGACAAAATCTCATTTTTTACTTTTATTTTATTTATTTAAAATATGAATAAACTAACAACAATGCATTATTTAGTATATTTTTTATCATTTTATTAAATCAGTAGGGGTCATATCCGGTAGTTCTCTATTTTGAGCTTAGTAATTTGCACATCATCCTTAAATAAATAGCTAGAGTGACTAGACAATACTGATAATAATAAATTATTTAATATTCTGAGTATTTTTAGCTTTAGTGTTAGCATTATTTAGTGTTATTAACTTTAGTTTTTTTTAAATCAACCACAAGATAAATGAAACAGGTATACATTTGAATTCAAGAATATAAAAATAAAACCAAGAACAATCAAATACATAAATTGTAAGGTATACAAAATACTGAGATTAAGATTGTGCATAAATTGGGGCCGAGCGGTGGCGCTAAAGGTAAGGTGCCTGCCTTGCCTGCGCTAGCCTAGGACGGACCACGGTTCGATCCCCCGGCGTCCCATATGGTCCCCCAAGCCAGGAGCGACTTCTGAGCGCATAGCCAGGAGTAACCCCTGAGCGTCAAATGGGTGTGGCCCAAAAACCAAAAAAAAAAAAAAAAAAAAAAAAGATTGTGCATAAATTGAACTCTTGGCAGAGATAGACTTTTAAAAAAATATACATAAGATTTTACCCTTTATAATGTAGAACTTTTAAGCAGAAATTATACTATTTAAAATATAAATCATGGAAAATTGAAACATAAAATTATATACAGTGAGATTGCAAAAATAAAAATGGAAAATATGAGAACACAATAAGTTCTTAGCTAATTCATTTGATTTTTATTTATATATTATAATATATAAAATAGTTAATTGGTTCATGACTTAGATTGTGTTAATGATCATAAGTTTCTGATAGAAGTTGAAGATAATCTTTCATAAATAAATGTGTGAGCAAAAATTTAATCCTCCCTATATACATAGCTCTATAACCTGTGCAATGCATTATTTTTTCAGTAAGTGAAATAAATATATATCATGTCATAAGTTCAGCTGAGCTGGGACAAAAACAATCAAATATTGCTATTACAGATTTAAAAGTCAAAATGGAAAGAATTATACTTTTAATCATTTACTCAAATGATATAAGGAAGTACCTAGAGCCAGAGAATGAGGTGAAACTCCTGAACTATTTTATTTCTGTCAAGAACAAGCACCACTTCAGAGTGTAGTGGATTAGCATATATGTGGAGATTATTTTTTAGAGAGGCACAAAATATCTCTGATAGTATATAAATACTGGGGATGGGAGAAATGCATGAATTTGACTAGAAGTAGAAAATTAGAGATTACTCAGTTAGGGTGCAGAAAAGTGTATTGAAGTTTTTTTTTTCCCCTAAAGCATTTTGAAAAACAGAATGAGATGAGAACTGAGGCAACTGTATTTTGTGAACAGTATAGATTAACTGTAACTGTGTTTAGCATAAGAATAATAGAATAAATGGTGAATACTGGGACACTTTGGTGTAAGTATGATACTTGAATATTTTATACATAAAATCCTGTTATTAATATTGTTATAAATAATATTATAAAGCATAGTCTAAAATTTCTTTGAGTAGCTGTCATCAAAATTCAGGTTTATAACATAAACCTGTTGCTTTTTCCATTTTCTTTTCTTTTTATTTATTATTATTACTTTTTATTTAAACACTACAATAACAAAGTTTTTCATAATTAATTTTAAATTTAACTTTGAACAGTTCCCTTCATCCATGAACATTTTAAATCGCCAATATCTCCATTTTTCTCCCACCTTTCACTCTGCCTACCTCTATAGCAGGCAATTTCCACCCATCTAACCTTCCATTGATCCAACCATCCATCCATCCATTGATTGATCCATCCATCTTTCCATCCATCCATTCATCCATCCATCCATCTATCTATCATCTATCTAATCTATCTCTCCTCTCTTTTTTTTCTTTTTAAACACTGTGGTTTAACTATTGTTAATGAATGGGTACCATGCATATCATTTTATCTTCATCTAAAACTCATTTATTGTCCCAATTGATCAGTTCCAACTATCCTTGCATAGTGGTCCTTTCTCTACCCTAACTGCACTGCTCCACTATTTGTGGCAAGCTTCCTAACATGTACTGGTCCCCCTGGCCCTCCTCTTTATTGTCTCTGGATATTATTACTACACTATCTTTTATTTTATTTTATCCCAAAATTGGTGAGAATATTTTATGTTTTTCCCTATCCATCTTACTCATTTCATTCAGCATAATATTTTCTGCATTCATTCATGTATGACAAAATTTCATGACATAATTTTTCCTAACAGCTTCATAGTATTTTGTTGATATACTGTAGTTTCTTTAGCTACTCATCTGTTCTTGGGCACTTGAGTTATTTCCAGATTTTTGGTGATATAATAAAAAAAAAATAAGGAGACATAGGAATGACCTCAAATGCTAAAGAACTATTTTCTTAGTAAACTTTCGTAAAGAAGAAAAATCTACAACAAACATTTAAATTAATTATAAAAAAATTTGTAAGATTTGTAATGGGTGAATATCTCAGGCAATTAAAGATTCTTCCTAGATGTAACTATCTTGAACTGATAGAGTGGGAGAAAGTGGCATGGGGAAACAAGCGAAAGACAAAAATCTATAAATGCTAAGTGACTCTAAACTACTATATGTTGCACTGTGAAGTGAGAAGTACACAACCTTTTTTTCTTCCCAACTATAAATATTTTGCAGTGTTTGACCTAGAGTCAAGAGACTGTGAGTTGGATTTAAGAGTCAAAGCAAATGACAAACATTGTCTCAACAGCTCTGGTAATATGACCCTGAGACACCATTTCTTAGATCAAATACTTTATTCCTTCTTATTCCAAGCTAACAGCTTAGTATTCAGGCAGCTGAAGGCTTAATGTCTTTTGCATAGCTGACCCAGTAGACTCAGCCCTTCTCAACTCTCAGATATCTGCTAATAAGCAGAAAATATTTCCAAAGCATTTTCAGCTACTAAGAGGTGTTTCCTAATTTATAATTATTCGTCTTCAAATGGTAGACTCCGTAACCAAGATTCTAGCTAATTGTAACCTCAAATCCTATCTCACACAGAACCTAGTCATATAAATGGAATCACTATTTGTGATCATAGCAGGGAAATGCGGGAATGCCCTACTCAACTCTTAGATCTGTATTTGCTAATTTTCCTTCAGAATCACCCAAAGTTGGTGCTTGAGGGACACTTTTGCAGCATGAGTCCAGCCTCTTAAGGGTAAATGAACTTGGCAGACAATTACCACTGAGGACTAAAGAGTCCAAGTCCCACTGTTACCACCGTCTAGGATCTTGTAACATACTCTTGGATACTCAAAATCTACTACTGTTAGAATCCAAAAAATCCTGTTCAAGCATAAGTACAACCAAATTACAGTGTAAATGTGACTTTGCATAACTAATTGGTCATCATCTAGACCTACTCAAATGTGACCTCATATGCACTAAGACACACATGATTTTGAAAATATTTCAATAGTACAGTCTCAATAAAAATCGGTGCCCGAGGCCTCACAATTATTTGCAAAGTTACATCACAGATTGCTAATATATCTGTTTAATTTTGGAATTAAAATTGTCAGGTTCTGGAAACAAAAATCCCCAGTTTGTATGAAAGCCAACTCAAAGAACAGCTATCAGAGGGTAGCTATTACTTTAATCTCATAGACTTTCTGAATGAGTGTACTTTAATGTAAGACTTACTACTGTCATTAACAATATCAAGTGAATCATAGGTAGAAGGTTAGAATCAGACAAAGACTTCAGTGCTGCAGCAACTGCAGTAACACAAAATTTTTAGAAGCCTTTAAAACCCCAATGTCACAATTGGGCATATTAAAAGAATCTCAATTTAAAAAACAACAGCTTTAAAGTGTCAGGTAGAAATACTAGGTAGTTAGACATTGCATGGATATTAACTCACAAAAGTAATAAATGCATATTTTCAGTGTGCTGGTAGTATCTTTGCATATAAATTGCCTGGGTATCTATAATGGTAAAATCAGCACAATTAAAATAATATAATGAATCTTTTCAGATCACAGTACTTTGAGAGTAGAATTTAATTTAAAAAGTTAAGTTGGTAAAAAGTCAAATACTTATAGACTAAATAAAGTGCAATTGAGCAACCATTATCAAAAAAGGAAAAAAAAACTGGTGGCAGAGAATTACAACAGTGGTGGGCAGTTTGCCTTGCACACAGCTCACCTGAGACAGAAACAAACCCATGTTTGTTTCTGGGCATCCCATGTAGTCCTGCAAGCCTTTCAGAAGCAATTTTTGAGCACAGAACCAGGAGTTACACCTGATCACTGTCAAGAGTGACCCAAAAACAAAAAAAGGGGGGGGGGTAGAAGATAGAAATAGAATAATTCTTGATACAAATGAGAGTAGAGATATGAACTATTCAAAAATTTGAGTAGCAAATAAAGCAGTATTCAGAGTGGAGTCCATAGCAATATTGGCTTAAATCAGGAAGCAAAAAAAAAAATTAAAGATTCAAACTCTAAAATGGTTCAGATTATGGGATTAGAAAAATGAATGACACATGAAGCCCAATATTAATAGATAAAGGAACTACTAAATTTATCATGGAAATAAATAATATGAATTAAAATAATACAAATTAGAATAGCATGAATACCAATATCCAATTTATTCAATATGTGTTTCTTAGAATAAGCAATATTGACAAAATGAAACCCTAATCTTAACTCATGAATAAAAGAATAGAGGAAACCTTTGTAAAAATATCAGAAATAAGGGCCGGGTGGTGGCGCTAAAGGTAAGGTGCCTGCCTGGGCCTGCCCTAGCCTTGGATGGACCGCGGTTCGATCCCCCGGTGTCCCATATGGTCCCCCAAGCCAGGTGCAACTTCTGAGCACATAGCCAGGAGTAACCCCTGAGCATTACCGGGTGTGGCCCAAAAACCAAAAACCAAAAAAAAAAAAAAAATATATATATATATATATATATATATATATATCAGAAATAAAAGGGGTAAACTACAACAAATAAAATAGATAACAGAAGATCATAAAAAATTATTATGATCAATAGTAGTAGTGAAATTTCACTAAATCATACCAATAGACTGAAAAGTTAAGATAAAATATTTTGTATTAATTTTATATAGAGTATCTGATGACCAGAAATATTAATGGGATGTAATAAATTTTAGGTTAAGTTAGTAACAGAAATTTTAAACCTCTAGTGTATTTTTCTGTTTATAATAATTATAGATAATTTATTATTTTGACATATACCATATGTTATTTACAGCAATTAACTGAATTGACAAAGACATTCAATGTCCCTGTACAACTTCATTCTCACTATGGAATTCTAAAAATATTCAAGAAAAGGATGATATAAAGTAATATTATTTGTAATCACAAGTTTTTTATATATAAATATGAAGTATTATTTTTAAGAAGTAAAAGTATATCTAGTTATAAGATAAAGAAAGAAAATGGTCTCAAATATATTAATCTATCAATATCAAAGTTATTTAATGAGCAACACTCTTTACTGACCAACGATACCACCAGATACAGTCTAAGTGACTTTAAATAAGCAAAGTTGTTTTCTTCAATCTTGCTTCTGCAGCAATATATGACCAGCACATAAAAATATGAAATGTTGTGATTTTCTTATACATGGGTGGATATGCAGACTATCATGCTTAGTGAAGTTAGTTAGAAAAAAAGAGCAGATATGAAATATGGGGTATAACAAAGTATAGTAAATGCATAGCAAATAGCTAAAGGCAACAAGACTTAATAGAACTGAATTTATCATAGTGATGAGATGAATTAAAGTTCCCTCTCTTGACACTTTAAAGGAACAATCTTTATTGTCTCTGCCAAAACTTTTTTAAATGACCATCTTATGTTCATAACATATGCAATGCACAAAGTTGATATGGAACTAACTTTCACATGAGAACTTGGAACAAATGATTTAAGGATATTGTAATATCAATCATATTTTGAGTCAAGAAAAATACAAATTAAATTTTTTTATATTTTTCAACTAAAAATTAATTAAAGATATCAAAGCACTTTCTTTGAATAAGCCATAAAATGTTCAAACCCGAAAAGATCCAATCAAAATAATCCATATATATCCAATAATAGTTATAAAATATTATTAATATTTTTAATAGTGTCTAGAGATAAATGTAATATTTTAAGTTAGTTTCCAATGGATTGGGGGGAGAGGCAATTTTTGATAAAATCTTTATCTTTTTCAGTTGATCTGATATTTTCTTTTTTTTTTTATCTGATATTTTCAATAAGTCCATTATACATATTTCCAATAAATGACTATTTATTTTATAATCTCTAGATGCAGTTTAAATTAAAATTATAGTCATTATAGTTAGGAAATTTTATAATTATAGTTATAAAAAACCTAACACATGTAATATATTATCAGATGATTTTCATAAAACATGCTCCTCTTTTAAATAACTCAAACTTGTAGACATTGTGTCTTCTTTATCTTTTTTCATATGTTTTTTTCCCCTATATTAAAGTTTCACTTATACCTGACAAGATATCTCACTTTAGTATTTGATATTTCTAGTAAGACATGTGATTTTAAGTGAACTTGAATTTGCTATTTTTCACTTTAATAATGGAAAAATTTTCTTTCTAAAAGATATGTCAGTAAATGAATAGTCATTTTTTCAAGTTCTGAATAGATGGCAATTTAAATTGTCAAATATTCAGAAGGCAATTATTATTAATCTAGAATAATTGTATGAAATAAGGGAAAACTAAACTCAATTAGATAATGAACCTACCCAATAAATGTGTTTAATTCATGAATAAAATTGAAAAAGACAAAGTCAATATGGTTTATAACACAAATATACCTGGAAATACTTTAGGAACATTATTTAGTTAGTGTTTGTAAAAATCATATATAGATTTCCCATCGTGCTGATGTGGGCGGCATGGCAGAGAAGGATGACACCAGAGTTTGATAAAGAATTTGTTCTTTTAACTATCATAACAATGTGAATGAACGAGGGAAGTAGAAAGCCTGTCTAGAGAACAGTCAGGGGTGGGGTGGAGAGGAGGGAGATTTGGGACATCAGTGATGGGAATGTTGCACTGGTGAAGGGGGTCGTTCTTTACGTGACTGAAACCCAACTACAATCATATTTGTAATCAAGGTGTTTAAATAAAGATATTAATAAAAATTTTTCAAAAAAAAGAAGTTGTTCTTTTAGAATTCTCTCCAGAACATACAGGAAGTAGTACACAGAGATTTTAAAATATGCTCTTCTCTGTCACCAAAATAAAAAAAAATGCAAAGCAATATAGTGACAATGGAATCATCCTCCAAAATATCGGCCCCTCAAAACTCCTAAAATGTGAGGCAACCAAGAAGGGTCCATTTGCATTAACAAAGTAAAATTTTCCAGGATACCAGGAGGACTTTCTTCCACCATGCTCCTTTTGCAGGGGTCACTCTGCAATACTTGGGCTTGAGGTATACTGTTAAAATTGGCTGAAACCATTAAAAGCAGCATTTTTGTTCTCAGTGTAATCATAAAGGTGACTTACTTCAAGTGGGACACTGGATTCTGACATGAATTGCTACATACCAATCTTCAACTGAAAGTCCTGTTACAAGAGGATATGGAGGTGATTGAGCTGTCTGCAGGGCAAACACAGCAGGAAAATTGACAACTGCCAACTCTCTTCTCCTTGGCAACACCTACCATTTGGGATATCTCAATGCTATTTGCCTTCATTAGTCAGCTCTTTATGCTTCCCACTTGGTGTACTGTGTCTTCCTGGCTGGTATGAGGATTGATTCTTTTTATTTATCTGATGATAAGAGCTTTAAGATTATGGAGTACAACCAAACTACAAATGACCCTCAAAAAATACAAAACCCATTTGGAAAAGATAGCTGCAGATAGCTGAGCTTTTACTAATCTGTGAGAAAAGCTTTAGGTCTCCTTTAAATAACAAGTTCTTTTCAGGGGATTTATTCAGGTCAGTACTGCTTGCTGGCTTAATAAAGCAGGACAGCACCCTAGCCAGCATCTCCTGGGTCTTGAGAAAGTTGTCTAGAGAACTGTGAGAGCCAACTTTCAAGCAGCAAGGCTTGCTACACTCTGCCCTCTGAACTCTGAAGAGTGACATTGCAACTGATAGAATATATTTGTGTGGTGCCTTTTAAGGATTTGAGCTTTGGCCTTAGTGAAGAACAGATTACAGTAAAGGAATTTCTTAGCCTTACATATGGCTTCAACCTGTCTGGACTGAAGGTTTTATACCAACTCTGGGTAGCACAAAATTCAGAGCTCTTCAGATAATTAGGCCTATTACTTTCTACAACTACTTCACTGCCTGTTCTCCTATTTACTCCAGAAAGTTTGCTTCATTATCTATTACCTGATGTTACTCAAAGTTTACCTTATGCTAATTCTGCCTGTTGAGAAGAGAGCAGCAATGAGTTCTATAGGTATTTTAAAACCCAGCACCAAACAGTTCTCCAGCATTTATCCAAAAATCCAGCAGAAATCCAGATTACTGAAAATGTTCACACAATATTGTGCAGCTTGCAGTTCCAAGTTTAAAAGTAAGTTTAGAAGCCATATAAGGAAATGTCCCATGATTGTCAAGCTCTATTCTTGTGCTATTGTTACTGTTGGCTTATTTTCTAGCTAGAGAAGAAGCACAATTGAGACTTCCAGCATGCAGGTTGGTTTAGAGCTACAAATATAACAAGGAAGAGACAATTTGGTAATAATTCTGAAGAAAACTTGGCAAGCTTGTTTGTACTAAAAAAAAACTCAATAATTTGTGTCAGAGGGTCATCAAATCCTAGACCAGAAATCAAAGTTGATTCAGCATCATGTTCAAGCAATGAATGGTTGCTGGGAAGAGGCTGTTTCACAACTGGACAAAGAATTACAGATTAAAAAAAGAAAGACAAGATTGAAAGGGGCCTGGGGAAACCCTGGCTATGCTTGAGACCCCAAGTGCAGCCCTCTTTCTCCACTTTGCAGAGAAGAACCCATCCCCGAGGAGCAGGAATTAGAAGACTACATAGATGATATTGTTCTTGACTGTGATTTTAGGAAAAAATGCTTTCTATTACTTGTCACAAAAAGATAGAGAGAAACAAAAATGTGAGCATAAAGAGTGCAAAAGTCCAGGAATTTAAATCTGTGCTGGGATTGAAAGCCTTTGAGGCTGAAAGGCAGAAACAGAAGCAGCTTCTCTTTATTGACCACAACACACTGGAACCCATAAGTAATTCAAGCCATCAGTGAATTCATATGGGGAAAGTTGATTTAAAAATGGTACTGAAGAGGAAAATTGCAAACCTTCCACCAGTGGCAGTGAAATAAGTAGGACTGAGTATCTTTCTGAAACCCCTCTAGCTGATAAAATTAAAGAATGTTTTACAGATGAACTATTTCTCCAGGGGACTGAAGAAAGAGTATGTTAGCAATGTGAGAGTAAAGAGGAATCTCAGCAGGCAGATATAAGCAGCCTGGGTGCTGCTCAACCAACACCCAGGACATGATCCAGGCCTCCAGTTAGCAGAGACTGGTAGTACTACAATTGTCACCAGATTTTACCTTCACTGCTGCCTCACCACAGAAGTGGCTGCTGGATCTCTCTCCTTTACCACCTTGTAGAAACAGACTTTTGGTGATGAGGAGGAAGAAAAAATAATAGAAAAAAGTAAAGATGATCTAGAAGAAAAGTAAGAACCCAAATCCACATGAAGGATTTTATATATAAAATGCCTTTTATGAATGTGTTTTAGCTTCATGGCTAGCTATGCCACTGGAATGGGAAAGGAAGTGCAAGTTTACTATATGTAAGAGCTAAGATGTGAATTTACATCCATCTGATCTGAATACTCAAGACCTAGAAATGGTAGGTCCATTAGGAAAATGACGAAAGATAAGGGCTCTGTTAAATGAACTGCTATTTAATTTGCAGCACAACTGATCGAATAGTCTTGGAAATTCTTGGAGTACTTCTAATGAGAAATAAGTTTATTATTTCTTGCCATAATTTGTTACCACAAAATCACTAGGATAACCTGAAGCAAGAAAGTGAACATGATATGAGTCCTTTATACTGTGTTCTCGCAACTAATAACTGCAGATTTTATGTTAATAACTGGTTGTTCGTATTTTATTTTTGTTTATAGCAATCTTTTGTTTTATTTTGGGGGTGTCACATCCAGCGGTGCTCAGGAATCGCTATTGATGGTCACAGAAAGACCATCTAAAAAGTTGTATTGTCAACATTGCATTTTAATTAATTTATTAGAAAAATGTTCTGGTCAAAAATTTAACTATATTTACTTTATTTTAAATAATTTACAATAAATCTTCAAATGACAGTACTAGACAGTTTTGAAATTTTCCCAAATATTAACTTGTGAAATAAACATTCACATGTTTTACATTGATTTTTATTGAAAATGTAAAATAAAAATTATCAAAGCACTTAGTACAATGTTTAATTGACCTCTATTATCAATAACAGAAGAATGAATCATGAAACTGTTGTACATATATAATGGAATACTATATAGCCCTAAGAAAAAATGCAATAATGTAATTCACTGCAAAATAATTGGAAATAGAAGATATATTGAAGTAAGCAAGAAGAAGAAGGATAAATAGAGGATGGTATCACTTATATGTGCTATTTAGAATAACTGCATGAAGGAATGCAATGATTTATAAGTAGGTGTTGCTGAGAATACTCTTGTTTCTGGAGTATAGTAAGAAAGAAAGTAACTATGGAGGGGAGAAAGAATGATGTAAAATAACAGGAGTCAGGGATCAAGGGGAATCAAGTACAATTGTGTTGTTAACGGAGAACAAAATTAAGTATCTAAATCAGAGCAACAACATATTAAATCACGATACCTAAATGTTACTCATCAAACTTAAAAAAGGTGCCTGTTTTAATGGCACTCTAGGGTGAGTGGGATGGGGCAGGGGTGTTATGGATGGATCATAAGATCATGGGTGGAGGGAGGTTGACAAGTGGTTAGATTGGGGCTGAAATATTGCAAGTCTAAAACTGAACTCTGAATATATTTGTAAATTGCAATGCATTAAATAAAAATTCAATATAAGAAAAATCTACAGAAAAACCTATATCATTTTTGTAATAATAGTGAGGGGAAGGAAAGAAACGGAGTGGAAGAGGAGAAATACTAATATGAAAAAATGAGGGCCATGGGCCAAGAGGTCTTAGGTGCATTGGTCGTGCTAAAAAAGGACAGAACTAAATCTTCAAGCCAAAAGCAACAAAAATGGAATCAAAACACTCAAACTTTAACAATCAAAACTTAAAATGGGCCTCTTATATTGGCAGTCTGGGAGGCAAGGAGTTGTATGGATGCACTTGGGAAACATAGGTGGAAGGATGTAGACACTGGTGGTGAAATTGGCCCTGATTCATTGTCTGTCTAAAACCCAACAATGAAGGACTTTGTAAATCACAAAGATTCCAAAAAATAAAATCTATAAAAGAATATCTAAAGTTTACATTCAAGATTCAATTAGATATGAAATTCTATTAAAGTGGTATTGAACAAAAATTGTTATTGTGTTTGATGAACCTCAAAAAAATAGTGAAGAAAATTATTTCTAAATATTATTTAATGTAAAAAAAAATGAGTGAAAGTACACATTCTTTTAGTTACAAAGAAACCAAGCAATTAATATCCAGAAAATGTAAAGCCATCACTACTTATCAAATCAGTTCAGTCACTGGTAAGGTGATTTAAATGGCAAACCAAAATCTTATATTTAAAATACTTTCCAATGAATAAGATAGAAATGATCAAATTTGTTTACATTAATTATATTACCATGACTTTTGAAATAAAGTTTAAACACTATATGTGAATTGTAATGAATAATAAAACATATTATATATAAATAAGTATTGTTATATATAAATAAGTATTAACTTTATTACTAATAATGTAATATTATTGAAATATGCTATGTCTAATAATAAAAACTACTATTATATATACATAAAAAACAAAGTTATTTTGAGTATTTTGCAATACAATAAATTTAACATTTGTGAGAGCCATACTATTTAGAAATGTGAAAGAATTTATATAATTTAATTCAAATTTCTGTTTCTTATGTACAAATTTCTTTCAATAAGTTGTATTTTAGTCAATTTTTCCATAGATATATTTTCCAATATAAATTGGTAACTTAGAAAATTAAATATTTGATCTGGAGAAGATAACCTTGCCAAATCAGGTTCAATTCTTGGAAGTGCATATGGTCCTCTAAGAACTGTAAAAAGTGATTCCTAAGCAGAAATTCAAAGTAAGAAGAGCTGGGCACCATTGTGTGTTCTGCTAACAAACCAGAAAAGCAAGAAGACTAACAAACAGAATGCAAGCAAGAAATCAAGAGAGAAATATGAAGGAAGGAAGGAAGGAAGGAAGGAAGGAAGGAAGGAAGGAAGGAAGGAAGGAAGGAAGGAAGGAAGGAAGGAAGGAAGGAAGGAAGGAAGGGAGGGAGGGAGGGAGGGAGGGAGGGAGGGAGGGAAGGAAGGAGGGAGGGAGGGAGGGAAGGAGGGAGGGAGGGAGGGAAGGAAGGAAGGAAGGAAGGAAGGAAGGAAGGAAGGAAGGAAGGAAGGAAGGAAGGAAGGAAGGAGGAGGAGAGAGGGAGGGAGGGAGGGAAGGAGGGAGGGAAGGAAGGAAGGGAGAGGGAAGGAAGGAGGGAGGGAAGGAAGGAAGGAAGGAGGGAGGGAAGGAAGGAAGGAGGGAGGGAAGGAAGGAGGGGGAGAGGGAGGGAGGGAGGGAAGGAAGAAAAGGAGGGAGGGAGGGAAGGAAGAAAAGGAGGGAGAGAGGGAAGTAAGGAGGGAGGGAGGGAGGAAAGGAAGGAGGGAGGGAGGGAGGGAAGGAAGGAAGGAAGGAAGGAAGGAAGGAAGGAAGAAAGGAAGGAAGGAAGGAGGGAGGGAAGGAAAAAGGAAGGAAGGAGGGAGGGAGGGAGGGAAGGAAGGAAGGAGGGAGGGAAGGAAGGAAGGAAGGAGGGAGGGAGGGAAGGAAGGAAGGAGGGAAGGATAGAAAGAGGGAGGGAGGAGAAAGAGAAAAGAGGAGAAAGAAGAAAAAGAAGAGAAAGTGGAAAGAAGGAAGGAAAAAAGTAAATTGTTTTTGTGCTGTTAATATATTTTAACATTGTAATATTTTGCTTAGTGTTTCTTTTATCAACTTATCAAAGTTGGCTTAAATTAAACAGTGAGCACGATATTATTCATTTGATTTTAGCATGCTTGCCTCCTGATTTAATAGTACAGAATAAAAATTAGGTTTATTCATAAAATAGTTTCATTTGAATATACACAAATTTAAATCTTTGTTATATTATATCTCAATATCAAAATTAAACACATTCCCAAAATGCTCATAAAATTTAATTTATTTTAATATTCTAATATCATCCATATTTTCTGATCAGGCTAAGACTATCCAATTATTTATGATAAAACAAGGAAACATGCTGGGAACAGGGGTGGAGGGAAGACAACATTGGTGTTGGGAATGCCCCTGATTCAAAGTCACTATGTACCTAAAATACTACTGTGAATGATTTGTAATCCACTTTGGTCAATAATAAAAAATATTAATAAAGATAGAAACAAGTAGGCTTGTATACAACAGGCAGGAGTCAAGCTAAAATCAAATAAACATCTTTGAAAAAAAAAACAAGGAAACATGTTATCACATTAAAATCATGTGTGATATTTAAATGCTCAGGAATTTACTAGCAGGATGATAAGTGCCACAGAAAAGCATATAATATAATTGTGCTTCATAAATTATATTCCCAGCATTTAATTATTTTAGAGAACTAATTGAAGCAAAGTAAAATACTATTGTCTATGGTATTACATCACATATCACAGACCTACGTTCAATATCATCAAAGCTGCTCTAAGTATAAAGTTATCTTAAATCTTTTTATTCATTAAATATTCAAATATATGTATTCAAGATTAATGTTTCAATTATTACATAATCAGAAAATGCATTCTTCAAGCATGCTATCAATTGTATTCTATTTTTAATTTTCTCCAATATGTAACCATTGCTAATATACTACTTGATGTAAGAATTGAATCAATTATTAAGTACTCGTATCATTTTTATTATGGCAGTTTAAACTAATGTAGAAATTGCATTGACAGCTTTATCATATCACTTAATTCAGACATATAGTCATTATACTTTTAGATATTCCACACATTATTATGTTCTCATACTAATATATTAATATACAGAATATATTTTAAAATTTTGATTTTTGAAAGATGTGAAAGGATGCTACCTGGTTGTGTTCAAGGCCTACTTCCATCTACGAATCACTCTTTTTCTTTTAATTTTTATCGAGGTCAATGTAAATTACAAGTCTTTCACTGTTATATTTTAGGTACATAGTGACAGTGAATTAAGGCAATTCCCACCACCAGTGTTGACCTCCCACCGCAACTATTCTAGCATGCTTCACCGTCTCCACCCATAGCCTCTGGACTGTTGTGTATACAAGTCCCTTTTGTGTATAGCTTGTTGTAGTTTAGGTCTTTTGGTTCTATTTTATTTCACTTGGGTGTTTAGGACTGATCTTTTTTTATTTCCACTCAATGTTCATGAAACTTCTTGCCCTGGTACCATACACTTTTTTCCCTCAATTTATGAGGCAAAACAAGCTGATTCATATTCTATGGTTCTATTAAAAAAGAAGAAAAAAAGCGGGATGAGGCCCTGTGTAGAAGCTATGAATTTAAATTTAAAAGAAAAAAAAAACACCAAATTAAAAAAAAGAAAAGGAAAAATTATGTGGGGGGCTGATATGGTAAGTGGCAAGTTTTTTGTTTTGTTTTGTTTTTGCATAGACATAGTAATTGGGTGGGGGGCAGAGTTGGGCCACTCTAGTGATGCTTTGTAGTTACTCAATACACTAAACTCAGGAATTGCTAACTGGTGCAGTTGGGGATCCCTAAGAGATTCAAGGGATAGAGCGTGCTTCTCATATGCGCACTTGTTCTGCCCACTATCCTATCCCTCTGGCCTTTAAGAATCACTCTTGAAAGGCCTCAATGCTAAATTGCAGTCCCAGGGATCAAGCCTTGATTTGATATGTTCAAAACAAGAAACTTAATTTTTATAGCCCCTAAAAAGTTATTCTTAAAACTATTTCTGAATAATAGCATTAATTTAAAGTTAGTTTTTTTTTTAATATAAAAAGGTTTACATTTATTGAGAAAACAACATAACACACTCTTTTTATGAGCAACATATACAATTTGGGGGAAATGAAAAACAATAGCAGCATATTCTAATATTTCAAAGCTGAGTAAACAGGAATGCATGCCAAAAATACTGCACTACATACTTATTATGTGTCTGCAAAAATATTGACTAAACTGTGATACTCAAAGAGCTAGCTAAAGAACTCTGAGAATTAAGTTGACAGTTTGTTTTCTGTACTTCTTATAACACCATTGCAGTGGAATGACCCTCATTCAGAATATCCATATCTATCTTAGAAACATGCAACTACTTGGCAAAACCTACTTCAATGAGAAATATAAATTGTGAGGAACATAGAGAAATGTTTGACAAATCCAATTTTAAAGCTAGAAGATGAGAATGAATCACTCGCACTTTCTACCATATATACCATATATAGTTAAAAGTTTTTTCTTTTATAAATTTATTCAATAGGCTGAAATGCTATTTTTTAAAAAATTACATACTCCAGTTTTACTGTAATAATTTTATCCACAAATCATCTATATATACACATTGCTAGAAATATTCTATGATTTATGAATAATGTTTATAAAGTATTTTGCTGAAAATATTTATTAATATATAAGATCAAAATTATAACATTTAATAAAGATAAAATCTGGAAATCTAAAGTCTCATCTTTTTTTAAATATATAAAAACTATTTGATTTTCATAAACAAAAATGTAGTAGTGTCAGTATATCAGTTCTTTTGAAATTTGTCTATGGGTTAAACTTAAGACCTATTAAAATCATTTCTTATTTTGTAGATACAATAATAATAAAACAAAGACTTTTTTGGAGAAGAAAAATGACCAGAGATTAGAATAGTTAACATTGAATTGAAAACCAAAGTAAGATATTTAATGTCACCCAACTTCAATGTTATATAGAACTATAATAATAAAATCAAAGACTTGAGTTCAATTTGTATGGCCTTGATTGTCTTCAATATGATTGGACCATACCACAGAACACCTTCCTGTCCAGTAGGCTAATTATTGCCTAGTGGAATAAATACTGAATTCCTGAGCATTTCTTGGGAGCATCTCTCTTCAGAAAAAAGTAGATCACCAAAAAACCTTAAAATATAAAATTTATAGAAAATAATATAAGGGAAATACTATATATAATATTAATTATTCTAATGATTTAAGAGATAATAGAAGATTTGTCACTTAATTAAAGAAAAATGATAAATTTTTCTTTACTGAATACACAAAGTGCTTTATAAAAGTCTGTCAAATGAAATAAAAAGTTACTAAGAAAAGATTTATGTAAGTATCTGGTAAATGACTTTCTAAAGGTAAAACTCAAACCTCTTAATAGCCACAATAAATAATTATTTATATTTTATTTTTTAAGCCATGCCAGTGTTGCTCAGGCCCATTCCTGGCTATGCACTCAGGGATCACTCTTTGCTGACTCAGAGAATCATACAGAATACAAAGGAACAAACTTAGATATGCTGGATATTGACAAGCACTTTAAGCACTACTATTTTCTAAATAAACCATATTTTAAAATTTTTGAATATCTAAGTCATCAAAGAATATATTACAAGTAGAATATATATTACAACTAGAAATATTGAGAACAAAAAGAAGGAACAAAGAAAAACAAGCTCAGGTACTGTGCTCATAGAACTGAGTTTACCAGAGGAGCTGTGGAGAAGACCAAAAGTGGGAACGACTTTAATTAACTGTGATGGAGGCAAATTTGTACTTTGATCTTTGTGGTTATAATTTTTCAGTAGCTATAAAGTGTACATTTAATATGTATGCTGTATATAAATATCATTAATTCAATCTTTGTAAAAAAAGTAATTAAGTAAACAAACTCCTGTATTTTTAGGCCAAAGAATTTTAGTTATTGTTAAAAGAAAATAAATTATCAAATAATTAAAAGATGTGGAAGAACCTTAAATGAATATTAATAAAAAGAAACATATGAAAAGGTTGCATTTACAGTATAGTCTGTAATTTCAAATGTATGGAGATGTAAATAGTATTCAGGGCTTGGATAACATGAATAACAAGATGAACACTAGCACAGGGTAAATAACTACAGCTTAGAGTATTTATAGGGCAGTATAAATATAATCTTAATGATTGTGCCTCTTTACATTTGTCAGCAATCATTAGTATTACATGAAAAATGAACTATGATAAGGGGTGTCTATGTAGTAGTTATGACTTAGTAGTTATGACAATGAGCATTCTGGTGGAAGGTATTAATAATTGGGAAGTTAATTCATATATAGTGTTAGCTCTATTTTGAAGTTCTCTATATAATACCTCAATTTTGCCATCGTCTAATATATTATTTTGAATTAAATATCAATAAAATATATTATTTTATATTTCATCAATTTTAAATATAAATTAATTTTATATTTAATTGTATTTAATAGGAAAGATAGAAGAATAATTTTATTGAAATATATAATTTACAATTTATAAATTTATAATTTAAACTGAATTAAATTAATCAAATAGTCAATCTCATAGATATAAAATAATTGGTTTAACAAATATGATGACAAGAATAATGTCTACTGTTTTTATATACATACAAAATCTACACTTGGTACAATGAGATCATCAGATGAAAATCACAAATTTAAATATAAATTAAGATTTTGCATCAAAATATAAAAGCTAATTTTTGTCTATGTGTACTAATTTTATGCAGTTTCATTTCTTTTCCATATCTATTTTAAAATATTTGTTATATTAATAGTGAAGAAATAGACTGATATTTAAAATAACTGTAGAATATAAAATCCATGAAATATTTTCTTTCACTTAAATTTGATTATATATTTATTTAGCTGTTTAACACTTTCAGTTAAGTATTTTTAATATTCTAAATTAATAAGTTTTAAAATCTTTCTTGATTCAAAAACATGGTGAACTAATCCAAGTCTTTGTTTTTTGTGGAGGAGATAGACCTGGCAATCGTCAGGGGTTAATCCTAAATTTTTGTTCAAAAATTAAATCTGTTGGTGCTCAGGGAATCATATGGGATGCCAGAGACCAGCCATGTAAAAATTCAGACCAGCTATTTGCAAGGCAAGTGAGTTCATTATATGCTGAACTATCACTCTGGACCAATCTAAGCCTGTATTCTTTTAATTTATATTTACTTAGTTTGTGAATTTAAGATATAGCAAAATATAATCTTAATAAATTTTACCACATATAACTCATATTTACTATAAAGATCATAGAACCCTTCTGTGATACATGTTTGTTTATATGATTTATTATAAATTTTGAAAATATTAAATAGTAGAATTTTTATGCCTCAATTTTAACATCACTTTCAGAAAATTAGCATTCAGATAGTGTACATAATTTTAACATGCAAATAGTATAGTACGCACTTCCAGTAAACAAATATTCCTAAAGACACTTAGTACAGAAAAAGAAAATATAATATTTTTACAAATTTTTACAAATTTTTCTTTAAAAAATTGTTAAAAGCAAATTACCTAAGTAGTCTAGACAGTTGTTAGTGGGTTTTGTTTGGTTTGAATAGGAGAAAATTGTTTTACAAAGTCAGTGCCTAGATGTGGCAGAAACACAACTTTTCTAAACTCGATGCAATATACAAGTTTATACTTCCCTTTTATTGAAAACGATGACTCTGACACTCCTTTCAAATATGAACATTTTTCTGGAACTGAAAATAGAGTTGATAACTTTTTAAAAAAGTTATTTTCAGTAGGATCTGTTGTTCTCAAAACTAGAATATTAGACTGTTAAAATGTACCAAATAGCTTTTTATACAACAAAATATCTAGATAAATATACTTTATATATTGCAACTCTCTTTTCAAAGAAAAGTTTCCCATTTTAGGAAAAAAGTCTGAATCAAAATACTGAATAAAAAAATAACTGCTTTTCAAAAGTTATAAAATTGATATTTTCACATACCTACTTTGTGTTTATTTAATCCCCTTCTAGAGAGCACCGTGAATTCTTTCACTTGTGACCCCATTTTCTTTAGAAATGTTTAAATAATCTCAGGCATATATAATATATATAAAATAAAACATGTACTGATAATAAACCATAATTTATTAAAATTATTCATGATTTTCATATTCAGTGTGATCATATTGGGTCATAGTCAACAATTCTATAAGTATATATAGAAATATATATACTATATATAAAAATCCTATATATTTCAATTCTATGTTTTTGTTTAATTAAATACTATTATATTTTAAGCTTTATAAGTTCTGTGATTTCAACAATTTGTTCATTATTGTGAATAAATCATTGGTTAGTAATGGCCATGTTATTATCCAAATAAATAAATAGCAGTGGTTTTCTAAGAAATATTGCAAGTATCTCTATATTTATTAAATTTCATAAAATGTGCTACACTATGCATTCTAAAATATAAAAGCAAAATTGCAATTGCTACAGTCATCTTACCAGTAGCTGACTCAAGATATTTCCAGGGCTGTTTAAGTTTGTTACATATTATATGAAACTGAGTGATTTTGACTCATACAAAATGACTAAAACAAAAGTTGTATTTGACTGTAATGTGCAGGAACTCTTTTGTTCTACTACCATATGCTTTTCTAATGAATGGCATTATATATAATTTATTTGTTTTAAAATTACATAACAAAATATGAACACTGTCAACAAATCTATTGGGAAATTTAGGGATTAAGCATAAGGCATATTTGATATACTATTTGGTCTGATTGAAGGAAATCAAATTAGTGGCCTCAAGAGAAGTCTAGATGAAGCAGGATTGGAAATAAGCACAGAAAGATGAAGTACAAGAATGTAATGCATCTTTGTCTATAAATAGAATAATAATATATTAAATGTTTTCTATGGTTTTGGAGTCCAAGTTTAGCCTTATTAAGACCCGTATAAATAGATAAAAACCAAAAAAATTAGATTGTATACAAATCTTTTAGCATAATGGAGTTGAAAGATGTACTGTTACTATAGTCCTAAATAAAAACTAAAGAGGCCAACATCGATGCCACAAATTCTCTGCACATCATATCTCAGGTAAAGATGACTAGCTAATGCATAACTTCAGCCTTTCAGGAATTGGATGAATATTTTCCTTTTCATAGAACAGCGTATCCTCTACACCTGCTTGATCACTTCTGTTTCTGCAAGATCATACACACACACACACACACACACACACACACACATATGCACACACACGCACACACACAGGAGGCCTTGATCACCAACCACATCACACATGTGTCCCCACTGCTGACAAAAAAAAATTCAAACCAGAAGAAGTTGCGATATACACCCTTATCTTTCTACAAAAAGCAAACAAACAAAAAACATATTTCTGTGCTAGCAGCCATAAGATAATCGATGCACAAATAGTAGCTTGATATAATGAATTGCATAAAAAAGGATTACTATTTCAACCAGATGGAATTTTCCTTTTCCCTTCCTACCCTTCTACCTACATCATCCACAAAGCATTATGAATAATTAGAAAACACTGGATGCCAACAGGTTTAGTGGATAGGAACAGAAGTCCAGGTAAATCCTCAAGTTTATAAAATGTCAAATTCTTAAAGTTGTCTAAGGATGATCTCAGAATAAGTCTTTGCAATGGTAACTGAAGTGAGGAAGACACTGGATGAGATATTTACAAGGCTTAAAGAAAACCTGATAAATAACATTAAGGAATTGATGTATGAACATAATATAGTAAGTAGCAAGTTACAACAGCAGAATTAAGAATCTGATAACTGACCTACATTGTACTTGATACAAAATAGAAATAATTATGGAAAAAATAGAGTCAGCAGAAAAGAGGTAAAAAATGAATAAAACATAAAATAGAGGACAGAATGAACACAAAGCAGGTAAGGCAGTTGCCTTACATGTGGCCAAAACAAGTTCAATCCTTTGCAGCACATATGGTTCACTCAGCCCACCATAAGTCATCCCTGAGCAGAGCCAGTAGTAACCTCTGAACACCACCAAGTGCTGCCCAATAATAAATAAAATATCTAATTAACAGAAAATGGAATAATCACCTAAGAATAGAAATACTAAATAGAAAGAATAAAGGAAATGGAAGAATAGCTTATGGAAGAAAGAATAGCTAAGGTCTTTCCCAATCCAAAGAGAAAAACTTATGTATATATCTAGGAGACCTAAGGAGTGCAGACCAATATAAATTCAGACAGAGCAATACCAAGACTATGATAATGAAAATAACAATCTGGACCTTACATAAAAGGAAGAAAGGAGTAATATGTTGAGAGTACTGAATAAAGAAAACTTTCAAAACTTAATAAAAAGATAAATACATTCTCTGACAAACAAGAACTAAAGATGTTTTGCCATAAAAAGCAACTCTGAGGAGAATATTAAATAGCTAACTATAAAAGGATATTCTTCCAGAAGATAGTGCAAAATAACCTAATTTGTAGGTCAGAAATCAGGGTTTGGTCTCATGTACCATAGAGACTCCTGGGCACTATTAGGACAGACAGAAGGAATGTTCTCTAAGTAACATCAAAATTTATTCAAAGAAACAAAAGTTTCTATCTTGTGTCTCAGGAGGTTGCTACAGCTTCACACTTCTATTTTTAAAATTCAGAAAACAATATTTTCTCAAATGATGTCTAAATTTTTGCTTTTCAAGTGATAGATTATAAATATGGTCATGTTATTTTACCTTAATGATGGTATTAGTCCATTGTGATAAATATTTCTGCCTTGGGTGAACAAAAACGGTTTTCTGTATGTATAGCATGTACACATGCTTAAATACTTCTATAGGCACATAAAAATAAATAGATTGTTAAATATGATCCTTTATATTAAGAAGAATACATTGAACTCAAATTTAACAGCTATTAAATGGGTAAAAATGTCTTCCTTTCTTTTTTCTTTCCTTCCTTCCTTTTTGCTTTTTCCTTCTTTCTTTATTTCATTTCTTTCTCTTTCTTTTATCTTTCCTTCTTTCTTTTTATCTTTATCTTTTTCTTTCTTTTTTTTGTTCCTGATTTCATTATTTTTTATTTGTTAAAAATAATTTTTATTGTGACCAGCGTGAATTAAGAATCTCTCACAATAATATTTAAGGTACATAGTGGCATTGAATCAGAGGTATTCCCACCACCAGTGTTGTCCTCTCTCCACCCCTGTTTCCAGCATCCCCCTCCACTGCCCCCAGACTGCTAGTATAACTGGTTTCCTCTGTGTATAGTTTGTTGTAGATTAGGTATTGATTATGTTGTCATTGACTTTGGGTTTGGTGTTTAAATCTCATCATTTTTTATTTCTACTCAATATTCATAGGACTGTTTGGTCCTAGTACCATCCATTTTTTCCCCTCAATTTATGAGGCAGAATAAGATGATTTTAGTTATGTGGTTCTGTTTGAAAAAAGAATAAAAGAAAAAGCAAAAACAAACAAACAACCCCCCAAAAAATCTGGAGGATCCATCAGGTTATAAATATCAATATCAATAAGGAAAGGAAAAAAAAAGAAAACATAACAACAAAACCCAACAAAAACACAGAAAACAGAACAAACACCACCAACAAAAACAAAACTAAAAAGAAAACAAAAATCAAATAACCCAAACCAGAAAATACAAAAAAAGCACCACAGCAACTATTACAACGACCAAACAATAACCGTGAGGACAAAAAAAAGAAATAAAAGGAAGGAAGGAAGGAAGGAAGGAAGGAAGGAAGGAAGGAAGGAAGGAAGGAAGGAAGGAAGGAAGGAAGGAAGGAAGGAAAGAGGGAGGGAGGGAGGGAGGGAGGGAGGGAAGGAAGGAAGGAAGGAAGGAAGGAAGGAAGGAAGGACGGAAGGAGGGAAGGAAGGAAGGAAGGAGGGAGGGAAGGAAGGAAGGAAGGAGGGAAGGAAGGAAGGAAGGAGGGAAGGAAGGAAGGAGGGAGGGAAGGAAGGAAGGAAGGAGGGAGGGAGGGAGGGTGGGAGGACGGAAGAAAGGTAGGAAGGAAGGAAGGAAGGAAGGAAGGAAGGAAGGAAAGAAGGAAAGAAGGAAAGAAGGAGGGAGGGTGGGAGGACGGAAGAAAGGTAGGAAGGAAGGAAGGAAGGAAGGAAGGAGGGAAGGAAGAAGGGAAGGAGGGAAGGAGGGAGGGAGGGTGGGAGGAAGGAAGAAAAGTAGGAAGGAAGGAAGGTGGAAGGGAGGGAGGGAGGAAGAAGGAAGGAAGGAAGGAAGGAAGGAAGGAAGGAAGGAAGGAAGGAAGGAAGGAAGGAAGGAAGGAAGGAAGGAAGGAAGGAAGGAAGAAAGGAAGGAAGGAAGGAAGGAAGAAAAAAGAATGGAGGGCTGGTGTGGCAAGGTTTTGTGCCTTTTTTTTTCTCTTTTTTTCTTTTTTACTTTTCTTTATTTTTTCTTAGTCACAGTAAATATTGGGGGAAATTAGAAAGGGAA
This sequence comes from Suncus etruscus, assembly GCF_024139225.1. Taxonomy (NCBI): domain Eukaryota; kingdom Metazoa; phylum Chordata; class Mammalia; order Eulipotyphla; family Soricidae; genus Suncus; species Suncus etruscus. Next base: position 52,876,689 of record NC_064863.1, on the reverse strand, counting down.
TTGCCTTATAGGGGTCTCAAACTCAATTTACCTGGGGGCCGCCGCAGGAGGCAAAGTTGGGGTGATCCTTGAGTGTAAAGTTAGTAGTAAGCCTTGAACATTGGGGGGTGTGACCCAAACAACTAAAACAAAACGAAACAAAAAAGATTCCTCTAGGACAGAGCCACAAAATGTTATATGGAGAGTTGCAAACGGCCCTGGGGCCGCGAGTTTGAGACCCTTGGAAGAGATACAGGGTGTTCCACCCTTGGAGCATTCTGTCATGGGAATAACTACAGGCTCTGTACATGCTTGTTTTCACACCCCAACATCTTTTTATGGAGCCAGGAAAATTTCTTTATTTCTCTTTCTTCTCATTCTTTTTTCTTTCCTTTATTCTTTCGTATTACTTTTCTTTCATATTCTTTTCTCCTTTTTTTCTATTTTCTCATTTTCTTTCTTTCTTTTTCATTCTTTCCTTCTATACTTCCTTCTTTATTTCTCTTTTTCCTTGCTTTTCTTCCTTGCCTTTTCCTCTTTGCACCTTCCTTCCTTTCTATCTTTCCTTCTCCTTTCTTTCCTTCCTTCTTCCTTTCTTTTCTTCCTCTATACTTCTTTATTTCTTCATAGGAATAAAAATAAGAAGATGTAAAAAATTTAAACCTTTTTGGTATTTCTTTTTTTTTTTTTTACTGTTCAATATTTTATCTGCCTCTATTCATTAAAATATCTTGGCAGTCTCTGTGACCGACATTTTGCTTATAAGTCACACAGAGGTATCAGTTGACTATTTTCTTTTTGATATTTCATGCATATTAAATAGCATGTGTTTAAGAAAACACTAGAGACATGACCTATAACTGTATTAGCTTTTTAAATTCAAGAAATTAGCAGGTGAGATTTTTTCCAAGCTAAGAGTTTTAATGTCTGTATTTTTATGCAACATAGACATTTACAAATATCCTGTTAGTATTAGTTATTCACTAATTTTATGCTGCTCTAATGTCAATCTGGAGATAAACTAAAAATTCTCACAAAAACAATTGTTTCTATCTTGAATTGTCTATTCCCAAAACATCTAGAAAATAGAGTATATGTATGAATAATTTAGACTGTATAATATTCTGTATATAGATAATGGCAAATATGATTGCTATAGGTTGATATTGAAATATAAATTGTATTTTTGAGAAAATCTTACATTAATTTTACTATCACCATAAAAACATATTTCCTTAGAACAAAGACTATCCTTTCTCTGATTGAATTGTGTCCACAAAATATCTCTGTAAATTTACATGAACATACTATAGTAGCTATTGCATGCTGTTCATCTGTCATTCTCCTTTTTCTCTGAGATTTCAATGCATCATATAAAGGCTGTTTCTATAACTGGCTAGAAAAAAAATAGGTGATGGAAACAAGGCAGTTATAAAGCCATTAAGACTGTTGATATTTTTCATCATATTATAATTGACTAAGCTGATCATGTAATTATCTATAGTAGCATAATATATATTCATATAAAACTACTTTTGTATGTATTTTAATTTATTTTACGTACACCAAACCCAATAGTACTAATTTATTACTCCTGTTTCTTTGTCCAGGGATGACACCTCTGATATGTAATTTTCCCAGAAACACCAAACCAGAATATTGCTTTTTGAATTTTTTTATAATATCTTTATTTAAGCACTATGATTATAAACATATTTGTAGTTGAGTTTCAGTTATAAAAAGAACATCCAGGCTGTAGAGATAGCACAGCAGTAGGGTGTTTGCCTTGCGTGCAGCCTATCGAGAACGGACGGTGGTTCAAATCCCGGCATCCCATATGGTCCCCTGTGCCTGCCAGGAGTGAATTCTGAGTGCAGAGCCAGGAGTACCCCTGAGAGCCAAACTCCAAACACCTCCTTCACCAGTATAACATTACCACTACCAGTACCCTGATCTATCTCCTCTCCAAACATCTGCCTATATTTGAGACAAGCATTCTACTTCTCTCACTCTCAAAACCCTGGTTATGAGTTCTACTACAAGGAAAGTAAATAAATGATAGATTATTAATGTCCTTATTAAATATTATTATATTACTGATATTTAAAGTCTTATTTCTTATTTGCAAAATATTAAATTTAAGCTTTAATATTTTGCAAATATATTACTTTAAATAGTAATTTAAAGCAATAAATATAAGTGAACTTATTATTTTCAATCATAAGGTTTATTTAAAATAACACATTTGCTGAATTATCCCTTTGTATAGTTCAGTATTAGGTATCTTTCCTTATTTTATAGAAAAACTTTTAGAGTTCAGAAAAAAATGAAAATATAAAGGTTAACTAAAGGTAAATTGCTTGCTATGAATGGTCAGTAATTAGTTCTGATTAAATATCGATAAAAATAGTTCAAGTTGAATTATAGTTTTAAATGAATAGATACTGAAATCATTTAAACATTATTCATTGAAGCAATATAAGAAACTGGCAAAATGTTTTAAAATGTTGATAAAAATCAATTGAATATCACAGTTAATCATAATTTTAATAACATGACATTTTGTTAACTAGGAAAAAATAAACTTGTATCTAGAATGTGAAAGCTTGAGATAATCTAAATGCCAAATGCTCCTACAACTGGATCTGAGTAAGAATTCATTTTAACTATTTTAACCCAGGTCATCTAATCTGTATAATAGCAAAGTGTTGCAGAGAGAAATATTGAGACCTAGGAGCTAGTAATATATGTGGGGAAGAACAATGTCTAAAACCTGAAGATGTGGAGTAGGTCTTTGACTCTAAAATCATTATTTGGTGCTCAGAAAACATGGAGATACAGAATTCTGGAAGTAGTGACTGGATCCCCTGAGGTAAGACTTCACATCTGGGATTAAGGTCATGAAAACTTTATTAAAATAAGTTCGTCAATTGCTCCAAACTTTCCCTTTGGCAACCACCTTAGAAATGGACTTGTGGGGCTGGGCGATGGCGCTAAAGGTAAGGTGCCTGCCTTGCCTGCGCTAGCCTTGGACGGACCGCGGTTCGATCCCCCGGTGTCCCATATGGTCCCCCAAGCCAGGAGCAACTTCTGAGCACATAGCCAGGAGTAACCCCTGAGCGTTACCGGATGTGGCCCAAAAACCAAAAAAAAAAAAAAAAAAAAAAAAAAAGAAATGGACTTGTGCAGAGCAATTTTGGAAACTGTAAACTATCTTTGCAGAGAGAAAGGGCACACAATTGCCTTCTGCATTTTCTCTCTTGGAATATGTAATATACTTTAAAGCACACAGGTGTACTAGTTATTATTCTGGAGAAGCTCAAGTTTCCTCGTGGATTCATATCTTTTTTTCCCATTCCAAATGCTTTTTTTTTCTTTTTAAACTCATTTTATTTTAACATGTACATTTACTTTGTCCCTCAAGCCCCTAGATTGTAGTACATTATAATATTTCTTACACAAAGCAATCCAAGGCCAAAAATTTATGCAACTCCTTTAACATTAAAAGCTGTAGTATTGTTGACACAGTTGATCATAATACAATAATTTATTAAGAATGAGTCAAAGGAGCACAGCAAAGAATATGTTAGTGTGGAAATTGTTTGCATAGGCCCAGCAAAATATAGGGAACATGGAAAAAGCCTTGGCCTAAATACAAGAAGACCTTACCCCTGAAGTTTTCTGGCACAAGACCAACTCTAGGCTTCAGGCATATTAGGTTGTCCAAACCAAGTTATTGTCTATATGCCAATACACTTTTATTTTTCACAGTTACTGTTGTAGGTGTCAGGTTTCTGTAGCCAAGGATCTTAGAATATGTCCATATTCTATATAAGAGTCAGGATGATGGAAGATTCATATCTATTTTTTCTTCTGTTTTATTTCAGGCCACAACTGGCAGTACTCATTATTTATTTCTGGTTCAGCACTCAAAAATCACTCCTAAAGTATATGGGGCATAAGGAATCAAACATAAGTTCACAAGTGCCCTATCACTCTAATACTTATATAAATTGACCTCTCTCCTTTTCTCCTTTGCTAATACTATCCCTATATGCTAATTTCCCCTATGCTAATACTATCATCATATTAATCCTGGCATAAGCATAGGTATAAACCTATCAATTAACTAAATTTAACAATCACCCAGTAACATGCTTCCCTTTTAATTGTGAACATACTATTAACATCTAAACACTATACAATCCCTAGGCCAAATCACAAACATACCATAACTAATAGTAAACTTAATCAATGATTTTAATCAATGTCAAAACTACCATTTTCTCTTAATTTTAGTAGTCTTTATAAATATAAATATCACCTTTAAATATGAGCACAGAAAAAGTAACATCAAAACCCTCCTCAAATTTAAGTCTAACTGTAGCATTAGGCTAACTCTTAAACTCAGTTTACCATACAAAGCATGATGAAAGACTAGGCATATGTCAAAAATTAGTGCAAACTTGAAAATTACCCAAAATTGTGCAAACAATTACCTAAAGTTTAACATATGTGTTTTTCAATAAATATAGCAATATATTATTACCTAAAATTTATACAAACTTTAATCATAACAATAGCTATAATCTTAATTCTATACCTATTTAAAGTAAGCCTGTTCTACATTGATGCAAAAAACCTACCAATTGTCCTATATTGAAATATTTCTCTATACTTAATTTTCATTTTTTAATTATGAACACTGGAAAAGTTAAGTTCTAAATTCTCTACACATCTAAATCTAACTGTAGCAATATCAAATCATAATCCCATTAATATACTAATTCTCACTCAAGCATACGCAAAAAAATATAAATAAATTCCATTTTAAATGTACTGCATCATGAACAGGACATTACTAATGCAAAATGCTTGCAATAGTCTTAAAATTTTTGATCTTCCTATACTTCGGTTTCATTTTTCAGTAGAAACACAGAAAAAGCTAATAACTAAAACCTACTAAAGCATACTGTAAACTTAGTTACAAATCTTCATCGTATTCCTGTTACTGAAATTATCCTCACCCTAGCACAGGCATCAATGAAACAATGAGAACAAATTTGAAATAGCCAATATTTCATTTACTTTTTAAATACTTAATACCTAAATGCTACACAATCCCTTAATCTCTATCCCAAAAGCTATTCCTATACCTATAATTTCAGTTCCTACACTAACTCATAGTGAATTGGACTTTACTGATGCCAAAATTTAACAATTCTTTCTCAATTTAAAGATACACTATTCATAATTTTCACTTTTAAATTTGAACATAGAAAAAATTAACACCTAAAATTTCCTAATTAATCCTAGACATTAGTTAAATCTGGTGCTAATCCTAGTATGCTAATAATGACAAAAGGTAGGGCATATATTTTACAATTAGCCCTATATTAACCATCCCCAAACTACACATACCTTCTTACTTCCTTTTTAAGTGTGAACACAAGAATAATAACATCTAAACCCTTCATTATCCCTAATCACAACTTAATCCTATCCTCATAGTAATCCTAATCAATAGTAAATCTGGCCTTTACTAATGCCAAACTCACTGATTTTCCTAAATTTAAAGATATCTGTATGCTTTGATTTCACTTTGAATTTTGATCACACCAAAAAGGCTAATCCATGAAAACTCCTAGAACAGAATACAAATCCTAGCTCTATGCTACCCTATTGCTAATCCTATCATACAAAGCTTGGCAAAAGACTAGATATATAGTTAATAATTATGCAAATTTTAACACTCACAATTTCATATACCTGCTTAACTATGAACATAGCATTACTTGATATCTAAATTCTATACAATCTCAACAATAACATTATTCCTAATCCTTATTCTAACCCAAAGAAAATCTGGTCCCTATGATGCCAGATACCATGAATTGCCTGATATTAAATTTTTCTCTATACTTACCTTTCATTTTTAAATAAGAACACAGAAAAATCTAGCTCTTAAAAACTTTACAAATCTAAATGCAACCCTAACCCTAGTCATAATGATTATCCTATCATTATACGAAATCAGAAACAGGTATAGGCATAGACCTATTGATTGGAACTAATTTAACAATTTCCTAGTTCTCAAAGTTATTTCTTAATTGTGAACACAATACTTAACAGCTAAAACATACATATAAAAGTAACCACAATCCATGCCCTAATCATATCATCTATTAAGACTTTTTTTCTTTATTTAAACATCTTAATTACAAATATGATTGTGATTAGGTTTCAGTCATGTTAAGAACACCCCCCTTCACCAGTGCAACATTCCCACCACCAATGTCCCAAATCTCCCTCCATCCCACCCCACCCCCACCTGTACTCCAGACAGGCTCTCCATGTCCCTCATTCATTCACATGATTATGGTAGTTCTCTCTGTACTTATTTCTATAACTGCACTCACCACTTTTTGTGGTGAGCTTCATTAAATGAGCTGGAACTTCCAGCCCTCCTCTCATTGTCTCTGAGAATTGTTGCAAAAATGACTTTTATTTTTCTTAAAACCCATAGATAAGTGAGACTATTCTGCGTCTCTCTCTCCCTCTGACTTATTTCACTCAGAATGATAGATTCCATGTACATCCATGTATAGGATAATTTCATGACTTCATCTCTTGATGGCTGCATAATATTCCATTGTGTGTGTTTATATACCACAGTTTCTTTAGCCATTCCTCTATTGAAGGGCATCTTGTTTGTTTCCAGAGCCTGACTATTGTGAATAGTGCTGCAATAAATACAGGTGTGAGGAAGGGGGTTTTGTGTTGTATTCTTGTGTTCCTAGGGTATATCCCTAGGAGTGGAATAGCTGGGTTGAATGAGAGCTCAATTTCCACATTTTGGAGGAATCTTCATATCGCTTTCCATAGAGGTTGGACTAGACAGCATTCCCACCAGCAGTGGATAAGAGTTCCTTTCTTTCCACATCCCTGCCAGCACTGATTGTTTTCATTCTTTGTGATGTATGCCAATCTCTGTGGTGTGAGATGGTATCCCATCGTTGTTTTGATTTGCATCTCCCTGATGATTAGTGATGAGGAGCATTTTTTCATGTGCCTTTTGGATATTTGTTTTTTTTTTTTTATCAAAGTGGCTGTTCATTTCTTCTCCCCATGTTTTGATGGGATTAGATGTTTTTTCTTGTAAAGTTCTGTCAGTGCCCTGTATATTTTGGAGATTAGCCCCTTATCTGATGGGTGTTGGGTGAATAGTTTTTCCCACATAGTGGGTGGCTCTTGTATCCTGGACATTATTTCTTTTGAGGTGCAGAAGCTTCTCAGCTTAATGTATTCCCATCTGTTGATCTCTGCTTCCACTTGTTTGGAGAGTGCAGTTTCCTCCTTGAAGATGCCTTTAGTTTCAATGTCATGGAGTGTTTTACCTACGTGTTGTTCTATATACCTTTTGGTATCAGGTCTGATATCAAGGTCTTTAATCCATTTGGATTTTACCTTCATACATGATGTTAACTGGGGGTCTATGTTCGCTTTTATGCAAGTGGCTAACCAGTTCTGCCAGCACCACTTGTTGAAGAGGTTTTCCCTGCTTCACTTAAGATTTCTTGCTCCTTTGTCAAAAATTAGGTGATTGTATGTCTGGGGAACATTCTCTGAGAACTCAAGCCTATTCCACTGATCTGAGTGTCTGTCTTTATTAAATAACATGCTGTTTTGATAACTATTGCTTTGTAATACAGTTTAAAGTTGGGGAGATTAATGCCCCCATTTTCCTTTCCCTTGGAGTGCTTTAGCTATTCGAAGTTCCAGATGAACTTCATATGTGTTTGACCCACTTCTTTGAAGAATGTCATGGGTATTTTTAAGGGGATCACATTAAATCTGTATAATGCTTTGGGGAGTATTGCCATTTTAATGATGTTAATCCTGCCAATCTGTGAGCAGTGTATGTGTTTTCCTTTCCATATGTCCTCTCTTATTTCTTGGAACAGGGCTTTATAGTTTTCTTATTAAGACTTTAAGACTAACCACAAAAACTAATAATTACCCTACACTTAAACATTTCCCTATACTTCATTCCAGGCTTAAGTATGAGCACTGAGAAAGCTAACTTTTAAATTCTGAGAAAAACAAATCTTCACTCTAACTCAGGTCAGATTTTATTGCTAGTTTAACTAACTTTGATACTACCAATCAGCTCAAATTTAACAATCGCTCAGACTCCACTTCCATTTTCACTGTGTAGACAAGAATACTTACTTAATACCTCATTTCTATACACTCCCTTAACCTAACAGCAAATTTAAGTAAGGATCTCTCTATATACATACTTTCATTTTTTTGTATGAGCAATTAAAACCCTAGCAACTAAAACTTTGTAGTTATTGTTAAGCATAGTCAAAATAATATTGACCCTAAATAAATACTTGCCTTTAGTTGTGAACACAATACTTCACATCTAAACACTACATATACCAGCTTTAACCCTTGCTCTAGTAATAAGCTTGCACCATAGTAACAAGGCCTTTACCAATAGCAAAAACAAAAAATACCTCCTTCTACTGAACTTTCATTTCTAAATATGAGCACCAAAAAAACAAACACTTAAAACCAGTTCAAATCTAACCCTAATATTAGAGCAGAACTTGTTTGATCACTAATTTTATCATTATTCTAAGACAAAAAAATCTAAGCCACATACCTACAAATTCATTTGCCCAAATTTAACAGTAGCCAAATAATTTTCCTCTTTAAAAGTGCTTTGAACACACCTATCTTTACATATAAACCTTATAGTCACAAACTTAGAATAAGAAGTAACCAAGTCCTGTAAAATAACGTAATCTGAATTCAGTTTATTCTTTATTGATGCCCAAAATTACCTAAAGTATCCTGAATTTAATAATTTCCTTTTATTAGCATTCATTTTTAAGAATGAACACAGAAAAGGCTAACATCTAAAAACATCTCAAATCTAAATTGAATCTTTTCTAGGCTAATCCTATCTTTATACTTACCTGACAAAGCCTAGCTTGAACCTGTTAGCCTAATTTAATAATCATCCAATACTAAACTTGACTTTTTAATATTTATCAAAGAAAATTGAAACCTAAATCCCACAGATTTCCTAGCTCTATCCCTTGTCCTAATCTTAACATAAAACTATAATAAAACAAACTTTTATTGAACACCCAAACTAAAAGCCAACTCCTAAAATGTCCATTAACCAAATCTTAACTCTTTTGTTGAATTAATTTGACTGTCAAAAACTAAGCGAGCAATGAAAATTCTGAAAATGATATTTTTTTTTAACATTTTTTTGGGAAGGAGGGCACATCTGGTGACGCTCAGGGAGTTATTCCTGGCTAATCTCTCAGAAATCGCTCCTGGCTTGGGAGACTATATGGAATAATGCCCAGGGATCAAACCGCAGTCAGTCCTGGGTCAGCAACGTGCAAGGCAAATGCCCTACCACTGTGCCATCACTCAGGCCCTGAAAATGTTTTAAGAGAGTCACTGATAGTGTATTTAGTCAGTTACAAAATGAGATCTGTTAAAGTAAATTTAATTCAATTAAATTTTAGGATTAATACATTAACTATTATTCTATTATACTATTATTCTGTTAATAGATACCTTTAATTATTAGTAGAAAGGCAAATTGACATTAATAGCTTATAATATATTTAGTCTAATACAAATATAGATGAAATCAAAAAACATAAAAACAGAGAAAAAAACTAACATTATTATGTGCTTTATGAACTTTACTAAATACGAATTTGAAAAAGATATTACTAATTGTTTTAAGCAAAAGATAAAACAAAGAGGAAAAGAAAAGAAAGCATCATTTATTCATTAAATATTTAAGTAACAATAGGTAAAAATCATCGTGTTCCATAACACTTTCCTAAATAGATCTATCACCTAGCAAGATCAGTGAGGCAGGCTGACTGCTGCTAACAGAAAACTGCATGCATTCAGATTTTTCACCACATGTTCAAATAATTTATAAAAATTTGTAATTTCTAATGAGTTTCTTTTGTAAAAAGAAAAAATAAAGAGCCAGCTTTGTACTGTATTTTATAATTCATCAAAAAGATTTAAGCATATGAAGCAAATAACTAGGCAAACATGAATTTTAGTTACATAGCATATATGTTACCTATCAGAATATATTGAAAAGCAAATGTCACAATACTTGAAATTGTGAATCACTTTATCATTTTTCCCGCTTTTCCTTAAATGCTCATTTTAGATAATAACTACTTAGAATGAATTTGAGAACATTGCACATGTTTATTGCTCTTCCATGTAAGACTAAGCCTATTTTTTCTGTACATCTCTTAAAAATACTATTTCAAAGGAGTATTTTATTTTTTCTTTCTATCCCATGATAACTTTAATAACCTAATTATTATTTCTCAACATTACTTTATCTTCTTTTGCTACATTTTTATTGACTCTTCATTGTAAGCCACTTTCAACTATCTAATAGCTTGCTTCTAATATTTCAAATTCAATATTTTATGGTCTTTTTGATATACTAACTAGGAGAGTTTTCTAAGAGTTACTGAGATATAAAAATATACTAATATGCACAAATATTAAGATTCAAAATTGCCATTATACTACTCCTGAAATAGCCTTATATTACTGACTCATCAACATTCCTAAAAGTAAGCAGTATAAAAGCTTCAGTCACCATAATGGCTTAAACAAAGCTACAGAAACATAATTATGTTGCATGTACTTGTTTTAACTTACCTCTCTCATTTAACATGAGATGTATTTTAAGCCATCAATATTGTCGAGTAGTTTAGTTTTATCTACAATTCTTATAAATTTGCCACAAATAATTAACTAATGGGGACTGGGTCACTCCCAGAGATGCTCCGTAATTATTCCTAGCTCTGTGCTCAATTTTGAACCTTGTGTTGCCTAGAGATTTAATAAGGGATATTGCTGAAGCAGCTACATACTTAAAGTTCTCACCTCCTGTACTATTTCTCTAGCCCCACACAATTAATTTATATAAACTCTTATAAATAGAATTTCAGAGAGATTCCAGTTTAAACCTATTTTGAAATAGGTTTCTAAAATCATTATTGTGTTTATTATTCCTAAATCATGTAGCCAATTTTTGGAGAATCCATATCTATGTGAGGAATACAATGGATGCATGACATTACTAGATACTACCCAAATGTTTCCCCAAGCCATTTTACTCACTTATATATCCTCTAGAAAAAAAAATGTACTAATTACTAGGATTATTTTAGATATTTCAGTAAATATGTGATCTCATTTTAGTTTTAGTTGTCTGTTCTTTTTAAATGAGTTGGAAAGATCAATTTAAAGATATTACAAAAATCCTTATTTTTAAATACAATTTTAAATAAATTTGTAATAAAAATATTTCAAAACACTTTATTTTTTTACTGCTTGATTAAACTTGAGTGTTGATTGGTCTGATGATAATTGTTCATTCTTTTTCTATTAGATACTTATTTCAATCAATTATGTGATTTTTAAAGATCCATCTTCTCCTACTATAATACAATGTTATATTTGTCATGAATTATGTTTTCCATAAAATATTTTTCTGGAAGATAAATTGTATTGCTTTATTAACTAGTGTGCATATAATTTATGTATGCAAAAACATAAAGTAAAATGTTTATTTTATTGTTAATAATACATTGATGCTATTATAAAATTTTACCAAGCACCTTGTCCTGTTTTAAATATATATTAATATGAAACTGAATAAAATATTACTAAGTATGGGGCCGGAGAGGTGGCACAAGTGGTGAGGCGTCTGCCTTGCCCATACTAGCTTAGTACTGACCGCATTTCAATCTCAGACGTCCCATATGTTCCCCCAAACCAGGAACAATTTCTTAGTGCATAACCAGGAGTAACTCCATAACCCCCTAAGTGTTACCAGGTGTGGCCCAAAAACAATATATATATATTGTTTATATATGTATATATGTATATATACATATATATTAATAATTATAGTGTTTTCTGAATATAAACTTTACTTTTATTTTGAATCTAAGAATTTTTCAATATTAAAAATAGATTTGTACATTTATACTTGCTTTTTCAGTATTTATTAAGATTATATATTACCAACTATCTCAAATTGAACAGGGGGCCAGTTCACTGTCCTTCAGACTGTTGGAGGGACAGATTATAGTAAAAACAAAAATTATGAACAAATTTCTATGCACACTGCATATATCTTATTTAGAAGTGAAGAAACAAAATGGGAATAAATACAATATGTAGCCCGCGGGCCGTAGTTTGAAGACCCCTGCATGCCACTAATTATTTATTTGTATCTCTAGAGAAACTTTGAAAAGCTTTTTTTTGTGAGTTTTAAATTTTTTGTTAAAAAGGATACTTAATAGTTCAGTTCTATTACAATTACAGGGTTTTAGTGTTAGATATACTGACTGAATATGTCATAAAATGTTTTATCCGCTATTTCTGAGTATTTATTTGATTCCTTAATTTTGTTTTGGTAGAATTGTTAGTAAGATAATTATGATAAATTAAGGTTTCCGTAGAAAGTATCTAAAATAAGATTTTACCTAAAATATTAGATATCTAAAATATCTAAATTAAATAAAATAATATTTTATCAAACTATTGTGATTTTTCTTTTCTTGCATTTTTAAAAACTTAAATAATTTCTTTCTTTCAAGGTTTTACCAATTTAATTTATCATCAAATTTTGGAATTGGAATGTAATATAAATGTAATTGGATGATTACTATTGTTATATCTTTAGAAGGAAGCTATAATTTGCCTTTTTGTTTTGTTTTGCTTTGGGGCCACATCCAGTGATGCTCAGAGGTTACTCTTGACTATGCTCTCAGAAATTGCTCCTGACTTGGGGGATTAAATGAAAGCCAGGATCAAACCCAGGTCAGATTTGGGTCAGCTGTATGCAAGGCAAACACCCTACTGCTGTGCTATTGCTCCAGGCCCATATAATTTTCCTTTTTATAACTATTATTTGATTTTGATGGATAATCAAATTTCACCTACATTTTGTTCAGCTTAGTGAAATTGATATTTACTAGTCTAACGTTTTTAACTAATGTAACGTATCACCTTTGTATATGTAGTAATAACATCATCTCTATAATACATAAAACTTTACCATGATTTTAGCCCTCTAATTCTTTTGGTGGGTGCGATTTGATAGGATTTTTTGACAATCTAGAATTACTAAAAATAATTGTCTGTAGCTTTCTTCTTATGTGATATTTTTATGTAATTTTGGTAGCAGGAAATCATTGACCTTATATGAATATGATTGAAAGACTTGCCCTTTAAAAGCTTGGAAGGGTGTGAGGGAATAGTAATATAAATGTTTGGTAGAACTCTTAGGTCTTTTTTTTAAGAGTAATTACAATTCCAGTTATAGATTTTTTTAACTTTATCCTCCCCAAAGCTAAATCATTTAAATGAACATATAATTGAATTAATTAGAAAATTATCACTTGGTTTAATTAACCAAACTGTTTTCAGTATTGTCATTTTTTTCAATTATATCTTCTTTTTTTGCTTATAGTTTATACTTGAAGTTTTCTACTTTCTCTATTCTCTATTCTCTTGTATGGTGGTATAGTTGTAAGTTGTGTTAATTTCTTCTAGATTGTTTATGTTGGTAACATAAATTTTTCCTACTATTTTGGCAATCATATTTGTATATGTCTACTATACCTTCTTTCCTTTCACCTCTGATCATGCTTATGAGGGTCATGACTTATTTTTATTCTTTGAGTTTAACTATTTTATTAGCACAAGCAAGACAATACTGTTTTTTTTACATAAAGTGTATAGGTTTTATTTATCTTTTTTACAGCATAATATTTCTTTTTTTAATAATAATTTTTTATTTTGACCAAAGTGAACTACATGTCTTTCACAGTAATATTTTAGGTACATATTAACATTGAATCAGGGGAATTCCCATCACCAGAGTTGTCCTCCCTCCACCCGCATCCCCAGCTTGCATACCATATCTCCCTCCCTTACCCCCAAGACTGCTAGTATAAGTGGTCCCCTCTGTGTCTAGCTTACTACATAGTGATCATACAATTGTTTGGTCTTGGTGCCCTCCATTATTTCCCCCTCAATTAGAGAGGTGGAACTCGATAGTTCAAGTTATGTGGATTTGTTTGATGAAAAGAAAAGCAATAAAATGGGAAAAATCAAATAAGCTCAAAATAGGCAGTCCTTCAGGCTCTCAACCTCAGTTGAGAGAAGAAAGAGAAAGAGGAAGCGGAACACTGCAACAATACAAAGCAAAACATCAAATAAAAAATCCAATGAGCACTACAGCAATAAAGACAAACATCACATAGTAACCACGGTCCTGAAATAAAAACATAACAGAGCGCAAAAAGAAGAAAAAAAGAATTGGAAACATCAATGTCCAAACCAAAACAAACAAACAGTAAATAGATAGATAAAGAAATAAAAAAGATTATTTTGTGCTTCTTATTTTTCCTGCATACGCAAAGTAAATACTGGGGACATTAGAAAGGGAATTCTGTTGGCCTAAGAGATACAGGGTTTCTCCACCTTTGAAGCATAATGTCATGGGAATAACTATAGACTCCTCGTATTTTCATTTACTCTCCCCTTGGTGCTTTTGGTGTATGGAAGATTTCTGCTCCATAATGGTGATAAAAATCAGACCTCTGTATCAAGAGATTTTGGTATTTGCACAGGTCAAGGAATGGTGGTTTCTCCACCTTTGAAGCATAATGTCATGGGAATAACTATAGACTCCTCGTATTTTCATTTACTCTCCCCTTGGTGCTTTTGGTGTATGGAAGATTTCTGCTCCATAATGATGATAAAAATCAGACCTCTGTATCAAGAGATTTTGGTATTTGCACAGGTCAAGGAATGGAGCTTATGATGAGGTTTTCTTTGCGGTTCTAGAAGTTGTGTTCCTTCACTTCCACGATCTACATCTTCTGTAGTTGGTAGTCTTGGTCATTGCACTGATCCTAGGATGGAGCCTGGGATAGCGTCTTTCATTATGTTTCCAGAAGACCCGTTCAGTTGCAATTGTCTCAGTCAGACCTCTGGAATTAGAAATTTTAGTTTTTTATAGATCGTAGGCCAAAATCTAGACTAGGGCTTCTTTATTGGTCCAAGGATAAATTCTACCCAGTAATGGTTGTCACAGCCAGTCATTACAGCATAATATTTCTTCATTTACTTTAAATATTCTAAATATGTATGGGGCCGGAGCAGTGATGCTAGAGATAAGGCATCTGCCTTGCAAGCGATAGCCTAGGATGGACCATGGTTTGATCCCCCAGTGTCCCATATGGTCCACTCAAGCCTGGAGAGATTTCTGAGCAGCTCATAGCCAGGAGTAATCACTGAGCGTCATAGGGTGTGGCCCAAAAACAAAACAAACAAAATATTAAATATAAACTTTTATATCTTATGTTTAATATAATTTAAAATAACATTAAAACAAATATTTTGATAATAGAGCATTTTGTCAACATTTTTCATAGAAAATGGTATAATAGTTTTACTATTTTTCTAGTCTTATTGTTTTGATAATTAAAATTTTATCAAGTTAAATATGAGAAAATAAAAAGTAAGGCTATTTTCAGACCTCTTACTAGATTGATAATACATAAAAACGATCCATTGGATTTTTTTGCAATTATACTTCCTTTCTTTTCTTTTCTTTTCTTTTCTTTTCTTTTCTTTTCTTTTCTTTTCTTTTCTTTTCTTTTCTTTTCTTTTCTTTTTTTTTTGGTACTGGGCCCACATCCGGTGACACTCAAGTGTTACTCCTGACTATCCATTCAGAAATCACTCCTGGCTTGGAGGACTAGGGGAGCGAACCATGTTCCATCCTAGGTTAGTATGTGCAAGGCCAGTGCCCTACCGCTTACACCACCGATCCGGCCTTATTTCCTTTCATTTTTTTACAGTCTTTTAATCATGTGAATTTTAATTTTCTAGATAAACATCCTGCATAATAATTTTAATTTCCATTTATCTTCCTGCTTGTCAGGGTATTATTCAATTCCTCATCTTTCACTGAAGAACGGCAAAAGACTAAGAAACTATTATATGTATTACATATACATGAATATATTAAATTTTTATATGTTCTTAAAATATATATATTTCTAAGTTCTTATTTTGCTATATCAATTAAAATAATGTACAAAATATCTTCATATGCTATAAACTTTTGTAATTATATATATTTATATTTTTAAAAACCTCATTTACTTTTAACACCTTGAGTTGAATTGATTTTATTCTACTCTTGATTACTCACATAGAAATCAGTTTGCAAACATTAGGACTCTTGCCAATGTTTAAAACAGTTTGGTTACTTAAACCAAGTGATAATTTTCTAATTAATTCAATTAAATGTTCATTTAAGTGATTTAGCTTGGGGGAGGATAATGTTAAAAATCTATAGCTGGACTTGTAATCTGGCTGTATGCCTAGAAATACTGAACTGTGATATTAAGTAGTCACAAGAATAATTGAAAACAAATGGTAAGAAAACTTAAACCATTGTGTAAGAGCAAAAGGTTTAAGCATTGACTGGGAAAGTTCTAACTTTGCATTTAACTCACAGTTCTTTCAAAGTGAAATTAATCAGTGACTACTAAACTTCAAGACTCTAGATTTGGAGATTTTCCTATAGAATAAAATTTTTAGAAAAGTTACACTGGGAGTCAAACTTACAGTCTGAAGTTTTCAAGAGTGTTATTGGAAAAGGCACTGTTAAATCATGTTTGTAAGGAAACAAAGGCAGAATATCTGGACTGGGCAAAACCCTACCAAACTATTTTTTACTGATTATAAAAGAAAAAACATTCATATTTTCCCCCTCTCCTGGAAAACTCATTGATTTAGCACTGAGTATTTGCTAGCAAGGAACTCAGCTAGTTTCTGAGAATACCAGAAATGTCCAGCAGTTACAAAAATCATTGTTGAGAATGAAGAGGTATATGATCCCTGAATTCAATAGGCACACTTCTTCTCGTTTATTTTTTTAACATATTACACAGTTATTTGCCATGCTAAAAATCCTTCAGTCCTATTTCTAGTTGGGATATTTTTTAAAAAACAAATGTATATTTATTCTTAAATGACATAGGACTTGTTTTAAAAAATTATATTTATCTTCTTATCTGAGAAATATATTAAATGTTTAATTACAAGATTAACAATATAGGATGGTTGAGTACTATGAAATAGCATATTTTAATACAATGGATGCTTAACTTTAAAATTTTATTTAGAAATATGATTTATCTGTATGAAAAAATTTAGCTGAGAAACCCATTTTATGATTTTCTCTAAACTTTTTAGTATGCAAATATTGGGTATAATATTTAAGTTCAAATATTAGAAGCACAGTTTTAAAATTAAAAAAAAATAAGACAAATGAAGTTATTTATATATTAAATTAACTTGTAACTTGTTACAAAAGTTACAAATTATTCTGAAAGACATTTTGTTTATTGACTTTTTCGTTGACATGCAAAAAATAAAATTTTTAGCAGATATATGCATTCTTAAATTTTTGCATAAAGCATCTTCACAAAACTTCTAAATAAAAGTAAAGGACCTGGAATTGTTAAAAGTTTGGTTTAATTCAGTTTTTGAGCAGAATATTCCAGAAATCATATACAGCTTCAATGACTTTAAAGGAACATACAGAACTTTTAATTTTAATATTATTATTTAACCAACTTTATTACATACATGATTGTGTTTGGGTTTCAGTACTGTAAAGAACACCACCCATCACCAGTGCAACATTCCCATCACCAATGTCCCAAATCTCACTCCTCCCCACCCAACCCCCACCTGTACTCTAGACAGGCTTTCAATTTCCCTCATACATTCTCATTATTAGGATAGTTCGAAACTTAGTTATTTCTCTCACTAAACTCATCCCAGTTTGTGGTGAGCTTCATGAGGTGAGCTGTAAATTCCAGCTCTTTTCTCTTTTGTGTCTGAAAGTTATTATTGCAAGAATGTCTTTCATTATTCTTAAAACCCATAGATGAGTGAGACCATTCTGCGTCTTTCTATCTCTCTCTCTCTCTCTCTCTCTCTCTCTCTCTCTCTCTCTCTCTCTCTGATTTATTTCACACAGCATAACAGATTCCATGTACATCCATGTATAGGAAAATTTCATGACTTCATCTCTCCTGACAGCTGCATAATATTCCATTGTGTATATGTACCACAATTTCTTTAGCCATTCATCTGTTGAAGGGTATCTTGGCTGTTTTCGAGTCTTGCTATGGAATGAGTCTTGCTGCAATGAATATAGGTGTAAAGAAGGGATTTTTGTATTGTGTTTTTGTGTTCCTAGGGTATATTCCTAGGAGTAGTATAGCTGGGTCGTATTGGAGCTTGATTTCCAGATTTTGGAGGAATCTCCATATTGCTTTCCATAAAAGTTGAACTAGACGTTGTCATTCCCACAAGCAGAGGATAAGAGTTCCTTTCTCTCCACATCCCCGCCAACACAGCTTGTTCTCATTCTTTGTGATGTGTGCCAATCTCTGGGGTGTGAGGTTCTACCTCATAGTTGTTTTGGTTTGCATCTCCCTGATGATTAGTGATATGGAGCATTTTTCATGTGTCTTTTGGCCATTGGTATTTCTTCTTTGTCAAAGTGTCTGTCCATTTTTCTCCCCATTTTTTTTGATGGGATTAGATGTTTTTTTTCTTGTAAATTTCTGTCAGTGCCTTGTATATTTTGGAGACTAGCCCCTTGTCGGATGGCTATTGAGTGAATAGTTTCTCCCACTCAGTGGGGGGCTCTTGTATCCTGGCCCCTATTCCTTTTGAGGTGCAGAAGCTTCTCAGTTTAATATATTCCCATCTGTTAATCTCTGCTTTCACTTGCTTGGAGAGTGCAGTTTCCTCTTTGAAGATGCATTTAATCTCAATGTCCTGGAATGTTTTACCTACGTGTTATTCTAGATATCTTATGGTTTTGGGTCTGATATCAAGGTCTTTCATCCATTTGGATTTTACTTTCGTACATGATGTTAGCTGGGGGTCTAAGTTCAATTTTTTGCAAGTGTCTAGCCAGTTGTGCCAACACCACTTGTTGAAGAGGCTTTCTTTGGTCCATTTAGATTTCTTGCTCCTTTATCAAAAATTAGGTGATGGTATGTCTGGGGAACATTCTCTGATTATTCAAGCCTATTCCACTGATCTGAGGGCCTGTCTTTATTCCAATACCATGCTGTTTTGATAACTATTGCTTTGTAGTAAAGTTTAAAGTTGGGGAAAGTAGTTCCTTCCATATTCTTTTTCCCAATGATTTCTTTAGCTATTCGAGGGTGTTTATTGTTCCAAATGAATTTCAAAAGTGCCTGATCCACTTCTTTGAAGGATGTCATAGTATCTTTAGAGGGATCACATTAAATCTGTACAATACTTTGGGGAGTATTGCCATTTTAATGATATTTATCCTGCCAATCCATGAGCAGGGTATGTGCTTCCATTTCCAACTGTCCTCTCTTATTTCTTGGAGCAGAGTTTTATACTTTTCTTTGTATAGTTCCTTCACATTTTTAGTCAAGTTGATTCCAAGATATTTGAGTTTGTGTGGCACTATTGTGAATGGGGTTGTTTTCCTAATGTCCATTTCTTTCTTATTACTATTGGTGTATAGAAAGGCCATTGATTTTTGTGTGTTAATTTTGTAGCCTGCCACCTTGCTATATGAGTCTATTGTTTCTAGAAGCTCTTTTGTAGAGAATTTAGGGTTTTCTAGGTAGAGTATCATGTCTTCTGCAAACAGCAGGAGCTTGACTTCTTCCTTTCCTATCTGGATTCCCTTGATATCTTTTTTTTTGCCTAATCACTATAGCAAGTACTTCCAGTGCTATGTTGAATAGGAGTGGTGAGAGAGGACAGCCTTCTCTTGTGCCAGAATTTAGAGTAAAGGCTTTCAATTTTTCTCCATTGAGGATAATATTTGCCTTTGGCTTATGGTAGATGGCCTTAACTATATGGAGAAAGGTTCCTTCCATTCCATCTTGCTGAGAGTTTTGATCAAGAATGGGTGTTGGACCTTATCAATGCTTTCTCTGTGTCTATTGATATGATCAAGTGATTGCTATTTTTCTTGTTGTTGATGTTGTGTATTATGTTGATAGATTTACGGATGTTAAACCAGCCTTTCATTCCTGGGATGAAACCTACTTGATCATAGTGGATGATCTTCTTAATGAGGCATTGAATCCTATTTGCCAGGATTTTGTTGAGTATCTTTGCATCTGTATTCATCAGCAATATTGGTCTGTAATTTTCTTTTTATGGTAGCATCTCTGTCTGGTTTAGGTATCAAGGTCATGTTGGCTTCATAAAAGCTATTTGGAAGTGTTCCTGTTTTTTTGATTTCATGAAAGAGTCTTGTCAGGATTGATAGTAGTTCCTCTTGAAAGGTTTGAAAGAATTCATTAGTAAAACCATCTGTGCCTGTGTTTTTGGGCAGACATTTGATTACTGTCTTAATTTTCTCAATAGTGATAGGTGTGTTTATATATACTATATCCTCTTCTTTCAACCATGGAAGATGATAAGAGTCCAAAAATTTATTAATTTCTTCCAGGTTTTCATTTTTAGTGGCATAGAGTTTCTCAAAGTAGTTTCTGATTACCCTTTGGACCTCTACCATATCAGTAGTGATCTCTCCTTTTTCATTCCTAATACGAGTTATCTAATTTCTCTCTCTTTCTTTGTTAGTTTTGCCAGTGGTCTATCAATCTTGTTTATTTTTTCAAAGAACCAACTTCTGCTTTCGTTGATCTTTCGGATTGTTTTTCGGGTTTCCAATTTATTGATTTCTGCTCTCAGCTTTGTTATTTCCTTCTGACTCCCTATTTTTGGATCCTTTTTTTGAGCATTTTTTAATTCTATGAGCTGCTTCATTAAGCTATTCATGTATGACACTTCTTCTTTTGATGTGTGTTTGCAAAGCTATAAATTTTCCTATAAGTACTGCTGTTGCTGTGTCCCATAGGTTCTGATAGTTTGTGTCTCCATTGTCATTTATTTCTAGGAAGGTTTTGATTTCCTCTTTTATTTCATCTCAAACCCACTGGTTATTCAGTATTAGGTTGTTTAACTTTCAGGTATTAAATTTTTTCTTCTGTGTCCCTTTGTGTTTCACATATAATTTCAGGGCCTTGTGGTCAGTTAAGGTATCCTGAAAAATTTCTATCCTCTTGATATTATGGAGGTATGTTTTATGTGCTTGCATGTAGTCTATCCTGGAGAATGTCCCATGTACATTATAGAAGAAAGTGTATCCAGGCTTCTAGGGGTGGAGTGTCCTGTATATATGTACTAGGCCTCTTTCGTCCGTTTCTCTTTTCAGGTCTAGTATATTCTTGTTGGGTTTCAGTCTGGTTGACCTATCCAGTGTTGACAAAGCCGAGTTGAGGTCCCCCACAATTATTGTGTTGTTATTGATATTATTTTTTCAGATTTGTCAACAATTTTATTAAATATTTTGCTGGCCCCTCATCCGGTGCATATATGTTTAGGAGAGTGATTTCTTCCTGCTGTACGTATCCCTTGATTAATATAAAATGTCAATCTTTGTCCCTTACAACTTTCCTAAGTATAAATTTTGCATCATCTGATATTAATATGGCCACTCCAGCTTTTTTTGGGTGTGTTTGCTTGGATAATTTTCCTCCAGCCTTTTATTTTGAGTCTATGTTTGTTCTGACTATTCAGGTGCGTTTCTTGTAGGCAGCAGAAGGTTGGATTGATTTTTTTGATCCAGTTAGCCACTCTGTGTCTCTTCATTGGTGCATTTAGTCCATTGATATTGAGAGAAAGAATTGTCCTGGAGTTAGTGTCATCTTTATATCAAAGTTTGGTGTGTCTGTTGGTCAGTCTTGTCTTAAAGTAGGCCGTTCAGTTTTTCTTTTAATAATGGTTTGGAGTCTGTAAAGTTTCTGAGCTGTTGTTTGTCTGTGAAACCATGTATTGTTCCTTCAAACCTGAAAGTGAGTTTTGCTGGGTCAGTATTCTAGGCAAAGCATTTATTTCATTGAGTTGTGTCATTATATCCCACCACTGACGTCTGGCCTTGAGTGTTTCCGGTAACAGGTCTGCAGTAAATCTCAAGAATGTTCCCTTGAATGTAATTTCTTTTTTTGATATTGCTGCTTCCAGAATTCTGTCTCTGTCTGTGGGATTCATCATTGTGACTAGGATGTGACTTGGGGTATTTTTTCTGGGGTCTCTTTTAGTTAGTACTCTTTGGGCATGCAGGATTTGATCGCATATATTCATTAGCTCTGGTATTTTCTCTTTAATGATGTCCTTGACCATTGATTCTTCTTGGAAATTTTTTTCCTAGGTCTTTGGGACTCCAATAATTCTTAAGTTGTTTCTGTTGAGCTTATCATAGACTTGTATTTTCATCTGTTTCCATTCTTTGAGTAATTTTTCCATTGTTTGATCATTTGCTTTAAGTTTTTTTTTCCAATTTCTTCTGCTGTATGGAATTGTTATTCATCTCATCTTCCAGTGTACTAATTTTATCCTCAGCTGTGTTAACCCGTGGGCAAGCTCAACCATGTTTTTCTTCAATTCATCTACTGAGTTTTTTAGACCTGTTATTTGACCTGAAATTTCAGTTTGGAGTTTTCTGATTTCTATCTTCATATTCTCTTGATTCTTATTATTGTTCTCTTCTATACTTTCTTTGAGTTCTTTGAACATCTTCCATAATGCGACTCTAATCTCCTTATCTGAGATACTGACTAGTTGGTTGGTCATGTTCAAGTCATCAGAGTTGCCATCGTCATTCTCTATGTCTGG
The DNA here is from genome assembly GCF_024139225.1 of Suncus etruscus. Taxonomy (NCBI): domain Eukaryota; kingdom Metazoa; phylum Chordata; class Mammalia; order Eulipotyphla; family Soricidae; genus Suncus; species Suncus etruscus. Next base: position 52,853,835 of record NC_064863.1, on the reverse strand, counting down.
CGCTGGCCTGCATTGTTTCCCCATTGTCACACTTTATTGTGGGTTTTTCTACGTGTTGTGGTTGTATTCATTGGCTAAATGATGTGCATGGCCGGGAAGCGAAGTGGAATGTCCATGCTCCTCTGGCTCCACTCTTTCTGGGCTTGTAAACTCACCTCCATTGAAGGCTCCAGAGAAGGCGAGTCATCCGCAGATGAGCCACACACAGGATGATATCAGACCGAAAATGGAGCACAACACAGAAGACAGGCAGATATGTGTGCTGGCAACTGAGTTCCAGCAGAGTTCTGTGGTTTCCACTTTTTTGGCATGTAAGCTCACCTCCAGGGAAGGCTCCAGGGAAGGCTAGCCATCTGCAGATGGGCCACACACAGGATGAAATCAGGCCGAAGATGGAGCACAGCTCAGAAAACAGGCAGATAGGGGTGCTGGCATCTGAGTTCCCGAAGAATTCAGTGGCTTCCCCTTTCTGGGCTTGTAAACTCACCTCCAGGGAAGGCTCCAGGGAAGGCGAGCCATCCTCAGATGAGCCACACAGAGGATGAAATCAGGCCGAAAATTGAGCACAGCACAGAAGACAGGCAGATAGGGGTGCTGGTATCTGAGTTCCAGCAGAGTTTAGCGGCTTCCCTTTTCTGGGCTTCTAAAGTCAGCCATTTCTTACTCACTCACTCGTTGGGTAGCTTCAGAATGCAGTTTTTTGGGGGGTTGCTTCCCAGGGCTCTGAGGAGAATTTCAAGGATTCAGAAAAGACAGAGAAGCACAGGACAGGGCTCCATTGAGGTATTCAGTTTCCTCAGAAGAAGCACAGCAGGGCAGAGTCTCTGCAGGTGAAGCAATCAGCACTTCACCTGGCAGTCCCCACAGTCAATTATTTCTTAGTTGCTCACTCGCTGGGTAGCTTCAGAATGCAGTTTTTTGGGGGTTCGCTTCCCAGGGCTCTGAGTAGAACTTAAAGGATTCAGAAAAGACAAAGAAGCACAGGACAGGGCTCCCTTGAGGTCCTCAGTTTCCTCAGAAAAAGTAAAGCAGGACGGAGACTCTGCAGGTGAAGCAATCAGCACTTTTCCTGGCAGTCCCCACAGTTAGCCATTTCTTACTTACTCACTCACTCACTCGTTTGGGTAGCTTCAGAATCGAACATACAGAACTTTAAATGTGCCACCTCTAAACAATATGGAAGATCGCTCAGAAGCACTGCTCTTTATTCAAATTTGAAACCATCTGAGCAAGATTACAGTTGATTTTATAGACATTTATAAAATTATAATAACAGTTATATTTATATATAATATTAGAGGGTTTTATAATCAAATATAATATTTTGAAAATTAATAATTAGGAGCTAGAGCAATAGTGTAGTGGTACGATGTATGCCTTGCATGTGGCTGAACCAGGATGGACCTGGGTTCGATACCCAACATCCCATATGGTCCCCAAGCCAGGAGCAATTTCTGAGCACATAGCCAGGAGTAATCCCTGAATATCACCAGGTGTAGCCTAAAAACCAAAACCAAACCAAAACAAAACAAAACAAAACATTTTTTTTATAATGTTGGAAAAGAATTGGATTAGATAATCAAAAAAATTTATGTTTGCCTTTTTATTTACATTGAAAGACTTTCTAGGCATAAAACAGAAAATTGGTGGGAAACTTGTGTGGTTCAAATATGAAGCAAAATTTACTTCTTAAAACATTGTTAATTTGTGTTAGTTCTGATTTAAAAAAGAGGCACCTTTCATATTCATTTGTGTTGACTTAGAGAAAAATAAAAACAAAACAACACAAAAGACTCCGGGCAGGATAGAACTTATTAGTGCAATCTACACATTAATTAATGATCTCCTAAAGCAACAAACACTCTCATTGCAGTAACAAAGCACACTACTGAGGACACTTTTCCCCACTACTTTCAATACACACAATTTATTACCAGACCATCATATCCCCACAATCTTACTTCTCTTTTGGTTCATTTTATTTACCATCTGTACTAATGAGTCATTTTCTGACTTGTAAAATAAAAAAAATGGCTTTGTTTGCTTTGTTTTACAAATAAAGGTCTGGAATCCAAATCAGAATAGCTGCTCTTGAACAAAGCTTGTAAATTCATTTCAGACCTTGTAGCATAAGTGACACTAGCAATACAGAGAAAATATGCTATTAAGTAAAAATAAATAGAGCATAGAGAAAATAGAAGCTCCTTTTATTTGAAAACTGTCTTCAGATATATTTTACTTGGTAACAGTCAAAACTAACTTCAAAATATAAAGAAATAGAACATTTTCCAAAATAGTTCTTAAGATTCTTTTGTCTCACAATGTATGAATATGCATAGTAATATGAATAGTCACATACATAAAATAAAACAAAGAAAAGTATAAAGTGTTTGATATTTCAAATGGATTGTCTATGTATATTTATGATGTGAGATGTACCTAATACTTCCAAAAGTTTGAGAAAATATTTTGTACTTATTTATAAAAAGAATTATATTCCCAGGAAATAGTCTGATGAAAGGAGAAACATGTTTTCCTATCTGAATTGAGGTACAATATCTGAATACTACTGAACAGTTAAAAATTGAATGAATGCAATAAGATGCTGAATCACAGTCAAAAAATGATGCATGAAACCATTAATGGTCCTCAGCAAAACTATTTCTTTTTTCTTGTGCCAATAACCCCAAAGATGAAATGTAACACACTGTGAAGGATGAAAATAAATGTGTCAGATATGATATGTTAGTCTTGAAAATGAGGAAACATTCACTTTTTAAAATAGCATATTAATAAAAATGATTAATTCCTGTCATCCATTCCCCACCTTATCTAGAATAGCAATTTTAATGCATACAATTCAGAGGTTTAGGGTAGCATCATTCATTTTTCTTCACATAATGAATTCACTGTAACTGAGTTTATTCAGTTTTAGAGCCCCTAATAGTTCACTAAATTTTGTTTTATTTACAAATGGGATTTTCATACCTGAAAAGATGGTGACAAAATTCTTATTTATCATAGGTACTACACATAGAAAAATGACACAAAGTTAGCAATGCAGTGTGTGACTTTGGGTTAATGTAGTCTTCATTCTATAAATCAGACATTTTTTATAGTTTCCAAATATAAATAAATGTGTAATTATATAAAATGTATTGAAAAACTAATTAAAGTGTACAATTATACATATTTTATCTTAACAATAGGTTAAAGGATTGTAGATCTCACATGATCATATTAATTTCTTCTCATAAACCCTGGATGATTAGTCTCTGATAACATGGAAAAAGCTTTGAACACTCAGTCAAGAGGATGTGGAGATGTCTAGAATCAATTTGTCTCTTTCTCCACATTAACTCCATAATACATAACTGTCTTCTTAAGTTAAATGACAATATTAACTGATAGCATATAAAGTTGAGTTACATTTGGGAGAAAAAGTGTTATTTTACCTCTCATTTTGACTGGTGCTTCAAAAACTGAATAGAGAGCTTTTCTTCTTACCTATTTCCATTGAAATGTTAACAATTTTAACAAAACACTATATATATATATATATATATATATATATATATATATATATATATATATATATAATGTATGATATAAATGCTGTTTTCACTAACCTACAAAAATAAACTGAATAGATCTTTTGAACCTATATATAACTTTTGGAGTATATACAGAAAATAAAAGTTGGGAATAATCCTTTATGAACATGCACAGGGGAAATAGGCTAGTTATTTCCTCAAGTAGTTCATGTTGAAAGGACTTAGGTTTTTACCACTGTAAAACTTTCACATCTTTTACTAAATCAAATCTCTATACATAGGCAATGAAAAATAACACAATTGAACTAAATAATAAAATAGTAAAATAATAATTGAAAAAGAAAACAAGTATGAAAATAATAACATAAAACACCTACATAAGTATTAATAACTATAAAATAATAAACATATTCCAATATATGTAATTAGAAACACATCCTTTATACAAAAAGTTGTTTTTTTTTTAAACACAAAAGTATATGTTGGGGTTATAGCCCAAAGTACTTTAAGTACATTCCTTATATTTAGAAGTCCTGGGTTTAAACCCTGGCATAGCAACCCTTCAAATATTGCTGGGAGGCAAGAACGAGTACAGACATAGAGTGCGAGTGCATGCCTAGTATACAACAAGCCTCAGATTCAATCCCAGCACCTTATGTACTCCCCCAAACTGTGAATAAGCCCTGAAAACTGCCTGGTCTTATAGTATAATCAAGTCATAAATTACAAATATTTAAATTCACTAATATTTTAAAGACATATGAAGGTGTTATTACTTATATTTTATTTTGCATAAATATCAGAGTCATGGCTATCAACTATTTGTATGTTGCATGTACTAAATTTTAATTTAAATGTGCCAAATTACACATATTATATAGCATGATTATTACAATATGACAGGACCTGTGTTCACATGTTGTTTTAAAAAATGCATTATTTAAGACAATTTAGCAGCACAAGTAAAATCTGTACAACTTTGATTTTCAAACAATAGATATACTTCATAAAAATAACACCATTATATAGGACCATGTGTATTGAAGTTTCATTGCAATTTTAGTGGCTTTTATAAAAAAGGGGACACATGGCTGAAAAAAAGTACAGAAGGTAGCGTGCTTACCTTGCATGCATCCAATCCAGGTTTGATCCCCAGTACAGGTCACCCGAGCCTGTCAGGTCAGGGGTGATTTCTGAGTGCAGAGAAGTATTTCCTGAGTACTATTGGATGAGGCCCCAAAGCCTAAACATAATTCCAATATTTAAATTTTAGTACATTCAAAAAAAAAACCCAAACAAACAATAAGGGGGTCAGAGTGATAGCAGAGATGTAGGGCATTTGCCTTACACATGGCCAACCCAGGATGGACCCTAGTTTGATTCCCAGCATTCCACAAGGTCCCCCGAGCCTGCTAGGAGTGATTTCTTTTTTTTTTTTTTGAGTTAGTTATATTTATTATATGGAAAACAAAATATAAGAAATACAACCTTAATGGACAAGCCTTTTTTTTTATTTAAACACCTTGATTACATACATGATTGTGTTTGAGTTTCTGAACGCAAAGCCAAAAGTAACCCTTGAGCGCCACTGTGTTTGGCCCCAAAACAAAAAAAAATAGATGTTAATATTTAATAATTAATATGATTTATTTTGTGAAGTATTGATTGCAAGAATGGACAAGAAAAAAGTCTAAAGGATTAGAAGAGGCTCTAACCAAGGGAAGAGAAACATTGAGCAGTCAGTCCCTGCACATTGCTCGATGAGAGAGGAGTGGTAAGTCTGCCCACCTATCCATTAGTCAAGGCAAATTTACACCCGAGCCTAGTGTCCATAGAGAAAAAAGCAAAGAGTACCTGACCTCTATAGAATGACTGACAGAACTTAGACAATCCTGGTAGTCAAGTTCTTGGCAATGGCCTCAGGAGGAGAAATGAGAAGTGACTCAATGCTGTCAATTGGGAAATTCTAATTGATCCTCTGAATCTGAGCTAGCACATTTCTGACAACACCCATTTCATTTAGATTTTTTTCCATTTAGATTTTCAAAAAATTTTCAATATCAGAATCATACACTTCTACCCAGTTTATCATGAAACTAGACACTCACCACTACCATGACAAAACAAAGAGGAATTCATCATCTCTATTGAATAACAAAAGTATGGAAGATCTCAAGTGCACTCTATCTCCCTACACTCCCTGATTAGGAACTGGAAATAACAATGATTAAAATGGCAGTAAAATAAAAAGATATAAAATAGATACAAAACAAAGAATAAGAAAACCCAAAACATACTCACTAAAGAACATAGTAGCATTAAAAATTTAAAAATAAATAAAACTTCAGAATAGCTAAAACATAGAATGAAATTAGTGTACTTGAGAGGATGCATGAAACTATCAAAATATTAGAAAAATAAAAATTAATTTTTATATTTAAAAACATCTAAAATTTATAGGAAAATCTTAAGAATTAAGTCTGAGCTACCTACCAGTCTGAAAGAAAGAAAGAAAGAATAAAAGAAGTTTTGGTGTGAGAAATTACAGCTGGAAATTCCTCATGTCCAAAGATTGACCCATACATCTAAATTCAGGAAGTTCAAAGAATTCCAAAGTGAATAAAACCAAACTGAAAAAAACCAAGACATGTAAAAATATAAAAACAAGAGTTAAGATAAAATATAATCCTAAGGGCTGTAATAATAATTAAATACGTTAGCTGAAAAAGAAATTCCTATAAAATTCGTAACATAGTTTTCAAATAAAACTCTATAAACATTTCCCTGAGATTCTACTAAGAGAACTCAATTTGCTAAATGTGTGTATGGGAGAGATGACAGAGAACTTATGAGTCGGTGATGATGGAATGCTGTTATCTAGGTGAAAGGTATGAAATAGCAACACTAATTCTTTCTTGTTTTTTCTTTAGAAATTGTTATAGTTAGTAATAAGTACAAAATTTGGCTTCAGTCTTTTATATTCTCTAAAGAGCTTAACATTTAACTTTATTTTATCCAGCAACAATAAAATGTTTCACCTGCATTTAGCATTATGAAGCTACTTTCTTTAAATTTAATTAACCGTGGCTCTGTGAAATTCTCAGAAAACCTTAATAAAAAGCATTATTATTACTCTTTTGGAATGATTTTGCTTTCTTTTCTTTTTTTATTAATATCTTTATTTAAACACCTTGATTACAAATATGATTGTAGTTGGGTTTCAGTCATGTAAAGCAACACTGTATTCTAATAATGCTTCAACATAACAAAAAATAGAAATATAAAATATTAATCTTGAACACATTGAATCACACAAAATATCATTAAAATATCATTAATAACAATATCTCATAAGCCCTGAAAATACATGACATTGAAAATATTTCAAACATTATATATAATGAATAGAATTAATGTAATGTTAGGTAGCATATTTCTGCAACATTTCGTCACAAGTTCAACTAAGATTCTTTTTAATGGCTAATCATTTTTTAATCATTTTTAGTGACTAATAGTTTAGTGTAAATTAGTCATTTGAGGATAATTAAGTGTCATTGTCAAAAGCTCTTTTATGTGATTGTTATTAATCTTTCCTCTATCCATCTACTATCTTATAAACATTCTCCTTTTATTCCTTCCTGCTCTTCAGCTATTATCCTTCTTTTCTAGATTTTCATGTCAAACTATAAAAAATGTTTTTGCCTCTTTTGTCAACAGTTGTATTGAATTCATTTGAATTATTTTTATTATATAGTCATAAAATCTATAACCATGTTACCATATTCCAAATAAGGACACTTGTGGTCATTTGTCATTTACAAGTATAGCAAACCATTCCTTAGATTTCTGAATATTAAAATAACTACATATTTGTGACAAAATATTTGTTTATATATTCTTCTATGATTTTATTAATAAAATATGAAGAAATTATTTATTCCCACATGAGTATGCCGTGATGAAATTAATATAGCACATCATAGGCTGAATGATTTTTAGCAAATATATCACTTAATTTTGAAAATTTCTAAAAGCCAGTGTTATTATTGTCTTCAGGGTCAAAAATCCTGTGTAACTTTGTTGAAAACTCTTAAAAATGGATCTGCTTCAAACACATTCTTACACTTTCTGGAAAATAGGTTTGGAGAGATAGAACAGCAGGCAATATTTTGCATATGTTTACAAGCCTCACAAATGGCATATCAGGTTCAGTCCATGCTAAATCATCTTCCCCTGAGCACTGCCAAGAGTGATTCCTTAGAGCAGAAACTAGGAATTCAGAGCATATCTGGTAGTAGCAAAAGACCAAAACAAACAAACAAACAAACAAAGCCCAGCAACAACATTAACAAACAACAGCATTTTTGTCCCCATATAAAAATGAGGTTCCTCAATAACATCAAAAGAAAAGAGCAACAGCAACAAAAACAAGGTGGTTTTTGCTTTCCCTTGAAGAAAAACATCTGGAAAGCAAAATTTCTCATCCATGTCCTCAGTAATCCAACTCATGCCCTAGTTATTTTTAAATTCTAATCACATGAAGATTATTAGTTATTCCTCTGGAAGAAAAAAGATGTATTTCTTTTATGGTAATAATAATTCCAATGTTTTACTTTAGGAGGTTTGGTACATAACTCCATGCTTAATAATGCAGCATTTAAACCTAAAAGAATTTACTGCATATCCTGGTTCTTTAAATCATCATGACCACATGGATCATAAAAAAAGAATGAATATCTGAGAATAGATATCTACCACAGTGACATATTGAATATATGGAGAATATAATTAAAATGTAATTCTAAGAATATAGTAGCAATATGTAAGGACCAGAAAGATAGCATAGAAATGGAAAAAGGATTTAAAAAAAGAATGTTCTCTTTACACACATGAGGTTATAATGTTCCAGGGTCCAGGAAAAGTTATTTTTAAGCTAACACTCTCAAAACACAACAGTTTAAGCAAGAACATATTATCAAAATGTTCAATAACTTGAAGCATATTCAGTGCATTTAAATACATAAAATTCTGTTTTTAAATAAATTTTATAATACATTCACTTCAGTATGTAGTGACATATCACTAAAATAAACTTAGATTTCCATCCTTATTTAGTTGAAAATCTAAGTTAATAGGATTATTATGTCTTAATATCAGAATGTAAAATATTACAAAACTTATGAAAATTATTTACTGCATTCTTATTAGTATCTGATTAACATCTTAATATAGTGATAGAAAAAGTTTGAATATACAATAGACACAAAACTTAACAAGCTACTTTGTTTTACAAAAGACCTTTGATGCTTAGTTTCCTTTGAAATTCCAACAAACTACTTATTTTCTCACTGCAATTGCATCTTATCTATGACAGCATAGCATTATCACCTTTCCTACTGATTTTCTCTTATTTATTCTGGTTAAAATTATCACTCTATTATTCCAGTATTTATCTTAACCTTTAATATAATTTGTTTACTTTTATATTCCTCACATTCATATACTTCCCCCAAATGTTCTTTTGTCAAATTATTTTCTCTATGCATAGTGAAAACAACAAAAATAAGCATAAATTAGGTTATCTTGCCTATTAATTGTGTTATTTTATTAATCTTTGCTAACTAATTTACAATTATTGCAAGATGTTCTCTTTGTAGACATAATTTTAATAATTCAAAATTCAAGATTACTTTGTTTTTTATCTTTTATATAACAAAATTTATTAATATTTGAAGAAGTGACAATTAGCACCTTCATAAATATAAGTCCTATTTTCATTTTGTCATCAAGTTTTTCTCATCTTATTTTAACTTACATCTGGCAGCATTCTTGTATAGAGAAGTGAGTGAGTAGACTTTAGAGTTAGCTGCTTTCCAATCTACCTGCATAATTTTGGAAAATTTATGCAACCTTTGGAATCTCATGGCTTACATCTATGAAGTGAAGGTAATATTTCTAACTAATAAAAATATAATAGCTTTACTTCCACCAAATGTTCTTTTGTCAAATTCTTTTCTCTATGCATAGTGAAAACAACAAAAATAAGCATAAATTAGGTTATCTTGCCTATTAATTGTGTTATCTGGAACAACTTGGGAATTTGCCTTGTAAGCGGCCAACACAGTTTTGAACCTCTTTACTACATACAGTCCACTGAGTTCTGACAGGAGTGATTCCTATGTATAAAGCCAGGAGTAAGCCATGACTGAGCACTACAGGATTTGGCCCAATTTTAGAAGAAAAACAAAAAAGTTTAAATTATTTCTGTTGGGAACTGAATTCTGATCAAGCCACATGGCAGCTTCTTCTTAGGTTCTGAGCAGGGAGAGACCAGACACCATTTTGTAAGGACCACATGGTGTAAGCCACATGCTGGAGCTTCACAAGCCTATCTCCATAGATCCTGCCCCAACCTACCTGGCCAGACCAGGTAGACTATCAAGAAAGGACAAGGGAGCAGTAGGAAGGTACCCCTAGACAAGAGGCAATTATTTTAAGGAACATCAGAAAGCAGGAACCTCCCTATATTCCTTCCCTATATAATCATCATGACCTTGGGCAGGGCTTGATCTCCTTAGGGGATGGCCCTGACTGGCCAGGCTGGGGGGTCTTGTTGGCAGACAGACTGTCTCAGTCTCGCGGCCCTTGGGCTGCAAACAGCCCTCCGTACAACATTTTGTGGCCCTGCCCTAGGGGAATCTTTTTTGGTTTTGTTTTGTTTTAGTTGTTTGGGTCACACACACACACACACACACACACACACACACACACACACACACACCAATGTTCCAGGCTTACTACTGACTTTGCACTCAAGGATCGCCCCGACTTTGCCTCCTGCAGCACCCAGGTAAATTGAGTTTGTGACCCCTGATTATTTGTGTGGTCTCATCCTTCTACTTTGGTACCCTACAATTTCAATAAGATTGGTTCCTCAAATTAATTGATAAAGTTTACATAGATGCAGTTTACATAGATGTAGTGGCTATAAAACTAGTCTAAGAATTTTATATAATAAAAGATTTAAGTACAACAATGACATGACAGAAAGAGAAACTGTAACTGAAATAGAAAAAGAAAGTCAATAAGAGTTCTATTAGGAAAAAAAGAGTTCTGGTAGGGAAAATAAAAGTACAATATTCAACTGAATGTTTCAGCGGGTTCTTTTGTGAAGTGAGAAATCCTCTAAATTCTAGACACATGGTCTTGGGGAGTGAATTGAAGAGTCAGTGATAACAATGTAGAGATAAGTTAAATAACATTGCACAACAGTAATAATTCAACATCTCGCAGGCCAGTCATCTATGTTCTTTTAACTGAATATAATACAAGTTAATAAAATATATCAGTAACAGCTATCATTTTTGAATTACGCTAATAGAATATGTATGTCATTATATTTATTTTTAATATTTGATGTAAAATTTGCATAAGGGTAGATTTACTTCATATTTATAGAAACCAAAACTTCAATTTTGATATATGCTGTTAAGATTAAAAGGTGTCAAGTTGATAAGTGGCATTACAGAATTCAAGTATAAAAGCATATTAATCCATTCTTTCAATAGCAATTCTATAAATGATGTTTAGAGAAAAGCTCTGGATTTTTTTTTATCTTGATGGTTCTCACTTCTTTAGAACATCTTAGCCTTTGTTAGTAGGATAATATTCTTTGCCATACTTAATAAGTTACCAGTTTCTCTGAAGGAAGTATAGCTTCTTCAGAAATTTAGACAATAGCATTCACGATAAAATTTGAATGCATGTATCCAAGTTCAAATTCTGCTTTCTTATACTCAAAGAACCTTTATATTACATATCACAGAACTTTAAAAATCTAGCTAAATTACTTGTGTCTAATTATCTAATTTAAACATCAAAATTAGCTGAAGTGTTAAAAAGCTGCAAAGCTTTAATCATAGGGTCTGTCAACAAGATTTTAAATAGAATCCTTATATTTGATTTTGACATTATCTTTACCTTCATAATCATTCATAAAAAGTATTAAAATTAATGATCGTAAACTTTTCTCTTAAAATATTATCAAGCTATCTTAGGCTATTTTGGAGATATGTACTTACTAATAATAATTATCTCTGTAAATAAAGATATATGTATTTAAGTGTGAAAAGAAACAATAAATGAGTATTTTATGATGTTAAATAATGGGAAGTTCTGGTAATAATACACTCACATAATATAAACTAATAAATAACAAAACAGTTCCTAAGTACTTTTTAAATGCCAATTACTTTTGTAATGCTAGAATTATATTCATTTCACATTAAATAAAACCAAGATACATAGATATTAAGTTTCTTTGGGCATTAATCCTCAGGCCAGAACTGGTATCCTAGTTTCATGTTTCTCAGTTTGTGATTTCAATTATGAAGTTAGAATTGTTGTCTCATTATTTATATGATTTTTGACTAATGAGAGACATTCCCTCTGTAGATAATTGCTTGAATCAAACTTTATAAATACTATCTTGAAGACTAAAAATGTCTCCTAAGAGTAGATTCCAAATGCATTTTAAGTCAATTATGGATCAACTAATTTCTGTGAGATCCATTTCCAAAGAACTATTTATTTCATAAAACAAAGGTTTATATATTCTTGAGCGTGATATAATTTTTATTGTTACAAGGGTCACCCCCACTACTTCACTAGGATTGATGTAGGTAGTGCCAGGAATTAAACAAGAGGCCTCAGTTATGAAGTATATCCTCTTCAACTCAAAGCACAGACTGGGACACAAAAAAAAAATTTTTAGGTCATTATGAATCTATCCTCTGGTACATATTCACTTAGTATGACAAACTACAGATTTTTATGCTTGTAGAGTCACCTATTTTAACTATTTATAGATATATATTTATTCATTTATTGTAAAGATTCTAAAATAGTTACAGCAATTATAACTGTATAACTCTTAAATTCTAAATTTTCTGAAAGAAAAAAAAGAAACAAGAAAACAGTTAAACCTCCAAATTGACTAACCTGATATTGGGAAGAATGCATATATCAATCCTACTATCTAAGGATAAATCTCAAACATTTTACTATTTATTTGACTTTGCTCAGTTGTATCAATGAGTGCCTCATTAGAAATATTTCACAGTTATTTTGTTTTGGGGCCACAAGAGTAAGTGCTCAGCAATCACTCCTGTCTCTGTGCTCTGAGATAGTTCCTGGCAGTGTATGGAAGGAAAATAGGTTATGGAATAGGATCAAGTCAGCCATGTGCAAGACAAATGTGTTACTATGTACTCCCTCTCCAGCCCCTAATTCTATCAATCTTAAAAAAAATACTAAAAAGGCATGCCAAATTATAATAATAATGTGTTTTTCTCCAATGCCCATGATCTCTAAATGTCTAACTATATTTTAACTTTTTTATTTGCATTCAACATTTTCCTTACAGATGTTGAGAATTTTGTGCAGTATAAACTGTGTTGTCTTTGTGTGTCTCAAAAAGTTAATACCAAATTTCCTATCTCCTTTATAATAAAAATTATCAACATATGACTAAACAATCCAAAAAAACACACAAAGAGAAATGTCTCCTAAATAGTACTATATGTTATGTCCTGGATCTCTCTGTCTCTGTCTCTGTCTCTCTCTCTCTCTCTCTCTCTCTCTCTTTGCTTGTCTCCCTCACTCTCTCTCTCTTTCAAATAAACTTTTTCTATATGTCTGTGGCATTACAAACATCAGTAAGAAAAGCGCTTACCATTACCATATTTTAATAGGAATTATGTCATTTATGTAATATACAAGGAAACATGACAATGACTCAAATTTAAAATGCCTGATATTTTGAAATATTTAATATTTACTACTATACAATTTCAAACTATTCAGGTAGACTTCTTCGCATTTAAATAGATGACCTGAATTTTCTCATAAAATAAAGGACATACCTTTCTATCTTCAATATAAAGCTACATTTCTCTCTTTTACCTTTTTCTCTTACTTGACAAACTCACTAATATGGCTAATTAGGTCATGGCAAATTTATCTCAAATAAGCAAAATGGCTGGCATGTCCTATTTCAAATACACTATAATGAGAAAATAAAAAATGAGAAGCTGAAAGGGGAACTATTTGAAAGATGCTTTTTCAAAATGAACATACATTTTTAATATTTTATAAAAGATTATACACGTGATTTAAAAGTCTCTATGTATCTTATTAAGCTCACTAATTACATCTAATACTGCAGTCAGATTGCATTCTTGTTTTTTTGCTTTTATTCTTACCATTGTCTAATTATTAAGAATTAAGAGCAACATTGAGGAACCAGAGATGTAGCTCAGCTACAGGGAAAGTTTCTTAGGAATTCAACCCCGAGTTCAAAACCTTGCACTACAAAAACAAACAGAGCAACTAAAACAAATAAGAAATAAGAAAAACTGTATGTGAAAGAACATATTGTAAATTTCAAAAGCATGCATATATATGTGTATATGTATATACACATATTTTTTTTCTTTACATGTTCTTCATGAGATGTATTTTTTCAGATTACTATTTCTGAGTTCAGGAAGTGTCTTATTACTTTACTTTCCTTCCATCTCTTGCTTTCATAAGGCATTTTAGTTTAAAAATGTGTTTTGAAATATTTAATGTATTGAATATTTTACGTATTGTTTCTAATTTTCCTAAAGTGGCATGTGGTAAATACGCAAGCTAGGGTATTATTGAGACTAGTGTGGGCGAATGTAGATTCTTATAAGCATTGGCAAAATTTCTCATCTGTGCTCAGTATTGCTAAGGTTATCTCCTAGGTAACTACTCCATAACTGATGATTTGCTAACTGATTTTAAACATTCCTAAAATATTCACTCACTAATAGTACCTAACCAGCCTAACATTTATTTGCTTTTAATTCCCTTTCATCCCTGTAGCTTGCTAAATTTCTAATGATCTTTAATAGCTTCAGCCTTTCCAGTATTTAGTTTCTTATGTTTGCATTGCAAATACAAAACTATGGATATATAATTAAAAGGAAAATTGGTTTGATAAATTTCTGTCTGCTCACTTGCAATTAAAAATCATATTGGGAATTATTTAAATTCATGAAAACATTTTTTAAAATTTATTTTGCATAATGCCATTTGTTGAATAAAATGCAAAATAATTGTATCTTGATATATAATATATAGGACAATTTTATTTAAAGACTACATATTGATTAGTTTGAAGAAAATGTGGACAGTTTGTTACATAACATGTCATTATTAAAATGACTTGAAGTCCTACTTTATTAAAAATTACATAGATTCTGAGATACCCTGAGAGATAGCACAATGATAAGGCATTTACCTTCCACGCAGCCAATCCAGGACGGGTTTTGGTTTGAATCCCAGCATCCGATATAGTGGTCCCCAGCATGCCAGGAGTAATCAATTTCTGATGTAGAGCCAGGAGGAACCAGAGTGCTGATGGGTATCACCCTGCAAAAAAAAAAAATAATAATAAGTTATATAGATTTTGTTAAAGAAAGTGTCCAGTTAGTAAAAGTAATTATTTTAGACTACAGTATTTGATATAAAAGTAATAAATATTGTTATTTTAATCCACAATTAAATTCTGTTCTTATTCATTACATTCATACTCCTCAAAAAGTATAATGAATTTAGTTATTATAGACATATAGAAGTCCATAGATTTATAAATCTGCATAAAAATGCTCCATTTACCAGGAAGAAATTACCCCTGGTCAATTACCTATGAATATATAGATGCATGCACAACAACCTACCTTATATAAATTTGAGATTTTTTATAGAATTATAGAGGTAAATAATAAAGAGCTGATTACCTGTGTAATCTTGTCCTCCAGGATTGTTTCAACTTTGCCAGGAGGAATAATGTCATTACTTCAAGAAATATTGATATACAAGGATTATAAAGGCAAGTAATTGAACAAGTATAAAATGACAAAATCAAATTTATCCAACTTGGCATTCTCCTAGTAGCTAAACATAAAATTATTCAAAAATTTAATGACCTAGAATTGGTTATATGTAGGACATATGTAGTGTAAAAATGAAGATTAGATTTAAAACATTTATTACTAAAATATTTAGATTATGAAAGAAAAACTTAGCTATTACTACTTCATTTTATTAATAGCCCCTTTAAGTTACAAGAATATAAAAGAATTTTGTATTATAGTGTCTGGATCTCTGTCCTGGGGTTCCAGAAGTGGACCGTGAAGTCTGTCGAGCACTTACCACACAATCTCAGTTGAACCTCCTCGGAAAACTGCCTTCACAGGCTAGAGTCCTGGAATAGTTGAGGGGAGGGAATAAGTCTCACCACAGCACCAACAAACACTCATATGTTAAGGGGTTCTATCAAAGCAGTTCTAACTTTATTGAGCAGGTTCATAGCTTAGATAGGTTAGAAGGAGAAAGAAAATAGAAGGGAAAGGGGCTTGGCACACAAAAAATGATTTCACTACACAATGGGTAACTAGTTAAATTAGCTAATATGGAAATAGAGAGCATGCTTTTCCGTGGTTTAATGGTCAACCAGCTAACACATCCTGTGTTCTGACATCCCACATCCTGTTACTGAGCTGCTTGCTGACTTTTCTGCAAAGTACACACTGGGAACAGGGCCTGAAATAACAGATAAGGTATAGGGGGTGCAACATTATAGCTTAGAAAAAATATAATATTATATATTAAGACATAGCAAAGGATATGCTGAATAGATATGCATTAATTAATAATATAAATATTTTTGATTTTGTTTTGTTTTGTTTTGCTTTGCTTTGTTTTGGTTTTGGTTTTTGGCTCAGACCTGGTGGTGCTCAGGGGTTATACCTGGCTCTACACTCAGAAATCACTCCTGAGGATTATGGGGGCCATCTAAAATAATGGAGACTGAACCCACATCTGCCTCATGCAAGGCAAAAAACAAAACAAAACAAAACAAAAACCTATCTGCTGTGTTATTGCTCTGGCCCTAATTACATAAATGTTTTATTTATGAAAAATAACTTACATACAGTTCCATTTAACTGACTTTGAACAATAATTTATTGGATTTTGATTATATGTAGTCATGTTGATACTTATATATATTTTACCCTTTAAATATCAAACTCTAGTATATGGTACAATTTAACATTTATGATGTCAGAACATATTATCTATGAATCAAAAGTCAGAAAACTTGACCTATGCTTACTAAATTCTTTTGTGGTTTAATCTACTTATATTTACTTACTATACCAATTTTATGCAAAACACCAGTTTTATAATCAAGTTTCTCAATAACCCTGTCTCTGAGTGCTAAAAGGTGATAAAGTGATAGGAATAACACCCCTTAGTAACAATATTGCAAAACCACAGTGTCTATATGGGGAAAATAGTGAGAGAAAAAAAGGTAGAGAGAGAGACAGAGACAGAGAGAATCAGAGATAGAGTAGAGAGAAGAAAAATATCTGCCCCAACATCTGGTTTCCGGGTTCCCCTTTGACTCTGGAGGTCAGCTCTTGCCAGGTATGGGGTTTGGGGAGGCCCCATGATAGAGACCTTCCCCCAAGCCTGGGGAGTGCTGGGAGGCTTGGCAGGCCCCCAGCCGTCCTTGTCTTTTCCCCCTGACTCCAGACCTTCCATAGGTGCCAGCTCAGATGGCCAGAAGTGGGCCAGGTGGACCCTTAGGAGTCCTCAGGCTTCCCCCTTCCCTTCGTACTCCAGGGGGGAGGGTGGACAGATATCTGGCTTCCAGTTTCCCCTTTGATTCTGGAGGCCAGCTCTTGCCAGGTATGGGGTTAGGGGAGTCCCCATGTCGGAGGCCTTCTCCCTAGTCTGGGGAGTGCTGGGATGCTTGGCAGGGCCCCAGCCCTCCCTTCTTTCTCCCCTGGACTCCAGGCCTTCCATAGGTGCCAGCTCAGATGGCCAGAAGTGGGTTCAGTTGGACTCTTAGGGGTACTCAGATTTCTCCCCTCTCTCCGTACTCCAAGGGGGAGGTGCATGGGGAGGAAGGCAGCAAGATATCTGGATTCCGGTTTCCCCTTTGATTCTGGAGGCCAGCTCTTGCCAGGTATGGGGTTTGGGGAGTCCCCATGATAGACACCTTCTCCCTAGCCTGGGGAGTGCTGGTAGGCTTGGCAGGCCCCCAGCCATCCTCCTTTTCTCCCCTGGACTCCAGGCCTTCCCTGGGCGCCAGTCCAGGTGGACTCTATAGGGGTCATCAGGCTTTCCTCCTACCTCTCCCTGCACTAATAGGAATGTGCTTTGGAAGAGGGTGGGCCGTTCTAGCACTGGTTTATGTTGGGACAGTCACTGGAAATTTTTTCTTCTTGGTCTCCTAATGATAGTATTGTATGCATATAGTTTATATATGCATAGTATCCATCTTGTATTGTGACCTTGATACTGCCCTACAAAGCTCATTTCTAATATTTTACTGCCTCAGTCCCAACCCTTATTTCCCCCCATTTTTCCATGTAGGTGCAGCTCATGACATGAAGCTCACCACATAGAGTAATGAGTGCAGTTAGAGAAATAACTGCACTGAAAACTGTCATAACAATGTGAATGAATGAGGGAAGTAGAAAGCCTGTCTCGAGTACAGGTGTGGGGGGTGGGGTGGGGAGTAGGTAGATCTGGGAAATTGGTCCTGGGAATGCTGCACTGGTGAAGGGGGATGTTCTTTACATGACTGTAATCATACAACTACAATCATATTTGTAATCACGGTGTTTAAATAAAGATAATTAGAAGAAAAGAAAAATATCTGCCCCAGAGGTTGGTACATAAACTTGAGATTTTGGTGTCAGGAAATGTGCACTGATGAAGGGTATTATATATTGTATAACTGCAACACAATCATAAATAATTTTCTATCTGAAAACAAAATCAACTGCATTTTGAATAAACTTAAAATCATGGTGTTTAAATAAAGTTATTTAAAAAATGACTCTCATTACTTCATTTCAATGAATTATGAATTTTGTTTTTATGATATTGTGGTTTTTAAGGAGTTTTAGTAATAGCACAAATCCTGGCAGTACCAAGAAAATTTGTGTTATGAGGAAGTACCAGGGCTCAATCTCAGTGCTACATGCACACAAGGCAAGTAAAATGCCACTGAGTCACATTCTTTGACTGGGATTAGTATAGAGATTATTTAAAAAGTTATTAAAGAAGTTATTTACTCTGTGGTATTGTCATTTTAAAGTAAGGTTGTTATTTAATTTGTTTTTGTTTTCCTGCATCTGTACTTGTTGATTATCAGAAATTACTCTTGGTTCTGCACTCAAGAGTTACTCTTGGTGGGCGTGGGCGATCATTTAAGATGCCAGAGATAAAATCAAGTTTGATACCAGGCATGTGCCTTACCCATTGTACTATCCAGCTCTAAGATAGTCATTTTAAAGTAAAGTTCTAGAAATATTAGGAAAAATATTTTGAAAAATATATCTTATCCACAGGGATTTGTTTCAATAGGCTCCTTTAAGGTAGTAGTTTATTCTATTCATATAACTGATACCCCAAATATCAAAATCTTGAATTAAAGAGGATTGCTGTATTTTAGAGTAAAATATAAGAGATTTTGAAGTTTAAATGATTTTCCCCCAAGGGGAAAAATCCTTTCTCATTTTATTTTTCTAAGAGGATGATTGTGCAAATCACCCTAAAATATTCTGAGAATAAAATAATAAAAAGTATCTTATCACTCTAGAAATCTAGGCGTGACCTAGTAAAAAAAATTTTTTTTGTCTGTGCTTAATTTGCACACAGTAGTAATTCCTGAGTAAAATTGCCCTCTCCTAAAAGCAAACAAAAAAACAATTCAAGACCAAAGCAAAATTATCTAAATGGTTTAAAATGCCTCTTTAAGTAGTTTAAGAGAAAAATTCATGATGTTAGGAGAAAGAAAAGTGTATTTATGGAAGAGACAATATTAGATCTAGCATACTCAGCCAAATTGTTAATCAAGTCAAGAAATACTAATTTGTCAATTAACTGTATGTGGTTTGGTTGCAGGCATTTAGATTACTAGTGCTGTACTTCTGAGATAAATAAAAGTAAAGAGATAGGGGGCATGTGCTGTAGTAACCTGAAGGCAGGAAGATCACATCCCTTTTGACATGCAAATCTTTAGTTCTTTGAAAAGTTGAAACAAAGGTACCACCTAGAAGTAGAAATCCAAGGTCCAACTATGAAATAGAGAAGTAGCCTCAGAATAGGAGATGCTGCAAAGCACTCTTGCGATTTGGAAGAGATCTTCTACTGTGCTAGAAATGAAATTATGTAAAGACAATTAACAATTAAAGATTTTCCTGTGTAATGCCACAATTTACTCTTATATATATGCAAAACTCCTAGAATAACAACAACAACAACAACAACAAATTATTTGTTAGAATTCTATAAAAGTTCCTCCCCAAAGCCTTCGTGGGCTTCCTCCCTTAAATATCTCACTTCCTTGTCTTGGCTTTATATGCTTGTCTTTCCCTCTCTGAGGATCATGTTTCATATCTCTCTCTACCCTCACACTTTTCTCAGTTAAAAAAAAAAAGTCACTATTTTATCTCCTCCTGAAGGCTAAAAACCTGGAACATGAACCAAAGATAGGAGTGTCTGTATTTTTTTGCAAGGGAAGATTCTTCATTCAGATTCTATTGTTCTCTGAGTAATTTGATAACAGGAGTACCTATCTTGATAAATGGACTTCTGAGCATTTTACAGTTGGTAGATGTGAAGTTCCATACAGTACAGATATACATAGTGCTTTATTGTATATAGTTGATTTTGACTATCCTGAGTGAGACATGGGATAGTTAAGTGGGAGTGGTTATTTAGAGTAGTTAGTTAGAGACTAATTCCCTTGCTTCTTACTTTCCTGAGCCACCTGCAATTGCTTTCATTTATCTAGGTTTTTTGTTATAAGTTGCATGCCCAGAATAATGGATACTGCTCAGCTCCCACCTTACATTTATTTCAATGGTGTATCCATTCTTGTTTGAAAGCATGGGACATTTATTAGTGTTTCTCCTTCACTACATATGCAAGTATATTTCAAGTATTCCATGTACCATATTAACATTCAGTGAGTCAAAAGCAAATCATATTGTCAAATCCAGATTTTAACTTAAGAAAACATTTCACTTTAGTGTGAACTAACAAGAAGAGATGATAAGTAACTGCATTATTTTTAATAGAATCAATTTTTATGTTATCACATTTTATAAAGGTTTCTAGCTCTCATTTCCTTAGGTTAATTCATCATTTTATTAAACTAATTTCCTGTGATTACTGGGAATAAAGGTAATTCTTATCTGAGTTAAGGTAACAACCAATAATGTCGAATTACCTCAATAATGTTTTAATATGTAAACTTTTGCACACAATAATTTTAAATGCTAACATTAAAGCAACAAGGATAACAAAAATATTAATGTCAGAGGCCAAAGTGGTGACACAAAAGTAATGTGTTTGACTTGCATGCCACTGACCTAGCACAGAGTGCAGTTCGATGCCCAGGCATCTCAGATATATGGTTCCCTGGTGCCTGCCAGGAGCAATTTCTGAGCACATAGCCAGGAGTAATCTCTGAGCATCACTGAGTGTGGCCCCAAAACCCAAAAAAAAAAAAAAAGAAAAAAAAGAAATAATAGTCAAAAGAAAACATTAATAGAAACAAATCCACAGAATCAAATGTTGTTACTATGTCCAATAACATGAGTAAATAATCAATAAGTTACATTGAATACTTGAATAAAAATTCCTTTTAATTTTTAAAATTTCATTTTTAAAAAATATAGAAAATATACTTGACAAATTTAGAAATTCCAGAAAATATATGATTTCAGTTGAGGTCATGGTTCTATGTACCAATATAAGTTAAGATGAACTTTAGGGGCAGCAAAACTTTTTAAAAATTATATGACTAATATGTAACACATGGTGATTTAAATGTTCTCTGAAATTTTTTATATAATCTTCAAATATTGCATATATTGTTAGTTTAAATTAAAAATTTGTTGATTTTTGGAGGGGTGACCAACATGGAAATGCTAAGAGTTTATTTCTATCTCTGAAATAAGAGAATCACTTCTAGTGGGTTGGGGGTCTATAGAATAAAATATACCCTGCTCATGGATTGGGGGATGAACATTATTTAAATTGCAATACCTCCTAAAGCATTGGACAGGTTTAATGCAATTCCTCTAAGGATGGCCATGACATTCATGAAAGAAGTGGATCAAACACTCCTGTAATTCATTTGGAAGAATCAATGCCCACAAATTGCTAAGTCAACCATTAGGAAAAAAATTTGGGAGGCATCAACATTAAATTGTTTTACTATGCAATAGTCATCAAAACAGAATAGTATTGGAATAAAGACAGATTCTCAGATTAATGGAATCAACTGGGGAATTCAGAAAATTTACCCCAAACATATATTTAATTAATCTTTGTTAAATAGCAAAAAACAAACCCAAAATGGAGCAAGGAAAACCTCTTCCACAAATGGTGTCTGACACTGGCCAACCACATGCAAAAACTTAAACACAGACCTCTATCTAACACAATGCACAAAGGTAAAATCTAAATGAATTAAAGACCTTGGTGTCAGACCTGAAGTTAAAAATATAAAAAAGAAATCATAGGCAAAATACTCCATGACATGACATTGAGACTAAAGGCATCTTCAAGGAGGAAAACAACTGTCTAAACAGTGGAAGCAGAGATAAACAAATGGGATTTCATTAAATTGAGAAACTTCTGCACCTCTAAGGAAACAGTCACTAAGATACAAAGGCCACCCACAGAATGGAAGAAACTATTCACCCAAAACTCATCTAATAAGGAGCTATATCCAAGACATACAAGTTACTAACAGAACATAACAAGAAAAAAAATATAACCTCAACAAAAAAGGTGGAAAAGAAATGAACAGACATTTTACAAAGAAGAAATTCAGATGGCCAAAAGGCACATGAAAAACTTCTCCAAATCACTAATCATCAGGGACCTTCAAATTAAAACAAAAATGAAGTATCAACTCACGTCACAGAGAGTGACATATAACACAAAGAATAAGAGCAACCACTGCTGGAAGAGATGTGGGAAGAAAGAAACTCTTATTCACTGCTCATGGTAATGCCATCTAGTCCAACCTTTCTGGAAAACAATATGGATATTCCTCTAAGAGATGGAAATTGAGCTCCTATATGATCCAGCAATACCACTCCTAGGGATATAGCCTTGGAACAAAAAAACACAATACAAAAATGCCCTCTGCACCCCTATGTTTATTGCAGCTCAATTTACAATAGCCAGGAGCAATAACCCAGATGCTTAACAACAAATGAGTGGCTACATAACATGTGGTACATTTACACATTGGAATAGTATGCAGTTATTAGTAAAATTGAAGTCACAAATTTTGCTTATACATGAATGGATGTAGAGACTATAATGGTGAGTGAAAGAGGGAGAAGGATAGACATAGAATAGTCTCACTTATCTGCAGAATATAAGAAATAAAAGATAGTATAGCAATAATATCCAGAGACAATAGAGCTATACACCAGTAGGACCAACTTATGACATGAAGCTTGCCACAAAGAGCGGTGAGTGTAACCGGAGCACTAACCACAACGACAACTACTATAACAATGATAGTGAGGGAGAGAGGCAAAATGCCTGTCCTAAAAGACAAGTAGGGTGGAGAAGGGAATTGTGGGGGTCTGGAGCTCATTGATGTTGGGAATTTCACACTGGTGAAGGGTTGTTTACATTTTATGACTGAAACTTCAGTATGAAAATTTTTGTAAACACTTTGATTAAATAAAAAATAAATGATTAATAGTCTACTCAATTCCATATCAAAATTTAACCTTGACAATAATAGATATATACTCTCCTTGATTTTCAATTCTTTGAACTTTGGTTTTACTGTTAAACATAAAAAACTTGTCTAAATAATATTTTGTCTTTAATGATTCATAAATGCATTAAGTTTATGCATGCATATGTTTTTTTATTTTTGTGATTGTATACTCTTATAGCATTTTTTAGTCTAATTTCAGGAATGCACCCTATGGCTATAATAATACCATTTTCAATAGAGATCAGTTGAATATACTGCTGAGTTTGGCTTTCTGCCAACAGATCAAGGTGCCAGCATGCTACCTCTATGCTCCATTGCCAGACTCAGTGGAACATTTTTCAGAAAATAGAAGACAATCCTAAAATTTATTTATTGAAAATGTAGACTTTGCCCTTAAAGTTGAATGCTCTCAGGATCATTATTAATTTGTACATTTCAACCCCATTTTAAAAATTATTCATGATTTAAACTTAGAACATTGGAACATATTTTGGGTTAGTTTTTGCTGCTACAGCATCCACTATGTGTACAGAATGCTAGTACCTCAAACTAAAATGTGTTTGTATTTTGCTTTGTTTTCCTTTTATTTCTGGTTTTGTTTGCAAGTAAAAATTAAGATGCCAATAAGATAACTATTTATTTAAAAAACCTCATTTGTAGGGGCCAAAGTGGTAGCACAGTGGTAGGGTGTTTACCTTGCACATAACTGACTCAGGGCTGATGAGGATTTGAACACCTGTATCCCATATGGTCCCCCAACCAGAAGCAATTTCTGAGTGCAAAGCCAGGAGTAACCCCTAAGCACCACCAGGTGTGGTCCAAGAAAACAAAACAAAACAAAAAACTCATTTTTAAAGGGAACTAAATTTTTTGAGATATTTTAAAATAATTTATTTTATTTTTAAATTAATTTATTTTTACTCCACCGAGTGGCACTCAGAACTTATTCCTCATTATGCATTCAGACATCACTCCTGGTAGGATGTTGAGGAATTGCACATACTTGACCATATGCAAGGCTAATTTTCTATCCATTTGTCCTTGAAGTGTAAACAACAAAATTTGCTCTTGTTGTTTTGACTGAATAATCAGGCTAATCTGGGCTTTTTATTATTGCATTTATAGTATTAAATATCCTTTATAAAAATTATTTTTGAAGTAAACTTGTTTTTTTTTTAATAAATTTACTAAGGGAGAGTAGAGAGAAAAAATAAATATGTGGGCAAGAGAGTTTATAGAATTATTCAGAATAGAAATGTTTGATTTTTTAAAACTTTATTTGGCTAATTTTTTTAAATTTTTGTTGTTATTGGTTTTGGGTTTTTGGGGGCTCTCAGTCAGCAATACTAATGGGGACCATTTGTTGTGCTTGGGTTCAAACCACGATCACCTGCATGCAAGTCATTTCTATCTCTCTTATTCAAGAAATTATTTATATAGAAAATTTTTCGTATGTTTCTATATTTATTTTGAGTGTCCTTTTAGTTTGTTTTCATTTATTCATACTTACTTTCTTATTTCCCACCCTTATATATTTCCAAATATCTGTCTTTTTTAAATTAATACGTTCTGTTTTCCATTGTTTTTTTTTTCTATTTTATGTGAGGTTATCAAATGTTTATACCTAAAGTTCCAAATTAGTTCCCCATCTTAAATTTAGACTTATACATTTTTTGTTTGTTTGTTTATTCTAGGTGATCTTTCTAGCTTGCCTAATCTTTCTTCTCACTGCCTTTGTTTTTAATGTATCTTACTACTTTCAAGTGTAGTTTTATTGCTTTATAGAAACAATTTACTGTTTCTTTTAGAATTATTTAGTGATAGGGAAGTTATTTTAGCTCTTCTTTATCTGAAAAACTACATCTTCCCTTGGAATACAAATTATTACCTTCTTGCAGAGAGGAGTTAAAAGTCTTTTAATTCATTCAACAGCTTGAGTATATCTTACTGGCTGGGAGAGATTTGCTGAGAAATATAATGAGTTTTATGAGGGTCTTGTATGTATGAATCTTTTATTTACATGTTAAATGCTGGCTTTTTTTGCTTTTGAGCCATTCCTTGAAGTGCTCGAGGAATAGTCTTGGATTTGCACTCATGAATCACACTTGGCAGGCTAAGGTGGCCAATACCCAGGCAGTATTGGGTATCAATTCTGGGGTGGCATATGCAAGGTAAGCACTGCAACTGCTATATTATCTCTCCAGTCCCAAATTACTTTGCTGTTTGAAAATTCTGTCTGAAAGTGCATGAGATAGAACTTGGGTATTCTGATGGTGAATGCCTAATAACAGAAACAGAAGTGAGTTGTTCTTTATTGCTATTAGGAAATTTTCTTTTGTTAGCATCTGATATGCTGAGCCAATGTTCAGTTGACCTTGGAAGAGTTTTGTAGGATACCACTGTGAATGGTTGGCAAGGTCTTTGACAGTTGTAGGAAATTACAAGTGTTTCCATATACTATATGCTATATTTGAGGAAGTATGGATGATGACCAGTGATGTCAAGTCAGAATTATCATTAGGAAGGTTTGATTAAATTTCAATTAATGTCAAGTAGGATGTCTGAACTACTAAGCACTGAATGTCATGAGGTAGTTTTGAGCAAAGTTACCCTGCCTAGGCAGCAGTGACCAAGGAATGAATTTAAGTTGTAAGGATAAAAAGATAAACTACATATCTTAATATAAAATTCCTTTGCTTCAAAAGTTTGAATTGAAAATACAACACCTGACAGTTCCATCATTCTAAAGCATTGTTTTATGATGTGCCTCTATTTAATAATAGTTCTTTAGAGGCTCATAACCTTTTCTGTGATTTACTGTGGTTATCCTTTACACCACCTGTGCATGATATTAATTAAGAACTGAAGAGACAGTGTGATAAAAATGAAAAATTTTCTTTTGTCATTGGAGAAAAAAGGCACTGGGCAAGTTCTTTGTTCATCAAAGTTTGGTGACGCTCCAACTACTTGTCCCAAGGCTAGCATTTTATATCTCCACAGCTTGAACAGTAGAACTGCTGAAAAATAAAGCTGGCAATTTCAATAGTTGACTTGAATATATAATCATGCCTTTCTCTCCACTTGAATTAAATGTGTTTAGAGACCCGAATGTGGTTTGAACATCCTTTCAAGCCTAGGCTGGAAATAAACAGCATAGAGCTAGAGAGACACTATGCTAGCTGTTAATCTACTAAATAGTCCATTAGTATCTGTCACTTTGGATTAACTGAGTAGTTTTATGTTCATCATGTTTTAAGCATACTGACTTATAGATGGATTTATAGATGATTTAAATGATTCTTCTTTAGCTAATTCCCAGAAAGCACCCATCTAGAGAATTTTATAAATTATAAGTACTTTTATTTGCATTAGACACCACAAAATGGGCCTTTTATGACAAATATTACTAGAAATAAGTAGCAGATTTAAAGTTCTCTATTTAAAAAGCAGAATAAACTAAAACCAGAAGTTATTTAGGGCAGATACTGATTTTATATGCTTCTAAATATTCAGACATTTTAATCTCACAATAATAACTTAATTGCATTTGGTGTTGCTTTTAAAGAAGATTCAAAGGAAAACAATGTTTTTACAAGTTTATCTCAAAACTAAGATATATAAAAGTTTAGTATTCCTATTCTCTACCTAAATAAATTAATAGAAAAATTTTGATTTATACATTCTACTCTCTCTATATACCAAACAAGTATAATATACATGTATTCATTCTCTTCAAATTTGTTCTGTAACTAAAATTAGGGTCAAACTACAAAAGTGTCATAGAGCTTTCTCTTCTTTTCTCCGCCATCATTGCTGTGCGAACGTGACTGGTCTTCGCCATGTCTTCCCACAAGACTTTTACGATCAAGTGGGTCCTGGCCAAGAAACAAAAACAGAATCAGCCTATTCCTCAATGCATTTGAATAAAAACTGGTAAAAAGATCAGGTACAAATCCAAGAGGCGGCACTGGAGAAGAATGAATCTGGGTCTGTAAGGAATCCCACAAGACATGGGCATGTGGCTATATTTGCCAATAGGGTACTAGTATCTTGCACACACCACAAATGGTGCAGAAACAGATGTTAAGTGATGGGAATGTCTTAGTTTAACAGGTCAATCATTGTTTCTTCTTCCGGAACCTAGACTTGGCTTGCAGACTCAATAATAAAACTGGAGCCTGTACTTGGCTTGCTGACACAATACTAAGAAATTATCTTCAAGACAAAAAAGTGTCATAGAAAATCTTAAAATAAATTTATTTTAGTAATTTACAATAAGCCTTTATTTATTATTGGTCATTCTCTTTAATTTTGAATTATATTTGCAGTATTGCTGCAAAATAAACCACAAACTAAATTGTTTTTTTTTTTCTGTAGGTTAATATTAACCTGGTAGCAATTGCTTGGTCAAAAGTATATGCACTCTTCTTCTTAAGTTCTGTCAGTACCATGTATAGCTTAGATATTAACCCCCTTATCTGATAGGTATTAGATGAGTAGTTTCTCTCAATCTATGGGTGGTCTTTATGTCCTAGTTGCTATTTCCTTTGAGGTGCAGAAGCTTCTCAGTTTATTGTAGTCTCATTGGTTTATCTTTGCTTCCACTTGTTTGGACAGTTGTCTTTCCTCCATGAATATGCCTTTAGTCTCAATGTCATGGATTGTTTTACCTACTTTTTCTTATATATATCTTATGCTTTTAGGTCTGATATCAAGATCTAAAATCCATTTTGTTTGGACCTTTGTGCTAACCCCATTATAAAATGGGAAGAAGACATTAACAGACATTTCCTCAATGAAGACATACAGATGGCCAAAGAGCACATAAAAATGCTGCATATCACTAATTATCAGGGAGGTGTAAATCAAAAAAACAATGATGTATCATTTCACACCACAGAGATATGAACACATCACCAAGAACAAGAACAATATGTGCTGGTGGGAGTGTGGGAGAAAGGACCTCTCATTAACTAGTGAGAATGCCGTCTAGCCCAGTCTTCCTGGAAAACAGCATGGATATTCCCAAAAAACGAAAATTGAGTTGCCATATTATCCAGCAATACCACTCCTAGTCGTTGTATATGTAAATATTTTAGGGGATTATTATGTTACTGACCCTACCCTGATCGGTGATTGATCCCTACCTTAGGATGTGACCTGGCATTCTGCCCCCACCCTAGAATAGTACCTGATTCTGCTTCCACCATTGGGTGGTACCTGATTTTAGGGGATAAAAACAAGGGTCTGTGGAAGGTGAGAGGCTTTTGGCTGGAACTTATGCTGAGTCTTTGGACTTCACCACCGAATAAAGCTAATATTTCCACAAGCCTGACTGTCTGTGAGCTGTTTACCCGCCGATTCACCTCAGAACCATCAGCTGGACACGGTGGCAGATGTGTGCTCTGAGCTGGAGGGGAAAGACCTCATCCTCCATCCCTCCATCAATCAACCTCTTCAGGGGCTGACTTGCAACACTAGTGATATAGCCTGGGAACACAAAAACACAATACAAAAATGCCCTCTGCAGTCATATGTTAATTGTAATGCTGTTTACTATAGCCAAAATCTGGAAGCAACTCAGAGATGCCTGGCAAAAGAAGAATGGCTAAAGAAAATGTGGTACATATACACAATGGAATACTATGCAGCTGTCGGGAGAGAAAAAGTCATGAAATTTTCTTATACATGGATGGATATGAAAACTATTAGATTGAGTAAAATAAAGTCAGAAGGAGATAGATAGAAACAGAATAGTCTCACTCATTAGTGAGACTTAAGAAAAATAAAAGACACTATTGTAATACACAGAGACAATATGATGAGTGTTGGAAGATTAAGCCAGCAATAGAAGCTTACCATAAAGAGTGGTGAGCACAGTTAAAGAAATTACTACAATAATAACTATCATGACAATAGTAGTAAGTGAGAGAAATAGATTGCCTGTCTTGAATACTGGCAGGATGTGGGGGAGGAAGGAGATGGGGTGCTTGTTGGAGGGAAGGTTGCACTGGCAAGGGAGATGTACTTTTTTATATTGAACACAATTTTAAATATGTTTGTAACAATGGTGCTTAAAGATATATAAAAAACTAGATGAATGAATAAAAATGTCTTTTTAATACATACTATAAAATATTTTTCAAATATAGTGAAAAATTCACTTTTTACAGATCTTCAGGTATTTCAGTTCTTAATCTCTACTGTTGCATAGTATATTAAAGTAAGATCCCTGATATCAATTATTGGGAATCATTTATCAGCATAGGATAAAATCTGGCATTAAGTTTAAAACTTTTAAGAAGGTCTGGGATAATAAATGATACGTGAAATAATCATGTTTATGCTTTATATGTGCAAAACTTGGGTTTGATCTCAGCATTGTATAGCTTCCAGAGCCTCATTAGATGTAGCCCTGAAGGTTCCAGGAATTACCAAAAAGGTCTTGATTATCCCAGGAACAAAAGGATCCAAGCAACACCTCATACTTGGCTTTGGGAATGATTCTCTAGTTAATTTAGCTTCATCAAGAGTAGTACCATGGCTCCTTGAACACCATTTAAACACCTCTAAAAACTAAAATGTTTTTGTTTTTGTTTTGATTTTAGGGGCCACATCCAGTGATACACAGGAGTTACTCTTGGCTATGGGCTCAAAAATCACTTCTGGCTTGGGAGAAGTGATTGGGATGCCAGGGATCAATCAAAGGTCTGTCCTGGGTCAGCCACATGCAAGGCAAGCGCCCTACCTCTGTGCCGCTGCTTCAGTCCCCTAACAAACCAAAATGCCAATAAAATTATTTAAGTTCAGGGCCAGAAAGATAATACAATGAGTAAGGCAATTGCTGTGCATGTAGATGTCCTGGGTTTGATTTCGAGTACCCTATAAAGTCCTTCTGACACCATCAGAAGTGATCTCTGCACAGAGCCAGGAGTCAGCTTTGAGAGGTGCAAAATGGAGCCTCAAATTATACATATAGTAGATATGGTATAACTTTCATCATATATGTAGATGTACATATATGGAATCCAAGGTAAATAATGCAACAATCCTAGCACTTTTTGGTATATATATCTTACAATTTATCCAAGTTTCAAGATTATTTACTACACCTAAATTTAGTACGTTAACAGAGGCTGTATATTATCTCATATATATGAGCTCCTGTGTTCAACCCCTGGAACCATAAGGATGTATAAATAGCTTAATAAAATGTTTTTGAAAATTAAAGGAGAAATTTGATACTTTTGAAACCATTTAATTTTGTTTCTAGAAAGCTGAAATATTGGGAACAAATTCATTGTTATGCATAATCTGGCCAACTATGAAAACATCATAACCATGATGTAGATTTTTTTTTAAAAAAGAAGAAACTGTATTTGTCATAATGGAAACCGGGTGAATCTGAATAGAATAATAATATCAGAAAACATGTTGGTGCTAATTACTCTATAGAATACTTCCTGTGGAGAAGTTTTCATAATTCTTTTTAAAATGCTACTTAAAATTCTCTATTATATTAGAGCAATTTCATTATAATTATAATACTTGAATAGGAAAATTCATACAGAGGTCATAACATTTATAATTGGAAAATAATTGTATTTGACATTCATTGAAGTCAATAAGTATAATTATTGCCATAAAATGACATTAACATTTTGCATTTTATAGTCATAAATTTAAAATTTTTTATATTTAACATTTTCTTAGATTTTATAAAAAGTTGAGAAGATCTTAGTTTTCAGAGGTTACCTCCAAGAGTGGTTGAGTAACAATGCAAAGCCTGTGAAAGCTACATTTTTTTTTTGTTTTTGTTTTTGGGTCACACCTGGCAGCCCTCAGGGGCCACTCCTAGCTCTATGCTCAGAAATCGCCCCCGGCAGGTTTGGGGGACAATATGTGATGCCAGGATTCAAACCACAGACCTTCTGCATGTAAGGCAAACATCTTATCTCTATGCTATCCCTTCTGCCCCTATTTTTAATTAAAGTTCATTGTATTATAAAACATATTTACTTAAATTAGTATGCTATAACTGCCAACTATTTTATAAAAATTTAAGTATATAGAAATGTAGTAGTCCTTGAGATCCAAATACTGATTTAATTGTCAGTTTTTTAAATAAAAGTGCATATTTTAGTCTAAATATTGATAAGAGAAAAAATATCTTCCATCAATGTAATTCCTGTTCTATTTCTCCTATTAGAACCTTAGGTTTTTATTTCTCTCTTTTTTTTTTTTTTTATAAAATCTTTATTTAAGCACCAAAATTATAAGCATGATTGTAATTAGGTTTCACTCCCCCTTCTTTAAATGGCATACAATGATTTTTTTATCTTACAGTGCTTTTTATTCAACGTATGATGCTTATTCTGGGATAACACGATATTATATTATAAAATATTTATATTTTATGGTTTGCTATAACATGAAAATGGATTTGCTCTTCAATTAGTAAATTTCAAAAATAACAAATGGAAAATTATGTCTATTAAGACTAGCACTCCTCTGTGCATGACTATCAGTTGAGCAAGCTACATAGCTAGCTCTAAATTAGAATTATAAAAATGTTATCAATAGGGAGGTGATAAAGAACTTGGAATCACTCAGAAATATTAAATAATTGATCAGGAACATAGAAGACTTTATGCTAGAAAATAAAATAGAAATATAATAAAAACATTAATATACTTTATTTTAATCGAAGAAAGTGATGCAGTATAAGAAGAAATGAGTTTTGATAGTATACACATTCCCAATGAATTAGAAAGACTAGAGTAGGTAGAGTCCAAACTGTAAAAACTTTTTAATATACCACTTTAAATAATTTTTAGAAATATGTAGCCATATATTTGAGGAAAATTATACTTAAAGCTGCAGTAGCCAAGCAGAAATTACTTCCACACAGTGCCAATTTGCTGGAATTGTTCCTTTAAATGTTAAAGCTTGTTCTTTTATATAGACAAGTAGGATTGTAAAGCAATCCAGATAAGCCTGATTTATACTTGTTTGTCTAGGATGAAGTGAAATGAATGCCAGGATATGTGTTATTCTTACATAAATGATTATAATGGTCTCTCATTCAGAGCCTAAGTTCAGAGTTTGTAAAATAATAACCCTGAACTTGATGAAATTTTATATCTCTTTAACTTAAGATTTAGTTTAGCAAGTCACAAGTACCAAGACTCTATATTATTTGTATTATATAATTTTTCCAGCACCACTATAACTACCATAATAAATATTAAAACACTCATTATCAGTTCTTATAAGTAGAAAATTAAGGTATTTTGCAGCTCAAGTGGTCTTAAAATCACTTTAGTATCAGTATCATGGAGGAATGAATGAAAGACATAATCTAACATTAGTAACATAAAGTTACTAATATCATTCATGAGAGCTCCCATACTTCCACACTGAAGGCAAATATTTCAACAAATGTTTTGGGGAGAGGGTACAAACATTCACCAACTTAAATTTCAGCCCTTTTACATGCATTAGTCCTGGACCAAGAAGGTGCAGCTAAAACTCTACTTGAAAGTTCCTATTTTTCACCTCTTCTCTTATTCTTCTCTCTTTTCTGTCAACACATTTCACTTTCTCTCAAACTTTCAGCTATCCACATTCTATTCTTTTGTATAATTATCTTGTAACATCTGCCTATATATTTTTTTTATAGAAAGATTACTTTACAGACCACTACACCATGACTTCTGAAAGGAACATATCTATATGCTACTGATTATTTCTGTATTGATAAAATTTATAAAAACCATTTAGGTTTTTTTTTTCCCTATTTTTACTCTGCCTTTGAACCTTTGAATATATTTCTTCAGATACAATGTTCTATTTTTTAGCTATCCAATTACAGGGGACCCATGTAGAGATATTGCTGAGGGGATTCTCCCTTGTGGCAAAAGTCTCATAGGTACTCTGCTCCAGAGATGGAGAGAGAAAGGAAAAAAAAGGGGTGCCACGACTCATAATCAGAGGTCACTCTTAAGCTTGAACTCTGGACAGTCCCTTCTCCCTCACAAAGAGATCTCCCTGAGAGAGATATGGTTATTTTTATAACCTAATCTGTTGCTCCCAAATATTCTCAATCCCCAATGTTTATTTTTTATTAATGTATCTATTTAAGACCATGATTATAAATATGTTAGTGGTTGGGTTTCAGTTATAAAAAAAAACACACCCCCTTCATCAGTGCAACATTCCCACCACCAATAGCCCCCATTTTTATTTTTAATTTCTCCTTGGCACCTCACTTTCGTGGTTGCTCATTTCTGGTGTCCTGAGCCCTGCCACTCTGCGTGGATCCTGGTTTCTCTTCTGCTACTTAAGCACTGTTAGAATAGAATCCAGTGTCTCTGGTCATCAGTCATGGACCCAACCTTTCCCAGTCATCATCAGGCAGTCGGTCACAGATGCACCTCAAGTAGGGAAGTTGACTCTTACTGGCAGATTGTGCTGGCACAGCCTCTATTATTAATCCCTTATCATTTCATTGCATTAGTGATTTGGAAGAATAGGCAAACATCGAAAAGGAAAAATTTTAATCTTTTACTATAAAGAATCCAGATAATAGCAGTTAGGAAAAGAAGAAAAAAAAAACAATGAAGGATTCCAAAAATTAAATTGAAGACCAACAGACAATAGTGAAGAAAGAGGAAGAGGTCTTTAAGGTACTTTAGATTAGATAAAAAGTATATAGGAAAAAACTCATAATAAAACCTCTCAAATATTAATAATGACTGAGATATGATGGCAACTAATTTAGTTAAATAATTAGATAACCAGAACTCATGTTTATACTAAAAATGGAACCCAATTTTATTATTGAGTAGTAGTAAATTAAGCCTGAGCAGATAGGGTATTTGCCTGGCAAAAGCCAATCTGTGTTCATTCCTGGCCTCTCATGTGGTCCCCAGAGCCAGCCAGGAGTAATTTCAGAGCACAGAGCCAGGAATAACTCCTAGTTCCACAGGTGTAGCCTAAAACAAACAAACACACAAACAAATAAGAATAGTATAAAGTAAGAGAAATGCCAACTCATTCAACTAAATAATGACTTCAGAAAACAGAAGGAGCAAAGGTTGAAATAAGTAAAAATATGTTGGAGATAATTGTGCTGTAAAAGTGAGCTAAATAACAAAAACTATAATTAGTAAATTAAAATGAAAGATTGTTTTTTCTTTTAAAAATATAATGCATGTACTGTAAATATATTTCTTTTTTTTTTTTTTTTTTTTTTTTTGGTTTTTGGGCCACAACCTGCAGTGCTCAGGGGTTACTCCTGGCTGTCTGCTCAGAAATAGCTCCTGGCAGGCACGGGAGACCATATAGGACACCGGGATTCGAACCAACCACCTTTGGTCCTGGATCGGCTGCTTGCAAGGCAAACGCCGCTGTGCTATCTCTCCGGGCCTTGTAAATATATTTCTATGGAGGCAAAGTTGTATAGTTTTATAAAATCTTCAAGTATTCAAAATTAATGAACATCCACAATGTGATGTTTTCACCTAAAAGAGTAATAAGAAAGGACGTTTACCCAAAGAAACACTACTAATAATTTAGGAATCTGTAGGGAAAGTAAAAGTAACCTATCTAAATCTCTTCACTCCCTGACTATTAATGGCACAAATATAAGGAAACATGGAGTAAGGATTTCTCAGAGATAAAATGGCAAATATTAAATTACCTCTAAATGTAAACGCATGCACACACATTTTACTTGAGCTCCCCCTGCTGTTGCAAATTTTTAAAAGGACATCATTAGGAAGAGACCATCACAGTTTTAAAAGAACCCCTCCTCCCCCATACACACACAGTCTAGAAAAGCCAGAGAGAATTGGAAGAAAAGGATAGTCTCACTCATCTATGGGTTTTAAGAAAAAATAAAAGACATTCTGCAATAATTCTCAGAGACAAAAGAGAAGAGGGCTGGAAGGTCCAGCTCACGACATGAAGCTCACCACAAAGAGTGATGAGTGCTGTTAGAGAAATAACTACATTGAGAAAAACTATCATAACAATGTGAATGAATGAGAGAAGTAGAAAGCCTATCTAGAGTACAGGCGGGGGTGGGGTGAGGAGGAGGGAGATTTGGGACATTGGTGATGGGAATATTGCACTGGTGAAGGGAAGTGTTCTTTATATGACTGAACCCCAACTACACTCATATTTGTAATCAAGGTGTTTAAATAAAGAAATTAAAAAAGAAAAGAAAGTAGGAAAGAAAGGAAGAAAAAACAAAGGAAAGAAAGAAAAAATAAAAAATAAAAAGTAGGAAAGAAAGGAAGAAAAGAACAAAGGAAAGAAAGAAAGAAAAAGAAGAAAAAAGCAAAAAAGAAAGAAAAAGAAGAAAAATAAATTAAATAAAGAAAAACCTATTAGATTTTTTTAAATTAGTATCATTTTATGGCAAAATAGTTACTAACCCCCTATATTACTATTAACATTTTTATTGATTAAATATATGATTATGTGTTTATGCTCTTTTTAAATATATAAAACATCAACTTATATTAGGCCCTTAAATATAGCTAAGACAGAGAGCAATCCTTATGGGTGGAGCCCCAGATTTCAATCAGGTACAATAACAACAGCAATAGAAAATCAACAACATATTTGTATAGTTACATATATATGCAAGTAATATATATGTAAATAAGTGTACATATATAATATGAGCTAATCTATGAATTGATTTTCTAATGCACTATTTAAAAATAGTTTCTTTTTCATTTTTAGGTCTTCAGACTATTGAAATTGTCAAACAAATAACACTACTTAATCTTCTTTTTTAGATGGTGGCAGAATCAACAGTACTTGATCTCTGCTATGTAATCTTATACTGATTTCTTAAACCTTAATATCTGAATTTCATGTTGAAACAAAAATGAAAATATCTTAAAACATACAAAAATATCTATACCATAAAAGACTTCTGTAAATTTCATTTCTTTTTAATGTTATGCTTTATTTGTTACATTATTTAACCTCACAATTTTAGTTACTCCATTTGTAAAGTAGTACAGAAGGATTTGATTATCCTATTTTTACTCAAACTGACAAGAGTGAGTAAAATCAGGTTTAATGTGCTTAGCCTTGAGGACTATCATTTTCACAAAAATATTAATAATATTTTGGCTTTATAATATACTAACAGAATGGAATAAAGTGTGATGAATATTCTAGTATTCTCTGTGTGCCACAAAGTTCTGTGTAAGTTTTAGAAAATAGAAAGGAAGCAGCATACTTGCCCAGTTATAGATGAAATGTTTGCTGTAAAAATGTCAGAGGAAGAGAGAGAAAGAAAGAAAGAAAGAAAGAAAGAAAGAAAGAAAGAAGAGAAGAAAGAAAGAAAGAAAGAAAGAAAGAAAGAAAGAAAGAAAGAAAGAAAGAAAGAAAGAAAGAAAGAAAGAAAGAGAGAAAGAAAGAAAGAAAGAAAGAAAGAGAGAGAGAAAGAAAGAAAGGAAAGAAAAAAGAAAAGAAAAGAAAAAGAAAGAAAGAAAGAAAGAAAAGAAAAAGAAGAAAGCAGAAAGGAAGGAAGAAAGGAAGGAAGGAAAGAAGGAAGGGAAGAAGGAAGGAAAGAAGGAAAGAGAGAAAGAAAGGGAGAAAGGGAGAAAGAGAGAGAGAAGAGACAGCAGTAATACAATAATTCACTAACTTCCAAATCGATCTCTTTCAGTATATCTGATATGCCATATTCATATAAAGATACATTACTGATATATGTATACAGATATGTCTTTTATTTATGCATTTTATTGTAAACATCACTAATATATAAAACATTCTAAAATTGGTGATAATAATGTTTTTTAATAAATAACTTAGATATTGTTGACATATAAAATACATTACTTTGATGTATAATTGTAGTACAAATATTTTAGAACAATAATTACAGTACCAAACATCTACAGCAAATACAAACAAGTAAAAATAAATATGTAGAAATAGGAATTTAAAGCTACAAATATTAACTCAATTTTTATATCTGTCTGACCATAAATAAAATATGAACATACTGATTTGTAGACATGTATACATCCATTTCAATCATCTTAATACAAATATGGCATACTTAAGCATTTCTTCTTAGTGTAATTTCTAATCATGTTTATTCATAAAATATTAATATTAATAATTGATATATTTATATATTTTCTATTTCTTGCCTTGTTACCTCTAGATTATGTTATTTATTTTACTAGTCTAATATACTTTATTTGGCACAGATGAATGTTGGAAGACTATATATCCACTAAATTACACAATTTTCACAATTTTCTTGAGGTATTCTTGGTTTTTTTTTTTTTTTTTTTTGCTTTTGTTTTTTGGGCCAAAACTTGATGATGCTTAGGGGTTGTTCCTTGCTATGTGCTCAGAAGTCGCTTCTGGCTTGGTGGACCATATGGGACACCTAGGATCAATCCGAGGTTCGTCCTGGGTCAGCCACGTGCAAGGCAAGCTCCCTACTGCTGTGTTACCCCTTTTGAGGTATTCTTAATAGTTAATAAAAAAAATTACTATCAAATGAGACTCAAAGAAAATGTTCTTCTTTGTTAACTTAACAAGTCAATGATAGTAATTTACTTGATTCAGTTTTACATATTTATTTTAGAGTAGCTGGAGATATTAAGATTTAAATAGTATGAAAGATCATGTTAAAAAAACTATATATCTGAATACAATGACTCCTATGATATTTTTTGTTTGTACAGAACTTTTTTTTTTGTTTTTTTGGGCCACACCCGTTTGATGCTCAGGGGTTACTCCTGGCTGAGTGCTCAGAAATTGCCCCTGGCTTGGGGGGACCATATGAGACCAGGGGATAGAACCGCGGTCCTTCCTTGGCTAGCGCTTGCAAGGCAGACACCTTACCTCTAGAGCCACCTCACCAACCACATGTACAGAACATTTTACTAATATAATTGATCTATTTAAGTACTGTGGTCTTTATACCAATTTTCTCATCCCATTATAAAAACAATAAAAATTTTGCTTTATAGGTACCAAAGTAATGAAAATAATCATTAATAAGTTATGATTATCATTCAAAATTAATGTTTATTATTATTGTTGTTTGTTTGTTTTTAAGATACACCTGGTGATGCTCAGGGATTATTCCCTGGCTATGTGCTCAGAATTTGCTCCTGGCTTGGGAGATCATATGGGAAGCCGGGGATCGAACCCAGGTCCATCCTGGGTCAGCCATGTGCAAGGCAACACCCTACTGCTGTACTATCACTCTGGCATTAATGCTAATTATTTAGTATAACATTTTAAATAAAAATAGTAAAGGAACAATACTATTATAATTATTTTCATAAAAAGTTAATTGGTTGAGTTAAATTAGCAAATTACTTTGTATAATTTTTATATTTTATATTTCTTTTTATATTTATATTCTTGTATTTATATTTTATATTTAGTATAACTATTTAGCATATTACTAACTTGAGGTTGAGTGTTACTCTAAATGTTTTTCTTAACTAGATTTATTTTAAAATTTCAACTTTTATAATAAATTTAACCGTTTTGTAATCTAAGCTAGCCTTACTGATCATTTTAAGTTTTGGGCCACCATCCTTATGGGCAACTTTGCTTGTTTGAGAAATGAGGACTAATTATGAAAAGAGAATATAGATTATCTAATGAATATTTGTATACTACCAAGCAAGATTACCTTCAAAAATTCTTCACACAGTTCCATAAAAAAAAAAAAGACCTAAAAATCAGACTTGGATTGCCCATAACACAACAACATGGCATCTAAGAGATCTCCAAATGATCTATATTTTTTAATAATCTTTCCAAATTGGAAATTTGTTTTCTCCTGATTCTATGGTTTCTGGGTTTTGATTTTTTTGTTTTGTTTGGTTATTTTTTTCTTTTTCTTTTGTTTTGTTTATTTATTTTGGAGTCCACAGCCAAATGTGCTGAGGAATTACTCCTGGCTTTGTGCTCAGAGATTATTCCTGTTAGTTCTGAGGTAACGATATATGATGCTAGGTATTGGACTGGGTCTGCCACAGGCCAAAGAAGTACTTTATACCCTGCTTGCTCTCTCTGTCACTCTCTCTCTCTGTCTCTCTCTGTGTTTCTGTCTCTCTCTGTCTCTGTATTTTCTCTTTGATTATCCGATAGAAGCTTCTATTTTGACATTTCAAAATAACCTATTGATCATCTCTTCATCCCAATATTTCTCTTATAATCTTTCCTAGGTCAAGAAATTCCAACTTTCCCCAAAATAATCAGTCAAAAAATACAGGATAGGGTTATTATTGACTTTTCTGTTTGCTTTTGTGTTCAAAATTCAGCGAGGACAATTCATCATCACTCAATATTTATATATTCAAAATTACGTTAGCATTTTCCATTTAACTAATAATTTCCTCAATCTACTATTGTCATCAGAACTCCTAGCACATAAATTTTTACACCATTTTATAGATTATTACCAGTACACATTTAAAACTTAAATCTTATGCTTCGAGTCCAAATACTCTGCATGGCTTTTCAGCTAAGAGTGGGGGGAAATTTCTTACTGTGGCATAAAAAGTTAAAGTTTTCCTACACCCTCCTATAATTACACCCCCACTGTTTTTGCTGCCCCCCACTGACATGACCTTTAGTGTTCCTTGCAATTTTGAGAAAGCAAATTTCCATCTAAGTCT
The DNA here is from genome assembly GCF_024139225.1 of Suncus etruscus. NCBI lineage: Eukaryota > Metazoa > Chordata > Mammalia > Eulipotyphla > Soricidae > Suncus > Suncus etruscus. The sequence goes on along the minus strand of NC_064863.1, from coordinate 52,813,720 downwards.
TTGTACTTATACTTTTCTCTACCTTAAATAATCTTTCACATGTTTGTTTATCAATCTTTTACTTCTGTATTCTGGCTAAAAATTAGGTTTTCTGTATGCTCTTTCTCTATGTGCAGACTTGCAGTAGATTTGCAATTTGTTTTCTTATTCTTACCATTGCAGTTACATAATTTCTAGCTTATGCCCTAAGTATTGTTTCATCTTTGTTATTTATGATCTGTTAAATGTGCATTTTAAAAATGATAAATATTTAATAGTTCATCACAGATATAATCTCAATACCTAAAACAATGCTTGCAATTATGCAATGTTTGCATAATGCTCCATAGTATATATAATAGTTTAAAATAAATCACTTTATTAATATATTCTTGAATAAAATATATAGTATGATCTTCAAAATATATTTTTCTAAGAGGTAAGTGCTGTGTAAAATATTTGTTCCATTATTTAATATTAATATCTAAAAAGTTTGTTTTCTAATATTACAAAAGAAATGAAGATGTGTTTGACATATGCCAATATATCTACATTGTTTTGATACTCAAATATTTCAAATGAGCTGGAGTGTTTCCAAATGAATCTGAAAGAAATGTGTAAATGAAGCTATTATTTTCAAAAGTTATGCATGTATAATAACTTTTACTTGGAGCTGTACAGGATGAGCATAGCTTATGTTTAAATTCATTTCATTTTAACAAATAAATAACCTGACTCTTTAAATAAAGGTTTAGTGTAAGAATTAGCAACCAAGCTTCCATTTCAGAAAGTTGAAAAATATAGCAAATAAAATATAAGTTGAAAAGAAGGAATAAATAATAAATAATAATAAAATCTAAATTGAAAAGAAGGAAGTAGCAATAATATTTAAGCAATAAATGATAAATTTTAAAAAAGCAATAGGGAAAATTAATAACACTGAAATTTGATTCTTTGAAAGAAAATCAATGAAATAAATAGGTCTCTGGTTTGATTTTAAAAAAGTAAACATAATGTACTTATATCAGAAATGAAAATGAATCCATAGACATTAACAAATAATAGAGAAATATTATAAGCAACTGATTAACCAAATTTTGGTAGTTTAGATAAAATTAGCCATTCCTTATCTAATACTACAGAAAATCATATAGAAATTATTACAAACTTATATCTTTTATATAAATTGATTCAATTATTTAAAAATTGCAAAACAAAGTATTCCATTCATATATGTTTACTGATAAATTCTATCAAACATTTGAGAAAGAAGTCAAACTTATTTTCTGTATTAGCCAAAATAAAACATGCTAACAGAGTAAACAGTTTTTAACTCATTTTAAAAAATAAGCTTGGCATAGTCTCATGATACTAATGCTTAGATTAGGCAACTACATTACAAGAAAGCTACAGAGAACATCTTTTATGAACATAAATAAAAGCACCAACAATTGGAGTGGAGCAATAATACAGTTAATAAGGTCTTGCACATGTTTGACTTGGTTCAAATCCCTAGCACATATGGTTCATTGAACTGTTCAGGAGCCCTCCCTGAGCACAGTAAGAGGAGTAAACTTTGAGCACTCCTGGTTGCAACTCCAAAACACTTAAAAATTATTAGTGAAAAAAAGCCAACATGTACCATGACCAAGTGAGATTTATACATATTTATACATTGCATATATACAATATATGCAACATTTGAATATAGCATACTGGGATCTCTCAGTTCAACTAAAGAACTCAAAGCATCTTATGGATAGATATAGGAAAAATATTAAATATTAAAATCCAGGGCCGGCAAGGTGGTGCTAGAGGTAAGGTGTCTGCCTTGCAAGCGCTAGCCAAGGAAGGACCACGGTTCCATCCCTCGGCGTCCCATATGGTTCCCCCAAGCCAGGAGCAATTTCTGAGCGCTTAGCCAGGAGTAAACCCTGAGCATCAAATGGGTGTGGCCCGCAAAAACAAAAAAAATTTAAAATCCAATTAAAATATTAAATAAATTGATAGTAGAAGGTAATTTCCAAAATTTGAATAAAATCAGGCCGGAGCAATAGCACAGCAGTAGGGTGTTTGCCTTGCATATGGCTGACCTGAGACAGACCTGGGTTTGATCTCAGGCATCCCATATGGTCCCCAAATCTGCTAGGAGTGATTTCTGAGCTCAGAGCCAGGATTAACCCCTGAAGGCTGCTGGCTGTGGCCCAACCCCCTAAATTTTTTTATTACTAACTTCAGACAATGGTTTATACTGAGATCAGAAACAGAATAATAGTGTTATTTCTCACAACTCTTTATCAGTATTTTGGTAGAAGTCCTAGAAAATACACTCAGTTGGAAAAATGAGATTAAAGGTATATATAGATCTCAGTATTTTGCCTTGCCTTTGGCCAATCCAGTTACCATCTCCAGAATTCTGCTTAATTCCCCAAGACCATCTGGAATGACTCCTGGACACAGTCAGGAATAATCCCTGTGCACTATCAGGTGTGACCCAAAGAAAATCAAATAAGTAAACAAAATATAAAGGTATCCAGATTGATGGGTTACATAACTATTTTTGGTTATGTCATCCTCCTTATATAACATTCTGGAAATATTAACAAAAATATTGGAACTAATATATGATAATTTTCTAGAACATATTTAATACAAAGTTAATTGATTTTCTGAAATAGTAATGAACAATTAGAATTTGTAGTAGACTCAATGTAACCTCTTTCAAACTCCAGAAATATTTGTTTTTTACTTATTGGATCATTACAAATTACAGAGTTCCAAATTAATATTATTGTTTTAGGCATAAAATTTTCCAACATTAATCCTTTTACCAGTTTCCACTTTCCTCCACAATGTGCCCATATCAACATAGTACATTTGGAAAGGCAAAAAAAGTTTTAGTAAGGGAAATTCAGTATTTAAGGGCAAAAGGTATCAAAAAAGTAATGCTATATATAAAAATCATAAGCATTGTACCAGAGAAATAATAGCTTGGATAAGGACTTTGCTTTTATCTGACAACGTGGGTTTGATTTTTGGCATCACACATAATTTTTTAGCCTTTACAAGTTTTCCCCGAGTGCAGAGTCAGAAAAAAAGCCCTTATAATAGTTGCTTGTGTTCCTTTCCAAAACTGGAAAGGAAAAGATTGATTATAAAGCTATTACAATTAAGATTGTATAGCATTGACAGAAGACTAGACAAATTAATCAATAGAATGGAGTAGAGATTATCCAAATAGAGCCACATAAAATGATTTTTTTTGACAAACAGTTATGATAGCATAGCAAATATAATCTTTTATAGAAATGATATTAAAATAACTGAACATACACTTACAAAAATAATAAAATAGACATTGGACATTATGCTTTGTAGGGCAAAGACTCAGAAAGGATATAGTCCTAATTAAGAAAATAAATTATATAACTACTTAAAGATTATATATGCACACTTTAAATGATATTTTAGATACTTAATAAAGGCAAAAAATATAAAGATAAAATCAAGCACAGAGACAGGGCAAGGATTAGAAATAAGAGTTAAAACTCTTATTTTTAGTATGGCTTAGTATGGGTGGCAAAGATTTGATTGATATAATAATAATTTATCCATTTTATAACTTGCTTGTAAACACAGACATATAACAAACATGCCCTTCAATCTATTTTACATTTTTAAAATGTTAATAATGAATATTTACTACCTCAGTTTGTTCCAAATGTGTTAGCATATACCTCACTACTTATTTTATTTCTTATACTTAGATGATTTTTGAGGCTTAAGAAAGAAACACACTATTTTTAAATAGCTTTTATCCTCAGACTTTGTATCCTGCCTTTGTTTGTAATTAGATCCAAACTTTTTACAGTCTGAAATAGAGAAGATCAGACTTGGCAGATATTTTTCAATTCAAAAGATTTAGCAACCTGATCCTTGATTATTCTTCAGCTGTAATTGTTTTCACAAAGGCATGATACTAACCCTCATATTCCTGAAGAACTTTTAAATTATCAGTGAGGAGATACACAATTTTATTTTGATTAGTGAGTAAAATGTTTGCTGACACAATTTAAAAGCTGTTAATATTTTTCCCCAATAAACATTGTTGAATACAACCAGTAGTTCACCCACACTTCCTCTTAACCACACATATGCACACACACAGAGTAAGCAAATAAAATTAAGTTTTGTCATAAAGTGTCTTCCTAAAAAGATTTAATAGGCAACCTATTTTAGAAAAGGAGTGATAAAGAGGCAGCACGTATATATTGTATCTAGACTTCACATATGAACTATTTCATATTGCCAATAGTTTAATATGATTGGAAAATTACTTTTTATTGATTTATGGGCCACACCCAGCGGCGCTCAGGGGTTCCTCCTGGCTCTATGCTCAGAATTCACTACTGGCAGGCTCTGGGGGACCATATGGGACGCCGGGATTAGAACCACCGACCTTCTGCCTGCAAGACAAACGCCCTGCCTTCATGCTATCTCCCCGGCCCTGAAAATTACTTTTTAAAAAATAATTATTTATTATTTGAGATTATCATTTCTAGGTTTGCTGAATAGAACATAGGTTTTGGGTGGAGGCAAAATTTAAAATCCTGGTCTAGCAAAGTTTATTGTGATCTGTGGATAATATCTCTTTAGGTTAGTTTCTATTTTTTATTATTTTTAGTTTTTATTTTAATAAAGAACAGTGGTTTTCAAAGCTATTAGTTTTTGAGTTTTAGACATATAATATTTCGATACCAGTCCTAACACAGTGCCAACTCCCATCATCAATACTCCCTTATTCCATCATTCTCTACCTCCAACCAGCCTTCCGTATCTCCTGCCTGCCACCCTGGCACATTAAAGTTCGGTGGTTTCAGTTTAGAGCTCATGTTTTCATTGTATTTGAAACTATGCTTTGGATATTTAGCTGTACCACTCTCCCTCATTCATGATGTAACTAAAATTCAGACTCTTCTCCCCTTATTCCCTTTCTCTTTTTTTGCCTTCCTTGATTTCTTTGCTTCTCTCTTCTTTTCATTCTGAGGCTCTACAGACAAGAATAATCCAGGCACCCCCATTAACTAGATTACATTTTCTAGTACAAAATGTTTATAATTCACAGATAAGTGATAGCATTCTTATTTGCCTTTCTTCTTTTGGCTTACTTTACTCAACATGATATTTTCCAGTTGAAGCAGGTTGCAGCAAATTAAATGATTTTATCATCCCTTGTATATTATTTGTTGTTTATATGTATCACATATATTATCTTGAGATTTTAAGATAAAATTATGATACTAAAATTCTTAAAAGTTTTTTTAACAATAGCACTGTCATGAACATACTCTTCTTCATGACAACCCTGTAAACACCCTTTTTTCTGATTTTTTAATGCTTTCATTTTCACAGTTTGTCATTTTGCAATTCATTAATAGTGATATAGAGCTTTAGTCATGTAACTCTCAGTCATAGTAAGTATTCTATAGTAAATTATCTATTAAATCACATATTTCTGGAGGCTGGAGAGATAGTATGGAGATAGTGATTTTTCCTTGCATGCAGAAGAACAGTGGTTCGAAACCCTGAACCCCTTATTGTCGCCTGAGCCTGCCAGGAGTGATTTCTGAGCATAGAGCCAGGATTTACCACTGAGTGCTCCTGGTTGTGACCCCCCAAAAAGAACCAAAAAAAATCATATGTTTATATTTGGATAGCTTTATTTGAATTTTGGTCTTTTAGTAAATTTGATATCTTTATGTATTTTGGTTATTAGTAGTTTTTTGTATATGAGTATGGAAAATTGTTTTATCCATTCAATAGGATGTCCTTTTGTTTCAATACGAGTCTATTTTATTTATTTTTTAAATTTTTGGACCACACCCAACAGCACTCTGTGCTTAGAAATCACTCCTGGAAAACTAGAGGGGGAATCATATTGGATGCCAATGATAGAACCCGGTTTCATCCCGGGTAGGCCAGAAGGAAGGCAAACGCCCTGCAATGCTCATCTATTTAACTTTGCAGATACTTTTTCACCTTTTTAGTTGATCTGTAAGTTTTGTCTATCTTTACCTCAGAAATCAAATTTCCCAAAACATCACAAAAGTCAATACCACAGAATGCTTTTCCTATTTCCTTATGTGTGCTTTATCATTAAACTTGAACACCCAAGTATTTTATCCATTTTAAATGAACTTCAGTGGGTAGCATGAGATAACACATTTTAATTGTTTTGCACATAGCTGCCCAGTTTTCCTATAAATATTATACTATAAATGTTACTTTCTTAATTTTTGTAGGTTAATTTGCATATTTTCCTACATATATATATTTGGGATTCTAATTTATATTCCAAAACTTTTATGTCAATTTTGATTTAAATACAAATTTTATTACTCTATACTTTTGATTACTATTTTGATTACTCTAACTTTATATGCAGCTTGAAGTCAGGAAGTGTAATACCAATATACCATTTTTCCCTGTATTCTCAGGATTTCTTTTGTTATTTGAGGTACTTTACATATAATTTTTTATATTTTATTTATCTTTATTCTATTTACTTAAATAATAGCATTACAATTTTGAATAAAATCACTTTGATGTGCATAATATTTGCATGGGATGATCACTTGAATAACATTGTTACAAAATATTGGTGAGAATTATATGGGGTTTGTTTCCTTAGATGTTTTATTTCTTTATAGTTAGTAATTTCAATGTACACGTTTTCACTAGTAAGTTTGTTATTTTGATACCTAGTACTTAATATACTTTGGATATAATTGTAAGTCAGTTTTTAAAATATTTTGATAGTCCATTGCCTTAATAACATATGCAATACAATTTTGTGTATTTGTTTTGTCTCCTGCCACTTTATTGCTGTACTGGTTCTATTAATTTGCAGTGGAGCCTTTAGGATTTTCAAAGTGCGTCATCATGCTATGTGAAAATTACTTTTTCGTGATATAATAATGCTGTTTCTCAAGGTTTCTGATGCTATTCAAATCATCCATCACTGTTGGTAAAGCACATGGATTTCATGGCTCAGGTCTCTTTTCTTCTAGACAATATGACTATTTTCACTGATTCTCAGAGCTTTTTTCATTGATATGATTCTACTCTGTTCTTATATTTCCAAGTGACTCGTAAATGAGTTTCTATTGCTGCAGCCCAATTTTAGTTAGAAACCATAGATTATGTTCTTTTTTAAATAAACCCCTGCATGTTAATCTTCTTTCAATTAACATAAATACCTTTCTGGGAAAATATGTAAATTTAAAGATTGGTAGCAGTGCAACTTAAAAGAGATAGGATTATAGGACCCTCCAATACATGTAATTTATTCATAGCATCTAAACCTCAAATGCATGACACTTCTATCATGTGTATATTGCTTCCCCACCCCCAAGAGAATGCTTCTTAGATATTTTATACTCAGTTGATGATGGCATCATGCTGAATCATATAATTTTTTTTATTGTTTAATTCTCCATGATACCTAAGTATAAGTAGTACTAAAAGGGTGATTATTTTAAGTCACTTAGTAGCTTGCCCTTGTTTTTAATACTATGAATTTGTTCAGAAACATCGTAAGACTGCACATAAATCTTGCAGTTTCTGAGTTACCTAACAAACAAATCTGACCAGAGAAATACAGTGGTAAATGCTGCTTCCAAAATTCAGTGTTATATTAATCAGTTATTTTTAAACTGTTTTTCTAATGTAACCCTTAACAAACCTCTATGACTCCCTTTAACATATCAAAAACCTACCTGGGCAGGAAGAATTTCTAGATAGGCTCTGTACCCAAACTATTCTTCACACCATGGAGGTGGTCCTAACTTCCCAATAAAGACTCTGGTCCCGGGGCTCTCTCACCTCCAGTGGAATAATGTTCCCTCTTTCGAGCCTGGTTTGATTATTAATTAATTAATTATTATTAATCCAAACCAGTCTGGAGTATTCCTGTTGGATTATTTCCAAATCAGGCTGTTGTATCCCTGTTTCAAACCCACTTCCCCTTTCCCTCAGCATTGTGACATGAAGATTTATTTACGGGGCCGGGCGGTGGCGCTGGAGGTAAGGTGCCTGCCTTACCTGCGCTAGCCTAGGAGACCGACCGCGGTTCGATCCCCCGGCGTCCCATATGGTCCCCCAAGCCAGGAGCGACTTCTGAGCGCATATAGCCAGGAGTAACCCCTGAGCGTCACCGAGTGTGGCCCAAAAACCAAAAAAAAAAAAAGATTTATTTACCTTTCCACAATTCAGAGTTCAAATGATCACTGTAAATCTTTTCAACTTGTAGACGGTACTATATATATATATATATATATATATATATATATATATATATATATATATATATATATATATATATTTTTTTTTTCCTTTATTCTGTGGATCTATTCTGTCATACCTCAGATGATTAGGCTCCTAAAGCTTTGTTAAAAAAGCAAGATAAGCTGAACCTCATGCCACAGCTAAAGAAATATTTGTTAAATGCTTCATATATTCAGTGTCCAGTTCTTGAACTCAAAAATGTACTTAATTCTTGTACTCCTAAATCCCTGTACTAGACTCAATAATGATTCTTTAGTATTTGTTTTTAAGCTCTGGAACCTGTGACTCTGTTGCATTACTAGACAGAATAAAAAATATTAGGTATTTCTAGTTTAAGACTTTGATATAGGAAGATTAATCTAGATGTATAGGTGGAGAAATGTGATCAGAAAGTAGGAAGCAATGAGCAAGATTGACAGTACAGTAAGTAGGACATTTGACTTGTTGCAACCAACCCAATTGCAATACCCAATATCCCGTATGAATTCCTTTTTTTGGTTTGGTTTTTGAAGCACACAGCAGAGCTCAGGGATTACTCCTGGCTCTCTACTCAAAAATCACTATTGGTAGAGGCCAGAGCGATAGCACAGCGGTAGAGTGTTTGCCTTGCACGAAGCTGACCCAAGCCAGACCTGGGATCAATTCCTGGCATTCCATATGGTCCCCGGGACCATGGAGCGATTTCTGAGTGCAGAGCCAGGAGTAACCCCTGAGCCTCACTTGGTGAGGCCCAAAAGCCAAAAAAGAAAAGAAAAAAGAAAAAGAAAAGAAAAGAAATCTATACCAGCAGCTCAGGGGACCATATGGAATGCCGGGTATTGAACCCTGCTCGGCCAAGTGCACTGCAAATTTCTTGCCTGCTTTGTTATCGCTCTGCCCCATGTTTTATTTCTTTTGAAAGAATAACTTAAAAAACCCAGAATTTTTTCACCCTGATTGTTTATCTAAATTTAATGGTCTCTAAATATACTGGTAGATATTTCAAGAATCTGAGTGCTTGTCATTTGGTGCCATCAATATACTAGTAAAATTACAAGTAAAGCTTTGATAAATGTAAAAATAAACCGAAACCATGGCTAATTTAACATTTTTGTGACATAAAGTAGGGATTAGAATTTATTGTTTTGTAGAATATAAACAAATATATGCATCACTGTTAATCTAGGCTAATAGTGAATCATTTGGATTCTTTTTTTATCCTGATGGGATTTAAAGAGAAAAATTTCCCTGGCACATGCCAGGGAAATAGTAACATTAGACTTAGATACTCTGCAGTGCATTAAACATTATTTACCTACTCACAATAGCTGTTATTGAAGCTGTCATTCAATTACTATATGATTGTTCAATATGATTTTTAACTGATTTTTCCCAGTCTCAAAAGAAGACAGAATAAAATTAAATAGTATACTTGAAAGGGAAAATAAAATACTTTCAACCTTGTATCTTGTAAGTCTCTGAGATTTTTGTAAACACCTAGCAGTACTTGTGATTTATCATTGGATCTGACTTGGACTATCTTGACCATGTTTAAGCATACTTTATATTTTTACTTTGTCTTTTATTCTATCATATTTTTACTTAAGAAGTTTGAGAGGGTTTTAAGATAATAGTAAGAATATCAATTAGTGTATGCATTCCTCAACCAGGAAAATAACCCTTATAAGACATAATTGGTATTTAGGGATATAGCTCAGTTGTGAGGTTCATGCTACATACATATATGTATGAGGTATGTATTCCATTCTTTGTATAGATGAAAAGCAAAATAATATTCTAGTAAAATTTTTCTAATAAAAGAGAAAATAATACTAATTTTATAGATCAAAGCATCACTGAACCATACACTAAGGATAAGAAGGAGCATAATTTAAGAAAACAAAGTTAAATCATTATACAGCTATCTATCAAGATGTGATCAAAACAATAAAAGTAATAAGTTAATATATATGAGGTGCTTATTTCTATATTTTACCTATATATACTCATTCTAACCTTACAATAACACCAGTAAAATAAGTTATTGTTTTATCTACTGTTTAGAAAACTAAGAATCTTAGGGAATGAATAGACATTTGATTTCATGATTTTAGTTTGATTTTACTATAGCATAGCTTACTTAACCTGCATGAGATACAAGATTTTTGAAAAGCTTTTATAGTTCCATTAACATAAATAGTAAGACTATGTCACACTCAACATAAAGATAGGTTACCTATTTCTTCAACAATGTATTATTATAAAAATCTTAACACATTCTTTTTATATTTTGTTTTTGAAAATATGTTCAATAAAATTATTAACCATCAGCTTATGAGTATGAGTCATAAGCTTATCATGTTAGACTCTCAGATATTATAAAAATGGACAATACTCATTAAAATATCTTAAATTTATATCAGCTGCAAATTTTATTCCCTAATGCCTTTAAAACAGTTTTAAATAAAATGCTCTAGAGAAGTTATTTAAATGTGAACCATCACTGGAAAGATCAAACACATAGAGTGTTACAGGAAGAACTTCTAAAATTACACACTTTGGAAATCAATGCTGGATCTCACTTTGCATCCTAGACTTAAGAACAGCAGTTTCTGTCTTTACATTGCTGTAATTAGCACTAGCCTCAGATGCTCATTTACACCTTTGGCAGGCAAGGGTGGGAAACTTGACTTTCACTGATGGTGTGTTATAATCACACCAGCCTGAAGCTTTTGCTTCCCTCTGATTTTTGTTGATAACATTCACAGAAACCTTTCAAAAAATTTAAAGTTCCTTGGAGTTAAATACTTTAATCCAGAACTTCAGAACATGGATAGTTCATAATATGATTTCAATTTATTTCCTGTTGTTTCTTTGTTTTTGATATCCACATGAGAAAGCCCTTAAGAAGAAAAGAATGTGTGATTAAATGACATTTTCTCAGACACATAGAAACATAAAGGACTTCTTCCAAAAAGCAGGTTGTTATTAAATAAAAATCATGAGTTTGTGCAGCAAAAAAAAAGTTTGCTCTATTAGAACAAACATTTTAAAATTATATATGTATTATACCATATATATTGTACAAGATGTAGTTTAGTTTAGTTTTTTTGGGTTTTTTTGTTGTTGTTTGTTTTTTGGTTTTTGGGTCACACCTGGCAGCGCTTGGGGTTACTCCTGGCTCTCTGCTCAGAAATCGCTCCTAGCAGGCTCGGGGGACCATATGGGATGTCGGGATTTGAACCACCATCCTTCTGCACCTAAGGCAAATGCCTTACCGCTGTGTTATCTCTCCAGCCCCGTACAAGATTCAGTTTTATGCCGCATAATTTATTTAATTTCATTAAGTCCCAGTTTTAATAAATTGGTATTCATATCTTGAAATATCACTGCATGATAAAAAAATTTTGTTTTGGTTTTTGGGTCACATCCTGCAGTGCTCATGGGTTACTTCTGGCTCTCCGCTCAGAAATCACTCCTGACAGGCTCAGGGAACCACATGGGATGCCGGGATTTGAACCATTGTCCTTCTGCATGCAAGGCAAATGTCCAACCTCCATGCTATCTCTTCGGCCCCCACATAATAAAATTTTAATGTGAAATGATTTCTCTTCTTTCTATTGCTATTATTGGTGTCACAGAATTCTTAGTTATGGTGGGTGTTCATACATTTAGTTGTGGATACTATTTTTCACATGAAACTACTGCTAACACCTTTGACTTTTGAGTTGTGAGATTCATGAAAGCATCAATAAATGTATGTACATTTGTACATGTATGTACATTGAGTCATCATACAAAAATGTCATGTAGTTATTATGTTTACACATGCCTGGTTCCTGTATAACTGGAAGCCAGGCACATCAAGCAGAGATGCTTGTTTACACTTTTCACATGTGGTAGCACCAAAAATTGGAACTCATAGTCTTGTGCTTCAGACTGGCGCTTCATTATTGAGTCACTCCCAGCTGTCACTGTGAAACTTAAAATGTCTGTTAACTAACAATATGATATAGTCTACTTATCATTTATCCCTTTTCCTTATTAACTACTATGCCCATAGCCATAAAACCATCAGTCTTTATATTTATAAAGGTTGTCCTCTCTTTATTTTGTATTATTATAAAGTTTTTTAAATGCATATTAGTTTTATTCATGACAAACTTTAGTTATTTAGGCCAATCATACCCATTAATATTATATTCAAATGCATATAACTATGCTTTGGCAGTAGTCATTTAATGGACCTGCTGATTATCAAAAAAGAAAATATTGTGGGGCCGGAGCTATAGCGCAGTGGTAGGGCATTTGCTTTGCACGTGGTTACCCTGGACAGACCTGGGTATGATCTTCCAGCGTCACATACAATCCCACAAGCCCGGAGTGATTTCTGAGCACATAGCTGGAGTAATCCCTGAGCATCACTGGGTGTAGCCCAAAAACTAAAAATAAAGAAAAAAATAAGAAATTGTAATTTATGAGTGATATTAATTAGTATGTAGATTATAATTCTAGAATAAAATTAGATGTAATTTATTTAGTAAGCAACATACTGCAGATCAATTTCCCAGGTTCAACGCTTCAACAGTTCATTTTTCTCTTATACATCTTAAAAACTCTCAAACAGGATATAGGAATACAGCTCAATGACAAAATGTCTGCATGTCTTTGCAGATCCTTCTTGAAGAAATTTATCAAATATTCAGCTCCTGCTCCTTAGTTTTTCTTTTGATAATGAAGTGTCCTAGAAAATAGTGAAAGAAGTTGTAACACTCATAATCTGATTATAATGCTAAATGATTTCTGTTTTACTAATTGAGTTGAAGTCATTCAGATGTCATTATTGCCAATTATTAATTTGTGTTTTTTGTATCACCTTAAGGTAGAATTTTCTTTGACTTGTTTAAAGTAGAATGGGGTCATTTACAGTTTGGCCTAACAGTTACTTTATTTATATAGAATTTCAAGAGACTAAAAAAGAACATGGTCTGGCAAGTTACTATGCTTGTATGGATGGAGATGGAGATGAACTAGATTGGTGAATACTAAAATAGAGGAACAAATTTTGTTTATGCTGTTGTAAGTTGTAGGCTCATGCTGAGACTAGTAAGGGTATCCCATGTCAAAGATTCAACCATAGGTCTACTAATTGCCAAAATATGCATTATTTATTGAGCCACATCTCTAGTACTAGGAAAAATAGGATTAAAATATCAGAAAGTAGGGCTAAATTCAAAGTAGCTGAATGAAAACTGTGGGTGTGGAGGAAAGAGAAATTTTTAGATTCTATTGATAAATGATACACAATAGGAATTCTTAAACTTTTCCACTAATGATTTTGAAGTGTTTATTTAAAAATAAAGGTTCTGGGGGTCAAGCAATATTACAGTTGCTAGTATATTTGTTTGCCCATGTTCACCCCAGAATCTCATGTACTCAATGTTATTCCCCAAGTCCCACCAAGTCAGATCTTGAGTGTAGTGCAAGGAGTAAGCCCTGAACACTGTGAGGTGTACTCCAAAATACCAAAATAAACAATTGAATAAACAGTAGTTTAGATGACTGAGAGATACCAAAGGGACTAAGATTTGTGCTGAGCACACAGAGAATGTGGCTTTAGACTCAGAAAATTATATGGTGTTGAATGTGACCCCAAAACAAACAACAATAAAAAAATGAATGAGCTAGCCCAATTTATTTTTCTTTATTTCTTTTTTAAAATCTATTTTCTTTTCACTTTTGTTTTGTTTTGCTTTTTACTTTTTTGAGGGGCACACCCGTTGACACTCAGAGGTTATATTAGATAATAAAATCAAATACATGAACACTCCATAGTTACAATCCTTGAAACTATCCTCAGAAAAAAAATTCTATTCAATTGATTTTTAAATATTTAAAGAAAAGAAGTATTACATATAGATAGCAGTTTGAAATCTAGGAAATAAGTGGTCAAAGTTATCACTTAAATAAATATGAAATAAAGAAATATATTCTCTTAATACTTCAATGATTTTTATTATATATCAATTACTAGGTAACAAACAACCTTATTCTAAGTTTTTTTAGAAAGAAATACTAGCTATCCAAATTTCTGTGGGTCAGATATATTTATAGAGGAAAAGGAAAGCAACTTAATTTTTTTGGTTTGTTTGTTTTTGGGCTACAGCCGGTGATTCAGCTCAGGGGCTACTCCTGACTATGCGCTCAGAAATTGTTCCTGGCTTCGGGGACCATATGGGACTCTGGGGGGGGGATGGAACCATGGGTCAGTTCTAGGCTAGTATGGGTAAAGCAGACACATTACACTTTTTGCCACTGCTCCAGCTCTGCATAAATTAATATTAAAATATAATGCTCAGTACTCATATAAAACATTAAATTTTTCAACTGAATGAAGATAAAAGATAATGGGCCAAGGAGAGAGCCCAACAGGCAGAGTTCTTATGTTGCATGTGCAGGAATATGATATTAATTTCTAGTGAGCATAATTCTCCAACTTTTTACCAAAAGAGGTGTTTCTGGGTCAAGAATTATCAGTTTTAGAATTTACCAGCTGTGGTCTTAAGCACCTGAATGGATTTTGTTTTGCCTCTGAATAAATTAAAGAAAATATATTAGAAAAGAATAACTGCAAATAGCCTCAGGAAAAAGTTCCATTCAATTAAATATTTAAAGAAAAACAGTATTAAATATAAGTAGTAGTTTTACAAAAAATGTACATTCAAAATGTAATTTTTTTAAAAAAATTCCAATTCAAATATAAAATTAATAATAAAAATGAGTGAAATAGAATACTAATTACTAATAGTTAGGAACAAAATATAGTTGCTAACAATGAGGATGGCTCTCAAAAGCAGTAGTAGAAGAGGGAGAAACCAGTTTAAAGTGTTAAAAACTGTAATTTATTTTTAATAATACTTTCTTTATGTAAGCGCCTTGGTTACAGAAATGTTCATAATGGGGTTTCAGCCAGAGAATATACAATGCATGACAGATTTCCTTGTAGGGATGTGGGTGGACTGGGCTATACTCTGCATTGCACAATCTGGGCTAGCATCTAGATTTGTGCTCAGATATCAGCGTTCTTTGAAGGATATGTTGTGAAGGGAATGTAATCAGCACTAGCTATGCTCAGGGCACTCAAATAGCCACCATACTCTCACTTTCTAGTCCCTATGACAATTTTTTAGACAAAAACAATAAAACATAGAGCACATCTCTGGTTTTAGGAAATGAAAGATGAGTGATATCAAATAGGTTTCACAAAGGAGGAATTCAATATAATCAACATTTATCTGAATTTTGATATATCCAAATCTATACAAAGATGAATATTTATAGAACTATACACTAAAAATGTTCATTTACATTAAAAAATTGTGGAATGTCCTTATAAATATGAATGCATCTTTATAGGACTGTTACTTTACCAGTTTTATCATACTAAGTTACTCCAGCTTCTTGTTATGATTATAAATCTATGAAGCAACATTTTATTCTAAAATTGTAAATATTACCATTAGGGGCCAAAGTGATAGCACAGTTGGTAGAGAGTTTGCCTTGAACATGATATCCCACTGGCATCCATATGGTTCCTTGAGCATTGCCAGGAATGACCACTGAGCACAAGGTCAGGAATAACCACTGCTCGCTGCCTTATGTCTCCAAAAAAAAAAAAAATCAAATGATAAAAACTTATCATCACATCTGTAACAATATTACATATATAGCTATGTAACAACAAATAAACAAGTAATAGCATGCATTGGCGATATTTATTTTATTTTTTATGCCAAATATTTAATACTGCTGCAAATAATTTCATCATCTATTTTTGGCAAGGCTCTATCTAGACTTGATTAAACCACTTTTTGTGAGCACAATATTATCAAACTTTTCAAAAAAGTTTAGGAGGTTTTACTTCTATTTTTAAGTAAAAATTTAAAAGTAGCATTCACTGCTGAGTCCAACATGTGTTATTTTCAAATGTGTACAGTTTTTTTTTATCATGTTGCTAGGAATTTTAGTATGTAACTTAAAATATAATTGTTGTACTTACTATTATCAACCATGATACTTTTTGCTTGAATAACTGAAACTATAAATTTATTATAAACATTTTTATATCACTTATAATTTTTAAGTAGGGGAAATTAAATACATTGAGTCCATTGAAAAAATTTAATGAGTAGACAACTTACCTTGCATGCATTCCACCCTCATTTGATCCCCAGAAATCAGTGATCCTGAGTAATTTTTAAAATTAAGAATTAAATTGAGATCACATTCATGCAGTATTTATAATAAAATTTATTTAAGATAACCTTGCTAAATTGCAGTTCAAAAATAATTTTTTTCTTCTTGCATAATTTGAAGAATCACAGAACCACAATATTTTGAGCAGAAAATAGTGTTAAAATGCTGCCTGACGGAGCCGGAGAGATAGCATATAGGCAAGGCATTTGCCCTGCATGCAGAAGGACCTTGGTTTGAATCCCAGCATCCTATATGATACCCCGAGCCTGCCAGGGGCAATTTCTGAGCATATAGCCAGGAGTAACCCCTGAGGGCTGCCAGGTGTGACCCCCAAAACAAAACAAAACAAAACAAAATGAATTGACTCTCTCCAAATAGCATAAAACAGCAGTACCTAGCTATCAAAGCAGCTTACTCTTTATCCAAGAATATCAAGTCTCTGACTATACTAATAAAGGAATATTTGCTGTGTGTAAATAATTATTTCAGTTATTGAAAGTCCCCCTTTCCCCCTCACTATTATATTTTTCTGAGATTAAATCATTCCAGAAATACTCAAGGACACAGAGGCCACTCATGGATATACTCAATCTCTAATGTTGGCTGCACTGTTAATGACAAGTGTAGTTATTTGGGAATATAGGCAAAGTTCTTTGCGTGCAAAACATAATCTATACTCAAGATAACCAAAGCATATTCTAGAGATCTGCAGGCCTCATATCCTCACTGTTTAATTTATTTATTCACTTATTAATTTATTTTTTGTTTTGGGTCCATATCTAGCTATTTTGGGGTAGTTACTTTTGGTCTGTGATAAGAGGCCTACCTTAGGGTACTTGGGGGACCATTCAGTGCCAGCGATCAAACTTGTGTCTGTTATGCAAAGTATGCACTTTTTTTTTGTTTTATCTCTCTGATTTTCCTCTCATTTTAATGGAAAAATAACTATATTATTATAGTTTTGTTTTGGGGTTACACCCGGTGACGCTCATGCATTACTCCTGTCTATGCACTCAGAAATTGCTCCTGGCTTGGGGGACCATATAGGATGCTGGGGATAAAATTGAGGTTCTTTCTGGATCAGCTGCATGAAAGACAAACACCCAACCCATGCTATATCTCTCTAGCCCCAATATATTTTTAAAATAATTACTAGCTTCTAGCCAAGGCAGTGGCACAAGTGGTAGGACATCTGCCTTGCACGCACTAAGGAAATCATCTAGTTTTATTTATTCCAATAGATTTAGATTTAGTATGACTTAAAATTTTTTTCAAAATTTTCTTGAGAATTTTTCTGTACTCATTTACAACTTTTCAGATAATTTAACCTCTTGTCCTTATACCTTCATTATGTATTATTAGATATGATATTTTCAGTGAAACAAAGTAAGATTATTAAGAAATTCTTCATAGATAAGAAATAAAAAGCCTTTAAAATATAATATTTTAAATTCATTTAAGTTTTTAAAAACGTGTTCTCTGCTTATCAAGTGAAAAGCATCATATTATAATTTTCAAAATACTCATTATATTTCAGTTTATGTTTTAAATAAACATAATATAGCACCAATAAAATATACTGAAGGCTGGAGGATGTAAAATGGGTTAGGTGCTTAACTTACTTTTAAGTTGCCAGCATTACAATGTTTTGCTAATACCTTTCAGGACAGGCACTTTAGTGCAAAATCGGGAGTAAGCTTTAAGCATATAGAATGTGTTCATAAAACAAAATATATTCCAATCCATAATTGATTAAATATAAATAAAAATATTTTAAACAGTTCTACAACTATGAACATAATACATTATGAATTCTATGTCAAAAGTTGAACAAATTAACAATATAATGCTACTGGAAATAAGGAAAGAAGAAAGAAAGAAAGAAAGAAAGAAAGAAAGAAAGAAAGAAAGAAAGAAAGAAAGAAAAGAAAGAAAGAAAGAAAGAAAGAAAGAAAGAAAGAAAGAAAGAAAGAAAGAAAGAAAGAAAGAAAGAAAGAAAGAAAGAAAGAAAGAAAGAAAGAAAGAAAGAAAGAAAGAAAGAAAGAAAGAAAGAAAGAAAGAAAGAAAGAAAGAAAGAAAGAAAGAAAGAGAAAGAAAGAAAGAAAGAAAGAAAAAAGAAAGAAAGAGAAAAAGAAAGAAAGAAGAAAGAAAGAAAGAGAGAAAGAAAGAAGAGAAAGAAAGAAAGAAGAAAGAAAGAAAGAAAGAAAGAATGAAAGAAAGAAAGAAAGAAAGAAAGAAAGAAAGAGAGAAAGAAAGAAAGAAAGAAAGAAAGAAAGAAAGAAAGAAAGAAAGAAAGAAAGAAAGAAAGAAAGAAAGAAAGAAAGAAAGAAGAGAGAGAGAAAGAAAGAAAGAGAGAGAGAGAAAGAAGAAAGAAAGAAAGAAAGAAAGAAAGAAAGAAAGAAAGAAAGAAAGAAAGAAAGAAAGAAAGAAAGAAAGGAAGGAAGGAAGGAAGGAAGGAAGGAAGGAAGGAAGGAAGGAAGGAAGAAAAAGAAAGAAAGGAAGAAAGAAAGAAAGAAAGAAAAAGAAAGAAAGAAAAAGAGAAAGGGGGCCGGGCGGTGGCGCTAAAGGTAAGGTGCCTGCCTTGCCTGCGCTAGCCTTGGACGGACCGCGGTTCGATCCCCCGGTGTCCCATATGGTCCCCCAAGCCAGGAGCAACTTCTGAGCACAGAGCCAGGAGTAACCCCTGAGCGTTACCGGATGTGGCCCAAAAACAAAACAAAAAACAAAAAACAAAAAAACAAAAAAAAAAAGAAAAAGAGAAAGAAAGAAAATGAAAGAAAGAACAAAGAAAAAGAAAGAAAGAAATAAAGAGAAGAAAGAAAGAAAGAAAGAAAGAACAAAGAAAAAGAAAAATAAAGAGAAGAAAGAAGAAAGAAAGATAAAGAAAGATGAAGAGGAAGGAGTAAAAGAATTTTAAAATTTGAAAATGGTTTTATATACTTGATTTATTTTCTGAATAACCAGTGAAAACTTGATATCTTGAGATAAAATATTTTAAAGAAAGAAAGAAGAAAGAAAGAAAGAAAGAAAGAAAGAAAGAAAGAAAGAAAGAAAGAAAGAAAGAAAGAAAGAAAGAAAGAAAGAAAGAAAGAAAGAAAGAAAGAAAGAAAGAAAGAAAGAAAGAAAGAAAGAAAATGAAAGAAGAAAAAGAAAGAAGGAAAGAAAGAAAGGAAGGAAGGAAGGAAGGCAGGAAGGAAGGAAGAAAGAGAAAGAAAAAGAAAGAAAGAAAGAAAGAAAGAAAGAAAGAAAGAAAGAAAGAAAGAAAGAAAGAAAGAAAGAAAGAAAGAAAGAAAGAAAGAAAGAAAGAAAGAAAGAAAGAAAGAAAGAAAGAAAGAAAGAAAGAAAGAAAGAAAGAAAGATAAAGGAAGAAAGATTAAGAGGAAGGAGTAAAAGAATTTTAAAATTTGGAAATGGTTTTATATACTTGATTTATTTTCTGAATAACCAGTGAAAACTTGATATCTTGAGATAAGATATTTAATTTTTCCTCATTATATACCTAGTTGGTCATATTGCATTAGCCCTTACCTGTGTGCCTTGGTGTCTTCAATTATAAAAACAATCGAATGTGAAACAGAAGATCAACATGCAATCGCTAATAAAAGCAAGACTCTATAGGTGTCAGAAGACAATATTGAAAATTTAAAGCAAAGTCGTGTATGTTCATTATATTAACTAGTGAAAACCAAACAAAACAAATAAATCATGAAATTTATAATGGGTTGGCATTTAAGTATTGCATAATTTACCTTGACGCTACCCTAAATATAATATAAAGTGACCTCTTTTTTGTAATGCTTTGGTTTCTAGTAAATTTGAAATCATAAATATAATTTATAGTTACAGCTTTCAATAAGAAAAATTAAAAGTAATTGATTAAAGGTATAACGTTGAAGTATAGTGGAACAATAAATTTTCCATTTAATATAATTTAATTCAAATAAAATAAAATTTTCCATTAAAAATAATTCAGGAGTTAATTATATCCAATATTTTGTATCAACTAAGAATATGTGCTGAAGAAGTTACTGAAAAGAGAGATGAGATGGGAGAGTAACGTAAGTCTCAGTGCTTTTTGAAATGAGTTAATATTAGGAGTAACTCAGAAGATATCTCGATCAATACAAGTGATTTTAGAAATGAAATTATGGTATAATTAACCAATAATTTTACCTAAGACTTGAAACAAGCCTTCCTCTAGTGAGTTCTTGGACTAATTAATTTCCATTCATTAATAATGAAAACCTGTATTAATTATGTTTGTAACATAGGTAGCAACTTTCTTCTCTTCTATATTCCCATTATGATAACTAAGGTAAATAAGCATGCTGTTTTTAACACTTTAATTTCCACCTTTATGTTTGAGTTATAACATTTAATTGTCTGAGTTAGTTTAATATCAATATGTACATAATTTGCCCTAAGATTGTAATCGTCCCATTAAGCTAGGTAATTAGTCATGTGAGTTGCTTTTGCCAATAGAGTATTAGTAAAGTACTGAAGCAAAGGGAGGTTTGAGATGTGACTTTTTTTTTTTAACATAGCCTGTCTTCTAATTCTTAAAATCTGTTAACAGACTGGTGAAAAATCAGAAATTATAAAAGAGATAGGTGAGATTTGTGGATGAGCACAGTGGAAATCAGTAAATAATTAACCAATTATCCTGTAAACTGCATATGCACTATTAGAACAGCTGAGCTCATTCTAAACTAACCAAAATCTTAAGATCTAGCAAGCCAGACTTGTGGGAAGTAATACAGGAATTTTTGTGTTTACTTATTTGAACTGGCCTGATAACTTTTAATGCAAAACAAAACTAAAAAACACGTCCTTGTGCATACCACAAAATCTTTCTCTATGAAGATACAAATCATTAGAAGCCTTCCTTAAAACAATTTTCATTGATCCTCTATAAAGCCAAGTAGAGAACTTTTCTTTACCTACCACAATAAGACAGCTTCTACATGCTGGAAACTTATTATTTTGCAGTTTTTAAAAAGAATCTTACTTCTCATAATAAATCTTTCATGAAATCTGAGCTCTATAAATGTTTTCTTCCTTCTTGAGACAAGCCTGGGAAGTAAAATGCTCCCAACAAATGTTAAACCATAATAGTTTTTATGATATTATCTCTTTCCTTATTACTCTCCTCCCTTATCTTCTACATCTGCCCTTGTGCTGCTCCGTTTAACTTTATGGACTATCCTGAAAACTAATGATTCCTAAAGGTTAAAGTTGTTCAATGAATATAAAGTCATGAATATTTGTTCTCTCTTTTATAGGTTCATAGTCTATAATGGATTTTAGTTTAGGCATTCTTTTAACTTAATAACAAGGATGTCTAAAGGATCTGCATTCCTTGCAGAGGATTTATCACTAGAATTATGATAAAAAGCTATTAAGACATACCAAAGGTTAAGAGTAATGTATTGATAATTCTGCAGAGGCATATTCTATTGAAGCTTGATTTGTAACATAAGGGAAGCGTAATTTAATTGCTAATCTTTCATTTAACAATATAATTTAGAGTCCATCTTTCCTAATTGAAAGACTGGATTGCTTAAGCACAGGCTGAATTAATCAAATTGTCTTTGTGGTAATAGTTTGATATCAAAATGCTGATCTTTTTAAAAATTTTTTTCTTTATATTAACATCTTGATTACAAATATGATTGTGTTTAGGTTTCAGTCATGTAAAGAACACCCCCCCTTCACCAGTGCAACATTCCCACCACTAATGTCCCAAATCTCCCTCCATCCCACCCCACCCCCACCTGTACTCCAGACAGGTTTCCAGTTCCCATTCATTCACATGCTTATGGTAGTTCTCTGTGTAGTTATATCTATAACTGCACTAAAATGAATGCCTCACCGAGAATACTGCAACCAGCCTGACTCACGTTCAGGTTTGAAGGAAGAATACATTGCTTCATGAATAAACAGCTCAGAAACTTCACAGATGAAAAACCAGCCTTAAAGAAAAAACTGACAGGTCTACTCTAAGACAAGAGAGACCAACAAACACAGCAAACTTATCTACAAAGATGACATTAAATCCTATGACAATCATCTCCCTCAATGTCAATGAACTAAATTCACCAATTAAAAGACACAGAGTGGCAAAATGGGTCAAAAAGATGAATCCAACCTTCTGCTGCCTACAAGAAACAAATATGAATAGTCAGAACAAACATAGACTCAAAATCAAACGCTGGAGGAAAATCATCCAAGCAAACAACACCTCAAAAAAGCTGGGGTGGCCATATTAATATCTGATGACACCAACTTTATACTCACAAAAGTGGTAAGGGACAAAGATGGACACTATGTACTAATCAAGGGATATGTGCAACAGGAAGAAATAAGACTATGGAACATATATGCACCCAATGAGAGACCAGCAAATTATCTAATACAGTTACTGACAAATCTGAAAGAAGATATCAATAATAACACAATAATTGTGGGAGACCTCAACACGGCCCTATCAACACTTGATAGGTTAACCAGACTGAAACCTAACAAAAACATAATAGCCCTGAAAAGAGTAAATGGAAGAAAGAGGACTAGTAGATATATAGGACACTCCATTCCAAAAAACCTGGATACACATTCTTCTCCAATGTACATGGTTCATTCTCCAGGATAGACTACATGCTGACACATAAAACATACCTCCATAAAATCAAGAGGATATAAATCTTGCAGGCTACCTTTGCTTACCACAAGCCTCTAAAATTAGATGTGAACTACAAAGGCACACAAAAGAAAAACTTTAAAAATTGTAAATTAAACACCCTGCTACTGAACAACCAGTGGGTCCAAGATAAAGTCAAAATGCTGATCTTATTAAATTATACTTTTAAGTTTCTAGTTTTGCAAAAATATGGTTATTGTGATCTTAATCTGTGGTTTGTACAGCAAAATTTTATTATCTTCTCTTTTAAAACTATAGTTCTCAATGAAGTCTTAAGAAAAACAGACAAACATGAGCTAGAAAGATAGTATACTCCTTAAACTCATTGCGTTGCATGCTTCTGATCCAGGCTCTATCTCTAGCATTAGTGGTACAGTGGAGAATATAATTGTCTTCCAGATTTTATATCTGGCAGTACACACGCTTACAGACTCCACCAGGATTGATGCCTGAGCACAGAGTCTACTAGAGTAAGTCCTGAGTTAGCTGAGTGAGGCCCATAGTCAAAACAACAAAAAATATGACCTCTATATGTAATCTTAAGAGTTACAATTCAGGGACTGGAGCAGTGGTGCAAGTAGTAGAGCATTTGTCTTATGCGCGCTAACCTAGGACTGACCACTGTTCAATCTCTGGAGTCCTATATAGGCCCCCAAGCCAGGAGCGCATAGCCAGGAGTAACCCCTGAGCATCACCTTGTGTGGCTCCAAAACAAAACAAAATAAAACAAAACAAAACAACAACAACAACAAAAAGAGTTACGATTCAGTCCTAGGGAAGGAGCTAAGAGGATACTGGTATGTAGGGTGTTTGCCTAAAACTATTAAAACATTCCTATATCTGTCACTTGGTAGTTGAATAACTTAAAACGAAATGCAGATCTTTCCTAACTTCCTATAGTGACGAATTTTGTGCAAACCATGCTAAATTGAAGATGTCATAGATAAAATACTGATTTATAACATCCACCCCATCAGTTATCAAATCTTGGCCCAACCAAAAACTGTTTAGAAACTTCCAACTACAAACTAAGCTAATTTATCTAACACAAATAACATTTTATAATGAGTTTTAAATATATCATGTATCTTATTGACACTACTAAAATTAAAAAAATGCAATTCAGTATTTACAGGACATGTTCAAGAACACCAACTGATTTTGTACTGCCATGAAGTTGAACAATTCCATATCAGGATCCTGGAATGGTTCTTCGTAATTCTCTTGTCTATGGTTGCAATTTTTAATGGTTAAACCTTACAGGAAAAATTTTACTATTGCTGGACTTACATAAAATTTATAAGGACATAATTTTTATTTAATATCTATATAAATTTTATAATTATCTTGAGATATGCTGACTTTTGGTACTTTACTAGTTTACTGCAAATAAAATTATAATTGAAATATGATTGAATTACTTGAGGCAGTTTCATTTCTTCTTATATAAACAGCATTATATATCCTCAAACTGCAGTTTACTGATAAATAGTGGTAGATTAAAGTAAATCAAACTATATATCTGTACATTTTTCTCACACAAAAGAGTATAAATTAACACCTAATTATCAT
Organism: Suncus etruscus; assembly: GCF_024139225.1. NCBI lineage: Eukaryota > Metazoa > Chordata > Mammalia > Eulipotyphla > Soricidae > Suncus > Suncus etruscus. The sequence continues at coordinate 52,788,891 of NC_064863.1, read as the reverse complement.
ATTTATGTTAGATTTATATATACATTTTTTATTTTATGCAGGTTAGCTACAATTATGAAGTTTTATAACCATAGTAGAAAACAATGCTCCTAATTTTTTTCAGGAGTAGAGATGACTAATGTACTAATTATATTTACTTCATAGGATTTAGAGTTTTATTTAAGTTTATTGAACAGAAAATCTAAAAATCAGCTACTATATAAAAATTCTTTCAAAAGCAACATTAATAACTTAGATTTCCATGTTTCATAGAATAAAATGTTCAGGTTATTTGTATAATAAAGTGTTATCTACTTCATAATAATAAACCTAAAATTTTACAATTCAGTAAATCTAAAACATTAACAATATTCTATTATATTAACAAATATTAACAAACAATATTCTATTGTCTTCAAGAAAGTCTAGAAAACGTTTGGTTCGGGGCCGGGCGGTGGCGCAAGAGGTAAGGTGCCTGCCTTGCCTGCGCTAGCCTTGGACGGACCACGGTTCGATCCCCCGGTGTCCCATATGGTCCCCCAAGCCAGGAGCGACTTCTGAGCGCATAGCCAGGAGTAACCCCTGAGCGTTACCGGGTGTGGCCCAAAAACAAAAAAAAAAAAAAGAAAACGTTTGGTTCTCTAGATCATTTCACTTATATTGACCTTAGATTGCTATAATATACTTAGAACCTCGATGATATTAAAATGCTTAGAAATCCAATTTAGGAAAATAAGTTTTCGTCACCATTAAATCTGTAGTCATTCTAATTTCTCTATAAATTTAAACCCTATTGACACTGTCTTCAGAAAAATTGAGTTTAAAACAAGACTATCACATTTTTATAAAAAGATATTTTATAAAACATTCTCCTTTTATGCCTTTTAGTTTTACACAAAGACTAAATTAAAAGTAACCAAGTATAGCATCAACTTATGAAAAAAATAAATGAAATGATAAAAAATTTGTAAAAGAGACTTTTGGTACATTTATTAGTTTAAAAATTATACAATTAATTATCTATAAAATATAAACTTTGTAAACTTAAGCAGACAATGTATATTAATTTTTAGATTTTTAAAATAGGGTACAACAATGACAGTGAAAAGCTATGTTGTTTTAATCACAAGAAGTTTTTCCTATGTCATAGAAGCCTGTTAAATGAGGAACTGGGAAGAAGTATCTATTTCTTATGCCTAGCCTACTTGCAAACAGGGAAGTGTAGAATAATAATCGAGACATTTATCTCTCAAATAAATAATTCTCATTCTCACTGAACAAAGTAAATAAAGTCTTAGTGGTCAAAGATAAGTTACTTAGTAAGTCTTCAACATGGAAATTGCAAAATTGAGAAATACTGTTCCTCATAACAATTTTTCAGTTTTTAAATGTCTAATATAGTTACTATTATATAAGAAAAAATTTAAATATGGAAGTGGATAAATATCTCGTACATTTAACCAATCCTATTAAAAAGTGATACAAACGTTGATAGAGAATATAGATATATCTTTATAACAGTCTTATTATCTGCTTTGAAATATTTTCTGAATTTTATAATGGTGTTTTTAAAAACTGGCAAATATCCAGTGGCCTTCAACTGCCAATCAATATTTTAGTCAGAGTAAATACACAAAAATTTTCTGATGGCTCATTAAAATATTATTAGCAGTTTAGAAGTACAGCAGTATAGAAGTGCCACGAATTAAGAGACAATGATGTTTGTGCAGACTTATGGACATAGCTCTAGACTGGTTATTAAATATTATGTGATATATTTAATAGTATATTTTCCTTCTTCCTTTATAAAGAAAATAAATAATAAAAATAATTGGTTAGCCAATAAATATTTTGAGTTTTGGGAACATGGTAATGTTATCAGTGATAATACTTGAAATGAGAGAGAGAACAGGAATGACATAGGGTGCCACAAATTTATTGTTTATCAGAAAGAACGTGAATAGAGATTTGGAAGAAAAGAGAAACAGCAGGTGAAGATGGGAGGATACATTTTTCTCAGATATTTTCATTTTAATTTACTGTAAAACCAAAATTTTGAACTAATACAAATCTCCTAGGCAATAGAATAACTATTTACTTTGGAAAAATTTCAGAAACTACCAGTTGAAATTATGAGAATCTATAGCACTTCAAGAGAAAAATATATTTTGTTTTGTTTTGGAGACAAAATCAGTAGTGCTCAAGGATTACTCCTGGGAGGGATTGGGGAATGTGGTACCTGGGATCCAACCCAGGTCAGCCATGAAAAGTGCCTTTACTGCTATACAATATCTCCAATACCTGCTTTTGACTTTTTTTTTTCTTTAATAATAATAGTTCTGCAAGATCGTTACAATTCCAGAAAAAATATGTCAGAGGATATAATGCCATATTTTTAAAAGTCTCTAATGTGGCAATGTGAAAATGGAGTAAGCACAAAGTTTCAACTAAATGAATGTAATTTTTTGGTCACAAGAGATCAATGATGAACTTAGTCAAAGTGAATCCAGTGAAGAGGCAAAGCTGATGGTTAATGTGGAGGAACAAGTGGAAAATGAAAAAAAAAAATGACTTAATGAATAAATTACTCTCAGAAACAAACACTTCGTTTCTGAGAGTGTTGCAGAAAACAGAGGGGGTTTGAAACGAAAGTTTATTTTTATGTTCTTATTGTAATGTTATTTCTCTCATTTTTAATATATGTAAAGTAAGTCCTAACAATTAGGAGTCACAAAGCAGGGAGATTAGTTTAAGGAGATAGAAGATAATGAGTCATGCTTGTCTTAATGACAAAACACCAAAATTTCAGGCATATGTAACTAAAATCACATATATAAGGAAACTTAAGTAACAAAATTTTGAAGAGATAAAAAAATATATAAGGATGCTATATTATTTTACAGCATCACCCATATTTCATATTTCTTTTGCTTAACTGGACTTTTCTACCTATGAGTGTTAGTAAATGAGTTATGAACAAGTCGAAGATTTAATAAATTATGTCCCTTTAATACTATCATGAGTAAATTTAACTCTCTTTAACCCTGATGTGTTTAAAGCAAGAATTTTTATTCACCTTAAACATTCTATGTTTATAGTATAACAACATCAGATTTTCTTCACTTTAATTATTTTAACATGGTCAATATGATAGTAATTCAAAATTAAAAAACTGACATGATAGTTAAGAGATAAACAATATGGCACTGATTTTTATGCCTAAATAAACCAGGAGAGTATGAAACACTTCAACCATTTTTTAAATATTTTAAATAAAATATTTAAATTTTTAAATATTTTAAAGTATACCAGTTTAGGAGTGCCTTTATTTCCTAATATTTATAAAGAGCAAAACCCATAAATATTCAGTTTCAGGTTATTAAGATATGGATTGTGAAAGGAACATGGCATGAAACAAAACCTCAAATAACTTGCAGTAGAAAAATGAGTACAGGTATAAACAACATATGGCATTCAATAAGTTGTGATGCTTCCTGCTTCACATTTGAGCAAGAAGAGCAATATTTCTGGGAATAAAGTCAAATACATACTTTCAAACAGAACATATTTGAAAAAAGTGATTTGATGTGTTGACACCAGTAAATCTCTGGCAGACAATATTATGTCAAAAGCTACAGTTCTACAAAATATTATCTGAAGGAAATCACAATCCTTTAACGATTATACTAACAAATTATTATGACAGTCTTAAACTGAATTCTGCATTTATATACCATACATTTTGTTTAAAGGTAGTATTAATTGCAAATTACAAACTTATTCATAATTGCATTTCAGGAATACAGTGTTTCAACACAAATCTCTTTATTGTCCAGTTTACTCCACCATTGATTGCTTCCCTCTTCTTTCCCTCCCACCTGTGTTTATGAGAGGCACTTTTATAGATTTTTTGACACTATAATTTATAGAATTATTGTTAATAGGATTTTATACAAAATACTTTACTAACTTCCGGCCTCTGCCTCCTGTTTAAATACTATTCTCCTCCATTGTTGTAGTGGTCCTGTCCCCATCCATACTCTACCACTACCCTCCTAGTAGCTTTCTTATTACTGAAGACCTGTTCTCATGTTCTTTGTTTCTGTTTCCTTGGGATATCTATTATCCCACTATGATTCTTTCTATACCACATACAATAGAAATTATTCTGTATTGCCTCCCTCACTCTGACTAGTTTTACTCGGTATGATACATTGCAGATCTATCCCCTTAGCAGTAAATTGTATGAATTCATCTTTTCTTATGGCTGAGTAATATTTTATTGTTTATATGAGCCATAATGTCTTTATCCAATCATTTGTTCTATAATTCAGTTTTTTTTTTCAGATTTTGTCAGTTGTGTGTAGTGCTTTAAGAAACATATGGGTGAAATGTCTATTTTCTATAGTATTTTAGAGTCATTAGTGTAAGTACCGGAGAAAAGAATTGCTGGATCAAGTGGGAGCTCAATTTTTAGGTTTTAGAGAAATTTCCATATTGTTCTCTAAAAAGACTGGGTAGTCAACATTCCACCAGCAATGAGTGAGTTTCCTTTTCCCCCTCATCCATACCAACACTGGCTACTCTTTATATTTTTGAAACTTACCAATTTCTATGATGTGAGGTGATAGATATTGCTGTTGTTTTAATTTGCATTTCTCTTATTAGCAATGTAAAGCATTTTCCTATGTGACTTTCTCATATGTCTTCTATATATTTTAGTTCATAGTCAAGAGCATTCGACAATTTTTGAGTTATATATTGAATTTATATCACTTATTTTCCACATATGTTAGCTTAATTAATTTCGTATCAATAAGGTTCTTTTAAGATAAAATGGACCATTTGTACATTCAAATTAAATAATGGTTTAATTATCTTTCACTTCTTTTTATTAACTCTTACCTTTTTTATTTTTTACTTTCCCTTTTAATCACAATAGACTTTTATATCTTTTCCATTGAAGTTTTCATTACGTTGTAGTCATTCTTCTAGGCAGGCTATGAAAATAGAAACATTTCTAAAGGTATTATAGGATACCAGAGCAAAGTTGTCAAGAATGGGACTGACTTGCCATAGACACAAGATTACTATCATTAAATGTTCCAAAAAACACAGCAGACCAAGGGGCTAATAGAAAAGTTCTGGAAAAATATTTAAAAGACCTTTGATATTGGACAATGACCATAGTATTCTTTACGATGAAGTGAAAATATGCCTACTTGGATATTTTGTTTTATTGTTTTGTTTTGATGCTATGACTTATTCTTGACTCTAAGACCAAGGAACAGTCCTAGCATGTGCTGTTGTTCCAGCCCATGCTATAATTTTATTTTATAAGCAGGATGCCTGGGTAGTGGTGATAAAAGCCTAAATCAATCACAGAAATACAAAATAATACTCCACAGAGTATTAGAACAGAATTTTATATTCAGATATCTAGTCTCATTACTGAAAAAAGTGTTGGAGCCTCATTAGAATGAACCTGATGTAAAACCTAAAATTATATATGATGTAAATCTTACTTTTTTCACTCTCTTAAAAACATATTTACTATTGTGATTACACAAGAAAAAAATAAAAAATAAATATAAATTCAGAGAATCTTGGGAGTCTGACTTGTAAAGACATAATTCATTATTGGGAAAAGTTACGATGATGTATTCATTTAATTAAGGACTTATGAGCATCACACAGTTAAATTATTACAGTGAAAAATCTGTCTCACAGTGGAAAAATGAGTCCTTTAGCTATACAGAGGTTATTTCACCACTTCTAAAATTAACGACTGTAATATGCAATCTAGCCAATTGAATTTCATTAATTTTAATCTAGTCCCATAAAATGTTCACTGTTACAAGTAAAATGAAAGTTTCTATTAATACCTCAATATTCCAAAATAACAGATATAAGTGATAAACATATTTTTTTACAAATTCTTCCAAACTATACGATGTTTGGAAGAAGAGTGACCCAACAAAAGATTTAAATGCACAAGTGTTGATATCTTATCATATTTGTATATTTGATAATTTTTTTACTGTTAAAAATGATTTTTATTTTTAAACATTGAACCAAACAGATGATACAACTTAGAAACAAATATGATTGGGCCCACTGCTGCCTACGTCTTGGAGTAAAAGAAGAGCTCTGTCTACTTGTTGATACCTTTTGTCCCCAGAAAAAAGCCAGGGACCTAGAAAAAACTTTTGAGCCTTTCCTTTTTGGGAAATTGCTTGTCAAAAAGAAATGGTTCTGTTTTAATCCATTTCTCCTGGGCTGTGCGGTAATTCTTGGCAGGAGATGAATAACTCTGGCCTCTTACTTTTGTTTTTGTTGTTGTTGTTGTTTTTGTTTGTTTGTTTGTTTTTGTTTTTGTTTTTGGGCCACACCCGGCGGTGCTCAGGGGTTAGTCCTGGCTGTCTGCTCAGAAATAGCTCCTGGCAGGCATGGGGGACCATATGGGACACCGGGATTCGAACCAACCACCTTTGGTTCTGGATCGGCTGCTTGCAAGGCAAACACCGCTGTGCTATCTCTCCGGGCCCTGGCCTCTTACTTTTAGGTTCAGGTTATCAACCTGGATCCAAGGACTTCGTTCACGGGGCTTCACAGTCAGGACCAATGGTGGTTCGAATCCTAATATCCTAATATCCCATATGCGATTTCTAAGCACCTTGGTGTGGCCCAGAAACGGGGTGTGTGTGTGTGTGTGTGTGGGGAGAGAGAGAGAGAGAGAGAGAGAGAGAGAGAGAGAGAGAGACAGAGAGAGAGAGACAGAGAGAGAGAGACAGAGAGACAGAGAGACAGAGAGACAGAGAGACAGAGAGACAGAGAGACAGAGAGAGACAGAGAGAGACAGAGAGAGAGAGAGAGGAGAGAGAGAGAGAGAAGAAAAGAGAGAGAGAGAAGAAAAGAGAGAGAAGAAAAGAGAGAGAGAAGAAAAGAGAGAGAGAGAAGAAAAGAGAGAGAGAGAAGAAAAGAGAGAGAGAAGAAAAGAGAGAGAGAAGAAAAGAGAGAGAGAAGAAGAGAGAGAGAATGAGAGAAGAAAAGAGAGAGAGAAGAAAAGAGAGAGAGAGAAGAAAAGAGAGAAGAAAAGAGAGAGAGAAGAAAAGAGAGAGAATGAGAGAGAAGAAAAGAGAGAGAGAATGAGAGAGGAGAAAGAGAGAGAGAATGAGAGAGGAGAAAGAGAGAGAATGAGAGAGAGAGAGGAGAAAGAGAGAGAATGAGAGAGAGATATGCTCAGGTATCATTCTTTGGAAGTTCTCTTGGAAGTTCTCAGGGAATCAGTCATATTTGATCTCTACTAGTATCTGGTCTCCCAGGCTATAACATTTTCTGTATACAAAAAGTATTAGTACTGCTGATTATTATGTTTTAGTTAATTAAATATAGGCTCTGATAGCAGTTTCTGTTACAGAAACTGTGGGGTTATTTTATGTTGCTTCTGAAAATATTCCATGGCATTTTCTATTGATCAGTTTTTGTTTCCTGTAAAAATTTTATTCATGTTTCAGAATAAATTATTTGTATCTGTTACATTATTCAATCTATAGTGTATTTTATAACCATTTCATACCTAGAAAATATCCTTACATTTATCTACTATATTAATTACATAATTCTAGGTATACCTACGAAGCAAGAAATGATCACTGCCTTTGATAACTTGCTAAAGTGTATATACTTATACATATATTAAAATATAAGGTTTTATATTTGTTTCTATATAATAGAGAATAGAAAATAAGTTATGCAGAAATTCAGGTCATTAGTACATATTTGGGATTTCTATAGTCTATTTATCTAATGACTACAAAGCTACCCTTCAAAGTTAAAAATAAAAATACTACATAAATATTTTACAGTAACATAGCACAACAAAAATGTGTTAACCAAACTCTTCTGAAATTTTACAAAATATACTCATAAATTTCATGTACTATTCAAATCTATTTATTGTACAAAATAAGCAGCATTTCATTTTAGATAGAGTGCAAAAAACAAACAAGGGTCTTCAAATAGGAGCATGGTACCTTGACATAAGCCATATTACTAAAATGAATAATGACACTTGACATATCTGTCACTGACAAGTATATTTCATGAATTTAAAATAAATTATATAGGGTTTTGAGGAGATGGTTTTCTTACTTTTCAAAGAAAAATAATTTTCCCATAAATATCTGCTGACTTCCTATTTAGCCTAGGAGAGACTGATAACAATTTGAGCAGAGATAGGTTATTTTCATAAATAATGAGTTACCCACCATGAACTGTGATGTTATTTTATCTTATTGAATCTATTATGGTACAGAAAAAAATATTCCAAGTAAAATGAAATACACAAGATTAGACTAGAAAAGTTCTGAAGGTATAAGTAAACTGAAATGAATCATTAGTTTTGACTCTTTTTAAAATTAGTTTTGCTTCTTAATGCTAACATTCTCTTTTTCATCAGATAACAAGTTCAGTTGATCAATTTACTTGGGAATAAAAGTTCAGTTACAGTATGCAGATGATTATACACAATGTACTTTATGTTTGAAAACAGATAGATGTTTAGTCAATTATCACTTTCCATGTAGCTAAGATACCTTATTAAATAATAGAATAATTATACATACTATAAATTTGAGGGGCCAGAGAGAAGCATGGAGGCAAAGCATTTGCCTTGGATGCAGAAGGATGGTGATTCAAATCCTGGCATCCCATATGGTCCCCTGAGCCTGTCAGGAGTGATTTCTGAATGTAGAGCCAAGAGTAACCCCTGAGCACTGCTGGATGTGACCCAAAAACCAAAGCAACTACAAAGAAAAAGTTGAAATAAAGTCATGATGTTATTCAAACTACATAAAGGACTCACAAAGCTTGACAAAAACTAAATATATACCCCTATTAAAATGGAGAGGATGAGAAGACATTTCCCCAATACCGGGATGGCATATTGTTCAGTGTTCATCTACACTTATTTAAAAAATATAGTCAAAACTGGATATTATTTCACAGAATTGACAATTTTATATATCAAAATGTCTGGAAACCACCAGTGTTGACAAGTACTTTATTTTTTAAGTGTGAATATCATCTGATCTAAACTGCATGGTAAAAAGTTATGAAAACTTCTCAAAAAAATAAGACTAAACTTTCAATAAGACACAATGATTTTAATTAACCACATCTTTTAATTAACCACAAAAACACAATTATATTAATTAAAAAGGCATATGCACACTAATGTTAATTGTAGTATTTTGGAAAGAATAAGGAAATAACCCATATATCCTGTAACAAAAATAAATAAGGTTGGAATAAATAGCAAAAAATCTAGTATGCTTTAATAAGAAAAGATTAAAATTTCAGTTAATTTTAACTTGAATGGCACATACTTGGAAAAAGCTTAGATAGACAAAATGGACTACCAGCTAAAAATAAAAATAAGAGATAGTAAAGAGAACAGTATGACTACACTATTGAAAACACATGTTTATTATTGTCACCATTTCAGAATGATATATGTAATGATGATAGTCTACTGCATCTCATAGTTTCTCAAAAATGTTATTATATTATTTTGGATTGCATTATAAAGTGTCACTTTCACATATTCCCCTTTATAAGACATTGTTCTCTAGTCATGTTAATATAAATATTTGACATGGGGTAGATATGAACACAAGTTTCATTGTGGTCACTGGTTCATATGTCCTCTTTGACCTTCCCTGCTATAAAATTAGCATGCCTTAAATGAGATTCCTTCTATTTTCTGGTTCTCAAAATGAGATGATAGATGAAGCAATAAACAGAATGGAGCGAACCGGCACTTGGAGGTCATTTTTGAAAACCTGTAAATCTACATATAGTATCAAAAATAAACTTCTGCTGGGATAATTCACTGAACTCCAGATTATTGAATCTTTCAGAAAGTCAAATAAAGGTCAAGATGATGAAGAGAACAAGAGGATTTTGAAGTAAACGTTAATAAATTGTGGTTAGTCCTCCTGCAGTATTGTCTAGATAGCTATAGAGAAATCTAATAACTATACAGTTGGAAGCTAGGAAATAATAATGGGGTAATAATTTAGAAACACTTTAGATATGAGCACTGAAACTTGGGAATGGAAACAATTGTGTGTAATTTAAGATATAAACAAGAATGTTGAAAATATGACTTTAAATGCATTTTGTCATTTTATAAATTACTTAAAAGGCTTTTTTTTGGGGGGGGGGAGGCAAACTCAGTGGCACTTAGGTGTTATCTGACTCTGCATAGAAACTACTCTACCCAGGCTCAGGGAACCATATGGGATACTGAGGATACAATCATTTTTACTGCTTTCCAGACAAACATTCTACCCACTGTACTATCAATCCTGCTCCTTCACTTTCATTTTTTTTAAGAAAAAAAATACTAGAATTATTTTCTGGGGACCAGAATGATAATAGCTCAAATGATGGAATGTGGACCTTATTTGCAGAGATCTTGACATTTTGTCTCTGGCAATAAAAAGTGTCCCTGATCATCACTGAGGAGACTGACAGTCGATAGCACCACCGGATCCCATTGGCTTCACATTGCCTGATACAAATACTGAGCAGTTCAGCCAGTGCAGCTGTGCCAGAAGTGACCATGGTTCTTGGGAGTACTGTTTGATAAATACAAAATAATTTCTTCTTGCAAAATATCTCACTTCACAATATGGATTCAGAGGGTTAAACTCTATCCACAGATCCAAATAAGGACTTATTTCGGCTAACCCAATAAAAATATCCTTTTTTACTTTAATACAAAGATCACTAGCTCTTATAATGAGTTAAACATGGAATGTTTATGAGTTTCCTGGGAATGAGATATCTGGTTAATTTGTACAAGTGATTAGTTTTCTCTATATGGTATAATGTGACTATGCAAAGAACACAATTGCCATAACCAGAAATGCTTCCAGCAGATTTTCTGAGGGCATTGGATGAAAGAAACAGAAGCATGATAGAAAGAGTTAAAGCTCAAATTTATGAAAGAGATACATAAAATTAGTCTCACTGACTCTTTTGTTTTCTGATCCAAAATATTCACTAGAGTAATTAAAACCTTTTAACTTAGGTTTTCTGTATCTTGCAATAGCATCATTTGGCACACATAAGAATCACAAAGGTGGGGCCTGAGCAAGAGCACAGTGGTAGGGTGTTTGCCCTGCATGTGGCTGATCCAGGACAGACCTGGGTTCGATCCCCGGTGTCCCATATAGTCCCCCAAGCCAAAAGCGATTTCTTAGTACAGAGCCAGGAGTAACCCCTGAGCGTCATCAGGTGTGGCCCAAAAGCAAACAAACAAACAAATAAACAAACACACACACATACACCCAAAAAGAATCACAAAGGTATATTGATTTTTTTCCAAGAAGAGACATTATTTCATCAATGAAATTGCATAGAAAGCATCTAAAAGGTGATGTTTTGTGTCAAGGGAGATTCAGGAAAAGGTGCAATTATCTTTACATTTTCCACTAAATGTAGAAAAATTCATTGTGAAATTTTGTATGTTGTCAACTAAGTATCTATGTCCCACAAATATTCACATGTTGAAACCCTTATTTTTAATGTGATACTATTTTCATATATAGTCCACAAGAGCTGATCAATTTCCAGATAGACCATCATAATAAGATCAGTGCCCTTAGAAGATATAAATAGAATTTTCCCTCTTTACTCGAGCTTTCTTTTCTTACCACTTTCTCTATCCTATAGTTTATTGGATCTCTTCCACCTCATTCTCTTTCTCTCTTACCATCCCCAAAAGTCCTCCCCTTCCCATTTCTTTTCTAGTCTCTTTTCTCTCTCCCTATTCTTTCCCTACTCTGTCCTATGATAAAAGGCAGAAATAGGAAAACAACCACCTAAAATTTAGGAGGATCTTCATCAAATATCTTATTTCTTTTTGTTGAAGTATCAAAAGTGTATCTTTAATTTAGCATTTTAAATACAAAGAATAATTCTTCAGTTGATGGCATGCAGTTTTATTTTGGGAGAAAATTAAGATTTATATTGTTGGAAATAATGTGACTTTTAAGAGAGCAAAATGGAAAATATTTACAAAGAAATTTGGCAATGATAGGGGAAAAACTGGTGTAAAACTTACAACTTTGAGCTTTTTATTTTTAACTTTTAATATATATTAATTACTTTCACATATATGGTAATATGTCAATCCAGACAACTGAACAGAGTGAAAAACTATAATACAGTTGAAATAAATGTGGACCAGTAAAACATGTTGTAAAAGAAATAATATAATGTTATTTATTAAGTTAAAGCTTATTTGGGGCTGGAGAGAGAGTATAGTGTATAGAAAAGTACTATTAGATTAGAATCTGGTACCCCATATAGTCCCCAGAACCTTACTTACCATAAGGATAATTATAAACACAGAACTGGGAATAAGCATTGATATCTACCAATTGTGGACCTCCCAAAAATTAAATTTAAAAAATAAAATTTTGTTGGGGCTGGAGCAGTGGTGCAAGTGGTAGAGTGTCTGCCTTGCACACACTAATCTAGGACGAATTGAGGTTTGATCCTTCGGTGTCCCATATGGTCCCCCAAGCCAGGAGCTATTTCTGAGCACATAGCCAGGAGTAATCCCTGTGCTTCACCTGTGTGACCCAAAAACCAAAAATAAATAAATAAATAAATAAATAAATAAATAAATAAATAAAATTTTGTTTAAAGAATAAAAAATAAGATAAAGCTTTATTTTAAATGGTGCTTTAAGAAATCAAAACATCAAGTTAGGTATGTAATTCAAAAGTGTGTAATTCACACACTTCATATATGAGTCCAGGTTTTACTCTACACAACCCCAAATGGCACAGGAATAACCCCTGAGCAATAAATTGTCAGAGACTTCTGAGCAGCACTGGTGTGGTCCTTTGAAAAGAAATAAATTAATAAACATCTACAATAGTTTCTGTACAAAAGAGAGTGTATTATAAAAGCCAAATATTTAGAGGATAGTACTGAGGACTTGCTTCTTATTTGAAAATAGTATTTTTTATTGTTGGAGATATATTTACAGTCTGTTTGAAATTGGTATTCAATCAGAGAAATGTGAATTCAAAGTGAAAAGGTCTCATTCATACTAGGTATTGCACACTTTAGTTAGGGAGTAAAAATATACTTGGTAAAATAATAGTCACTAAAGTTGAGTAGTTGAAAGACCTGCACAGCCAGATGGCATACTGCTCAAAGGAACAGATGCTTTTAACATGAGGGTGGAGCAGTAATGATCATGAAACTACATTCAGAGTAAATTGGATATAATCCCTGTCTCCTAGCACTAATGTAGGTGGAATACAAGATAATGAGGAAACTATAATAGGAGTGATACTGTTAGATAGTCAGAATTAAACGAGTCTGAAAAGATGAATGGAAAATGCTTAGGTTAGAGGAGAGTCTATGGTTTTGTTTTTGTTTTTGTTTTGCTTTGTTTTCAGCTAAGAATGTAAGTTCCAGAAGGTAAAATGACACATTATGATAAAGAGAACAACAATGGAGGAAAGAGAATTTATGTAAAGTCTATAAAGCCAAAATGAACTTTGGGAACACACTATTACAGAAAATCTAAATGTGTACACTACAAAACTGTTAAATGTTGTTTAAGATTTCTGTCTACTAAAGTAATTTCTGAGGTTCTGGAGACATTGTAAATTAAGTAGGATTCTTGCCTTGAATACCTGTAACTTGGTTATAGCTCCAACACTGATATGGCCCTCTGAACCAGCCAAGAGTGACCTAATTTACTCATTGAGTAAATTAGCCCCTATTATTGTCAGATGTAACCCAAAAACAATAACAATTTTTTTTTTTTGGTTTTTGATTCATACCCGGCACTGCTCAGAGGTTACTCCTGGCTCTATGCTCAGAAATCACTCCGGGCAGGCTCGGGGTGATCATATGGGATGCCAGGATTCCTTCTGCATACAAGGCAAATGCCTTACCTCCATGCTATCTCTCTGTCTCCTAACAACAAAATTTTTTTAAACTATGGGGAAGAGAGTGGCCAAAGGTACTCCCATAAAATTATATTAATGTAAAAGTTATAGAATAATAATAGTATATTACTATAATAGGTTATATTATGTAATGCAATATTTAATCATATTGTGTTATAAGAAAATGTTAGGATGTTATCATTGTGTGGACTGTTTTGTCCAAAGAAACTAATTCTATCTCTATTCAAAAGAAAAGATAGAATATGTCAAGTTTTTATAGTATAAAGAACCAGTAATCAAGACCAATGCAGAGACATAACTGGAAATGTATATATGGTAATATATTTTTTACTTATAATGCTAGATCATCTGTCATGTTAGAACTATATTTGACCACTGGCAAACACAAATGAATATATGGGAAACAGAATAAATATTTCTGGGAAAAGTCAAGAGTAGGGCAAATTATCAAACATACATACAGTGAAGTCACAAAAATACTATTGGCATACCATTATGTTCCCAAGGGTAGGTGTGCTGTGTTCTGGCAAAACTGATGCTAATATTGTACATTCTATAGAACAGATAAACCTCTGCCATTTTTTTCTTTTGTGCCCATTAAAGATTTTTAGTATGTTCTGAAGTCTTTTCTCAATAGTTAAGTTCAATTCAGAATAAAAATCATACAGTGAAAAATAAAAAGAACAAGAATTGTGATATCCTTCTTTATATATATAATCTTTTATCAGAAAAGAAAAAAATATCTGATCTTTTCTGGGCTTACTGTTAAATTTTGAAAAGTAAAGAAAAACAGAAAATGGCAGCAGCGCATACTGAGAAGTTTTCCACAGGAATAAATCTGAGATGCTACAATATGGCAATTACATTGATGTAATACACAACAAAGTCTTTTGTAGCAAACCCCAGGGACTTCAATAGGAGACAGGAACTATTTATCAAAGAGAGAACCACTTCATGTGAAATTCATTGAGGCATATACATGTTAATATTTTGTTGTCATTTTATTATAGCAAAATTTAATAGTTGTCTTAAAGTCACTGTATTTTATGTTATGAGCAACAAAAGTAAAATATTAAGCAGGATGATTTAACCAGAATAAAATAATGACAAACATATCGGGGTCCATAAAGAAATTGAGAAAGCCACTTTTAAACATAATTTAATTATAGTTTCAAGTTTAGGGTTTTCTTTTGTTTGTTTTATTTTGTGGCCATACCTTACAGTGTTCAGACCTTCATCCTGGCTCAGTGCTTAGAAATAACATTTTTTTCTCTAGGGGAAGGAGGATTGGGGAACTATATCTAGATCCAGAAATAGATACAGTCAGCGGTATGTAAGGCAAATAAATGTATTACTGTCTCTCAGGCCCCTGAATTATAGTTTATTGAGGTAACTCTGGAAGACTGGGAAAGGTTGACAACAGTAGAATAAAATGGGACATAAAAAAGGATATAGGGGCCTGAGGATAGCACTGCAGTAGGGCGATTGCTTTGCATGTGGAAGACATAGGACAGAGCTGGAATTGATTTCCAGCATCTCGTAGGGTCCCCTAAGCCTCCCAGGAGCAATTTCTGAGTGCAGAGCCAGAAATAACCCCTGTGCACTGACGGTGTGGTAAAAAAAATAATAACAAAAAAGGAAAAGGGAATATAAGTCACATATATATTCTGGACAATATTTGAACAAAATTAAGCTATTTAATCTATTCATAAAAAGTGTCATTAAAATATTAAATATTATAAAATATAAATATATATTATATAATATTAAATGTTAAAAGTATAAATGGATACATTAAGAGTTTTATTGAAGTTTGGGACCAGTGCAATAGTGCAGAGAGCAAATATAGTGCTTGCTTTGCATGTGGCCCATTTTGGTACTGTCCAAAGCATCACATGTTTTCCTAATATGGCCAGGTATAATTCCTGAGTGCAGAGTTAGGATTAATTCCCAAGCACTGCCGTGTGTGATTCTCAAAACCAACATAAATAAAACAAATAAGAATTTTATCATTTTAAAAATTGTACTTGAAATACGTGATTTGCAATACTGTTAATGATAATTTCCAATATGCAATATTCATTTTTTGGGGGGGAGCCACACCTGTTTGATGCTCAGGGGTTACTCCTGGCTAAGTGCTCAGAAATTGCCCCTGGCTTGGGGGGACCATATGGGATGCCAGGGATCAAACCGCGGTCCTTCTTTGGCTAGCACTTGGCAGACACCTTACCTCTAGTGCCACCTCACCAGCCCCAACATGCAATATTCTAACACTATATCCTTCACAGTACTCTTTGCTTCCTTCCACAGTTTCTTCAGTTTCTTCCCAATCAGCCACTCTTCTGTAAGCACCCTGAGTGCTAAATTTAATTCCGTAGACCAGTTGTCATGCTCTTTTGCCATTTGTTTTTATTGTGGCCAAAGTGAATTACAAATCTTACACAGTAATATTTAAGGTACACAGTGACAAAAATGAGGGCCTTTCCACCACCAGTGTTGTTCTCCCTTCATCCCTGTTCCCAAGCACATATCCCTTATCTTCCTCTTTTATCCCCCAGAGTACTAGTGTAACTAAAATCATATATGTTAACACTAATGTAAACCTTTTTTATTTTTGCAGTTCCAGATATTTTTACTAGTGGTATCTTAAAGGTTTCGAGTCAAGGGAGCACTGTAAAAACAATGTTAGTGTGGCAATTATCGTTTGCATGGGCCCACCAAAGTGTGGGGGTCATGGAAAAGAAAAACTTTGGCCTAAGTACAATCTTTTGCCATTTTTACTTTTTTACTATATCTCTGTAAAACCTACATATAAAAGAGATCATTCTTTGTCCCTTTTCTTCTATATACTTTAGTATGATACTCTCCAGAGAGAAATATATAATGGAAAATTATATTACTTCATATTTTCTTATTGTCCACTATGATTCCACTGCATATTTATATTCCAGAGATTTTTTTTAATACAATCATGTTCTGGGTTGTTTTATAGTGTTGAGTCTTATGAGTGACTATGAATGCACAAATCATTTGGAAATAGAGCTTTGGGTCCTCATGGTAGATGCCAAGAAATGGGATAGTTGGGGCATATGGAAGCTCAATTATTAGACTTTATAGATTTTCCATATTGTTTTAAAAATGTTTGAGTAATTTCCTATTCCCACTTGCAATAAATGAGTTATTATAGACTGATTTCATTTTATGTAATTTTTATTTATAATATAGTGATTTGGTCCCAAAGAAAGACTTCTACAATTTTTCTTTTGTTTATCCTTATTCATCTTTGATGTACCTTGATTAGAATAAATGATTCAAAATTGTGCATTGTACATTGGTATTTTCATAACAATTTACATGACAAACTTCAGAGATACTATTTCAATATGAGAAAGTTGTTATCTCTCTTGAGCATTCTTATAACTTAGCAATTGAAGAAAATTTTTTTTTTTTTTTTGGTTTTTGGTTTTTGGGTCACACCCGGCGGTGCTCAGGGGTTACTCCTGGCTGTCTGCTCAGAAATAGCTCCTGGCAGGCACGGGGGACCATATGGGACACCGGGATTCGAACCAACCACCTTTGGTCCTGGATCGTCTGCTTGCAAGGCAAACGCTGCTGTACTATCTCTCCGGGCCCTGAAGAAAATTTTTAAATGACATTATATGTTAAAGCCTGCCTTTTCAAAGTGGGAAATCAATAACCTTCAAACATTTAGAAGTGCAGTGCTAACATGACAATAACTTGGATGTAACATATTAATATATGTGCACTTTATAAATAGAATTATAAATTTATATTAGAATGTAATATGCTCAAGAGAGATGTCTACTAGATTTTTTGTTATAAAGCAGTTATTGAAATTATTAATATTCTAAATTATTTTAAAACACAATTATATTACATCATAAAACAGTTTTTGACATTGTTCATTTCAGAAAAATAAAATACACAAATAAATGGAAGTTATTTTTCTATCTAATAATCAAACAGATTATTCTGCCAAATATAATAAAATGCAATAATGGTTTTGGTAGCTTTGGTGAAATCACAGCTCAAAATTCATGTGAAAATAAATTAGAGGATTTTAGTATGGCAAGCATAAAACTAAGACTCCAGCAGAAAAGAGAGGTCAAAAATCAACTGATCTTGTCCTTTTTACCTGATAACCACAATAAGATTCTAACCTCATACAAAGCTCCACCTGGGACAGGTTGGGAGAAACTATATGATAACCAACTTGGAAAGGAGAGGCACACATGTGCTCCCTGGGCCCATAAACATTTTGAAATGTGGACTTTCCTTCTTTACTCTGGGTTATGTACCCGGGCCTCTCTTATTTTGGAGAAACCCACGTGGTATCTTGAGCATGTTATTCTCTTTTCCTTTGCTTTGCTTTCTTTTTTTTTCTTTTTTCGTTTTTGGGCCACGCCCAATGATGCTCAGGGGTTACTTCTCTGGGAACATATGGGATATGGGGGATCAAACCCAGGTCTTTCCTGGACAGCCCTGTGCAAAGTAAACGCCCTACTGCTATGCTATCTCCACAGCCCCTCCTCCTCTTTTCTTATCTCCTTTCTTAGAATTTCCACATAAAACTTCTTTATTACTTCACTGTTCAGCTCCCCTCAACATCATCTTTGGAAGGGAAGGCCATGAACCTGAAAGCCTGGGCAAGTAGTCACCTGGGGACCTCCACCAGCATCTGACTTATGATTGATTTACAATTTTGTAAAATTTTTGAAGTCCAGTTTATAACATATATTTATCTGTTTGTGTGTTAGCACCTCCACAATAAAACAAAAAGATACCTCTCCCATATATTGAATATTGTCCAGACATATGCAATACCTACTTTTTTTATAATCTATGCTATTTTTTGATGTGCATGACTTGGACAAGTTTCAATATGAACAAGGGTAGTTAATCAAGAGGTCTGAAAAAGAAAGGAGAAACAAAGCTAAAGGCATGGGAACAAAACTTAAGATGTTTTCCCTCAGCTAGGAGACTGATGCCAAATATTAGCATAAGAAAACCAAGGGAAATGTCTTTCAAAGAGTTGCCAGATAAAGAGAAGGAAGACAATACTTGTATAAGAAAACATACTGTGTAAGTATGTTTGTCTGCAGCTTGGTCAAATTGTAAAAACATTGGGAATTTAGCAGGTCCATATTGGCATGTGTGTCAGGCTCCATGTAATTTCAGGCAAGCGGTTTCTAAAGCCTTATTTTCCAGAACTTTCTCATGGATGGCTGTAAGGAAATTCTGGGTAGTGCCAGGGCTGAGATCTGAAGTGGAGATTTTGTTGATAGAACTGAATTTATATGGGTGGGGCATAGAGAATGTGAGGGGTCTTGAAAATTTGGTGAAGGGAAGCAGGCACTTTAATGATAGGTGTGAATTTGGAGTGATGAATACATGAAAAATATAAAGAAGAGTATTGATAATTCCAGTAGCCAATAAAACTAGTATAAGGCACTGGAAGAGTTGAACAAGAAAAATATCTAACCCCAACAAAAAATGGAAGGGAGAGATTAACAGAAATTTCTTCAGAGAAGAAATACAGATAGCCAAAAGGCATATGAAAAAAAAAAAACAGTTCTACATCATTAATCATCCTGAAGATGCAAATCTAAAAACAATGTGATATTACTTCAAAACACAGAGAATACACACATAAAAAAGAACAAGATCAGTGTAGAAATTAATGTTGAGAAAAAGGGACTGTCATTTATTGCTAATGGAAATGTAAACTTGTCCAATCTTTTAGAAAAACAATATGGATATTCCCTAGAAACCAGAAATTTGAAATTGAGATTCCATTTGACCCAGAAATACTGCTCCTAGTACATAATATAAAGATCTAAAAACTATGCAGAAAGGGGATCTTTAATTCTGTGCTCACTGCAGCACTATTCACAGAAGCCAGAATCTAGAAACAACCACAGTGTTCCCAGGAACAGATGAATGGGTAAAGAAACTATGGTAGATCTATACAGTGAAATACTATGCAGTTAATCGGAAAAATTAAATAATAAAATTTGTTTAGACATAAAGATTATCATGCTGAATAGAACGAGTCAGAGGGAGAAGGAAAGATAGAATGAGGCCCACTCAGTTCTTTTTTTTTAATAAACATAAAATGAGATAATACCCAAAGACAAAAGAAACAAGGACCAGGAGGCCAGTGGGCCAGTGGGAAGCTTGCCACAAAGGTTTGGAAAAGAAGTTCAATAAAGATAAAAAAGATACTACTATGACAATAATAATTGGTAATCTAAAAGAATTTAGTGCTGAAAGGAGGCAAAATGATAAGCAAGATGCCCTGTCAGTGATAGTTTTGCAAAGAGCTGTGCCTAAAAGGAAAACAAGGTGGTGGGGAAACAGAATATTGTCTGCCAGAGTCATGTTGGAAAAGTGAGGGAAATGGAGGAAAACTGGGACTATTGGTGGTAAGAAATGTACACTGGTGAAGGAATGGGTATGGAATATTATATGAATGAAATGTAACCATCATCAACATTGGTAACTGTATTTCTTGGTGATTCAATAAAAATAATAAACAATAATAAACAAAATAATTCCATAGAAATATGAAGTATTTCTTGGATATAAAAGGTTGCAGTTTTCTAAAACTTATTGTAAAAGAATTTAAAAATCTAAACTATCTAGTGCCGCCTCTCAAATAGAGGGGGAAATAAGGGAGGGTACCAGGACCAAACAGATATATGATCATTAAGTAGACACGAATATGATCATTAAGTTAGACACAGAGGGGACCACTTATTCTAGCAGTCGGGGAGGTGAGGGTAAGGGGTATGGGATGCAAGATGGGAACGGGAGTGGAGGGAGGACAAATTTGGTGACAGAAATTCCCCTGATTCAATGTTAATATGTACCTAAAATACTACTGTGAAAGATATGTAAGCCAATATGGTCAAAATAAAAATTATATATAATAAATAAATAAATAAATCTGAACTCGAAAATTTCTCTTATTTTTGATTCAGAAATATTATTTTTAAGGAATTATCTCATGGGGTAAATCTGAGAAATATGCTATACTTAAATTGTTCTTCATGGTTTTATTTATTATGTATAATTAGAAATAATTCAATAATAAGCTAAATCAGGGGTGGCGAACACTCAGCTATCAAGCCGCATGCGGCTCCCGGCCAAAATGAATGCGGCTCTTTGCCTCTTATCATCATTTTGTATACTGTGGCTCTTTGCCAAGTTTGGATTTTGTTCTGCTGCTTCTGAGGAGGGGCATCTGAGGAGAGATCTCCGAGTGCCCCCAGGCTGCGTCCTCCCATCTCCCATCCCTCAGAAACAACTGCAGGGGCCATCAAGGGGCCGGGGCCGGAGGGAACTCATGTGTCACACGTTGGGTCACATCTGGCCTTAGTTCTTAGTGTGGAGGACGCAGCACACCCTCACCATCACTGCAGGATTTTGACCCTCACTCAAAATGGCAAAATGCAATATGTGTCTAATAGATTATTGTTAAAATTAGATGCTTTTGTGTGAGTGTCTGTTTTGGCAGGTCACTGCATGGTGTGGCTCTCTGACTCACAGTTTAAAATTTTGGCTCTTTGTGTCGAACTTGTTTGCCACCCCTGAGCTAAATGAAAGCAATATCTTCACAAGTTTCATTCCCAAATTAATAGTTTATAACTATATCTGAGAATGTTTTTAGTAATGCAATTTTAATCATTTAAAATTAACTAGGAAAGCGTACATTTCCAGATATGCTGTGATCACAATTATCAAAGGTGTTTTTGAAAAGTGCATTAGTAAATTACTTCCAAAGTTTGAAATTTTCTGAGCAGGTAACTTTTTCTATTTTATATCTTGGAAGATACTGTTTCATTAATTAAAACAGAAAACAATGAAGAAAAAAAGGTGCAAAAAAAGAGATAAAACATGTAGAACATTCAATTGAAAACTGATCTTTCCTCCATAATTACAAATACCAAGATTTCTAAAGTACAAAGGCATGTTTTAGGAAATAGTAAGCAGTTGTATATAGATAATTTTAGAGAATTAACCCTAACCCTGTTTGTATATGTTACCTCAAAAGATGAATTTTGTTATTTTTAATATTCTTTCTCAGAGAAACATTCCCAGTAGGTACACTAAATTTATAAGTATCTATCCTTTTTTTCTATGAATGTTCTAACATGAACATTTTAATACTTAAACTTTAATTAAATATACATTTGCAAAGTAAAATAGATAGCATCTCATTAGAATCAAATGCGTTGGTTAAAAAATAGAGCTATAAAACCTTAAAATAAACTCTGTAGGGACCACAGAGAATGACTTAGGGGTTAGACAATTTAATATGCCTTGAGTCTGTAGTTGGTCTTACGCCAATATGCTTCATGTTAAGATCCCTCTGTTTTTAGGCCAACAGTTTTTCCTTTTTATTTCCCCCCAAATTTTTGTGCCTATGCAAATAAACAAAAGGAAAATAAAAACCTGCCACACACACACACACACACACACACACATACACACACACACACACACATACACACACACACTTGTTTTAATTGAATTTTTTAAAACTTTTTATTTTTTAAATAGTACTCCACTTTTTTTTTATAGAACTTTGGGACACAGATTACTTAATTTTACCACATATTCCCACATTTTTCTATAAAACTAAGAAGAGTCAAAGAAAGGCCAAGTAGTTCTAGGATGAATTAGTGAGGAAATAAATAAGGACAGAACTAAATGTCCAAGCCAAAGTCAATAAGTCAATGATAATAGAATCACGGGGCCTAAACTTTAACAATCTAAACTTAAATGGAATTGTTAAACTGACAGGCTAGGAGGCAAAGGGTGGTGGTATCGGATGTACTCTGGTCATTGGTGAAGGGAGGTTAAAACTGGTGGTGTGTGGGCACTGCCTCATTGTGTAACTCAAATTCAATTATAAAGGATTCTATTGATCAAAATTGTTTCAATGAAATAAAATTTTACAAAAATTAAAAATACAAAAATTAATTCTTGTAGAGAAATACTGTATAATTATTATCATTATTCACTAACTTTTTAATGTAGGCAAAGGTTGTTTTAATAATATTTGGCTTTACTGATTATCATTCACATTGGATTGATTTCTATCTACTCCTATGTTGTCTCATTTTTTTGTTCTTTTGTAATAAGGTTTCCTTTACTTTAAATAAAAAAGTTGATAAATCTCTATTATTACTAATAAAAGTTGGGTTTAACTTAACCTATGAATAGTAGCCAGAATATGTAGGGGAAGACATTTTACTGCAAATGAATTTTCCCTACATATTTTCTAAATAAGTAGATATTTTTTAACTGTCCTTTAGTTATAAGAAGTTTCAAGGATTTTAAGGAGGAAATCATTCCAGCCAAATGATGCGGAATATTCAAACATATGAAAGATTGAATGAATAACATTTCAAATACTGTGTTTGAAAAAGAACGGTGGTTTATACAGTAAATATTTGACTCTATCTAGGATTTGTAGTGGGGCTTTAATCAGATAGTTGTGAGATTACATACAAGCAGATTTTTTTTTTGTTTTGACTGTTTATTGTTGGTTTAACATGATGTGTATTTAACACGGACCCAATCACTTTTAAACTCAAATGTAATTATATAAACTAAATGTTTTACTAAATATAGGAAGATGCTATTTTCTGTGATCAGGCAATTTCAGAGTGATGTGAAGCCAATTTCCTTTAGAGTATTTTAAATGTTATAATTAACCTGTATATCATTGATGTATAAAGTTACTATACTATACCTCTGCAAAAGTGTTCAAAATGTCTTCTACAAAACTATCTTCACAGCTAAAATAAAATGAGCAAAACGTTCTCAGCATTACTAAGTAGCTTACAGACTATGAATTACTGTATAGTTTATTATCTTTCTCAATAGTGCCAACAAAAGATATTGTCTAAGTTCATTTATCTTTGCCTATTCATTTATAACTTATCATATATATAATTACCTATTATTTATATGTTACATTTCTCTGACTCAGATACTACCTACTATTAATATTAAATTTCAGAAAAATCTTTCATACCTCACTGAGATAATGTTAGTGAAATTTCCTTAATGAAATTTTTTGTTTTGCATAAAACAGATGTCACACATCTCAATTTTATCTCTTACTTTTTCTACTATTAGAAACACTAAAATACCATGCATAAATAGGTCTGTGTAATAATCTTATTTCACTTCAGCTTCCTGGCAATGTTCATATTTTTGTTTTTGTTTTTCCCATATTAACTAGATTTTTTCAATTTAACTGGGCTCACTGCCACACAGTTATGTTGGGGACTTTATGCAGCAGAGTGTGATAGCCTATGAAGCATATATAAATTTAGTATATTCACTATAGAAATAAACCAATTATATTTTATAATTTTTGTAACAATTTATCACATTAGTTCCAAATGAAAATCTTCAGGTTGAAAAAAAGTTCTTTGGCTTCATATTCACTTTTTGAATATCACAATGCTAGTCTCAGATGTAATAAATGGGAAGAACATAAGGTTTTGAGATTTTGAATTGATTTCTGGTAAGATTGTAGATGGTTCCCTTTGCTATATGCAAATTATCTTATCAGATTACATTGATGTTCAGCTAATAAATTCAATAAAAAAATTTCTCAAGGAAGCTCCAGAGTCTTATACTAATTATTTCTGTCAGATCTTCAACTACCAGTTACCAGATAGTTTGTCAGATATTATTGAAACCCACAAATGACAAAAACTATTTTAGAAACTACAGTTCTCTCAGTAATACTGAATTCTCCTATATAATCATGCCACTTTTCACTTGCTACTCACCTCTGATCATTTTATGTTTGCTTGTGTAATGCAGCTATTCAAAGCTACTCAATTTTAAGACTACATGAAAACAAAAATATTTCTATATGCTGGGGAAAATTATAGTTATGCATGAGCTTTTAGCTATCTAGAATATGAACAATTCATGGATCAGGAGATATACAGAGAGCTTATGCATGCTGGACATACACGAGATCCAAGTTTGATCTCTGTACTGTACTGAGTAACTCTGATGTATCCGAAGAGTTCTTGAGTACTGAAAATGGTTAACTTGGAGTACTCCAGCAACAAAAGAAAGTCCAGTAGAAGATAAGATATTCAATGAATATTGTATTCTTGGAAATCTAAGCTGAAACACTGGCAATATTGGTTGAGAATCATTGAACACCAGACCTCCTGAGTATGGCCAGGCAAGAGAAAAGTGTATACATATATATTATATATCAAACTTTATTTGTTTATGTGATATATTTTACACATAATTGTTATATTTATATCATATAATTTATGTATTAAAATTTTGCTCATATAAACTATGTATATATACATTATATATAAAAACTTAATTGTTCCTACATACTAAAATAAATTTTAGATTTCAAAATGATATATATTTCTGCTGTTTAAAATCATTCTAGGCTGGTGAAGGGGTGTGTGAATTTTGTGGCTGAAACCCAATTATGAACAAGTTTTTAATCATTGTACTTTAAGAAATTATTTTTTTGTGTGGTTTTTGGGTCACACCCGGCAGTGCTCAGGGGTTACTCCTGGCTCCATGCTCGGAAATTGCTCCTGGCAGGCACGGGGGATCATATGGGATGCCAAGATTCTAATCGATGACCTTCTGCAAGAAAGGCAAATGCCTTACCTCCATGCTATCTCTCCGGCCCCAAGAAATTATTTTTAAAAATAAAATAAAATCATTCTAGGAAAGAAAAACTTCAAGTTTCAAACATTGAAGAAACTATATTTTCAAATCAATTTAATTAAATTTGCTTTAATATTCTACAAGATAACAATATTTGAAAATGTATTATTTTTACATGGACATTCAAAATATCAATTGTACCTGCTATTATACAATGCAGTTTAGAACTGTAATTCATTGTTTTTTAGAAGTTAGCATATTCCCATTATTTTCTTCCTTTTGTAGCAATAAATTAGAAAATGCATTGTGTAAAGTAGATCTTCTTACATATAGATTTAAAAATGAGATATGAGGGGCCAAAGAGATAGCACAGCGGTGTTTGCCTTGCAAGCAGCCAATCCAGACCAAAGGTGGTTGGTTTGAATTCCGGTGTCCCAGGTCCCCTGTGCCTGCCAGGAGGTATTTCTGAGCAGACAGCCAGGAGTAACCCCTGAGCACCGCCGAGTGTGGCCCAAAAACAAAAAAAAAAATTATATATGAAAAATTATATATAAATATATATAAATAAACTTCAATATATCAGTAGAATTATTTGAACTGATAAAACTTATTGCTATTTTATTACAAATATAATCTCTTTAATTCTTCTTGAAAATTGATTGTAGTCAGTAAAGTCTGACTAAATGTTAATAAGATGGATTGAGAAACAGATCTGGATTATAAAATGAATAAAAAAACTGAAACCTAAACATGAAACTAATAAAACAAATATATTAAAATATTAAAATAATTGTGGTTGATAATATAAATATTCAATTTGAATATATGTCCACAAGAGTATTTTATAAAAGTGAGTAGGAATTTGCAAACTTACAAAATTGTTGTAATACAGTAAAGACTACCCATTAGCAAAAAAAATTGAAGTTCATTTTTTCAAATTAATATTATATAAAAGAATTATTTATGGTAATGAACAAATTTTAAAAACTTTTGTAGTATACAAGGTCAGGTGTGACACAATATATTTATAATTTTTCTTTCACGGCCATTACAAATTAATAATAAATTTTTCTAAACTACTGTATTTTCAGATTGAGAAATAACATTAACTTCAACATAAGCAGTTTTGGAGAAGACTTAACAAAAGAATTTAGAATAAAATATATAACTTTAAATTTCTATCAGTCATTAAGCTATGACAAACTAAATGGACAAATTATCTTGTCTCAAAATATAGTTTATCAGTGTACCAATCCAATCTACTATACATACTTAACAGTATTAAATCAATCTTCCATTTGAATGCATATTTGCAGGTGTCAAATTTCAAGCTCAGTGATGTTATTTTTATATAATCTTTTAAAAAATATTTTATTTTTTGAAATCCCTAATTTATAGTTTGTGATTTCTTTGGAATAGCATTATTTTTATATTAAATAAGTAAATAGCTCCTAAATAAGAATCTTAAAGCTAAAATTAAAATTTACATATAAAGACTTGCAGCATTTGTTATTTTAATACATCTTTAAATTAGAGTGCCTTTATTTATACATATACACATGTGTGTGTGATGTACAGATTAGCTAATTAGACAAACTGACATCAAAATTTAAAATTTGTCTCTTAACTGGTTTGGTTAGCTTTCCATTTTATAAAACTTTTATTAATTTATAATTCCTCAGGACAAAACTTGAAACTAGATTGAGGTAAATCTTAGTTTCTATTGCAATATACTACTTATTTTCTTATTATAAAGCTACTTATGTATATGTAAGAGCTCTAATATCAGTCAAGAAACATGAAGAAAATTTTTGCTGTAAAAATGTCTTGTTTAGGAGACAATGAAGCTATAATTTTTTAGCTTAAAATAATATAAAAACCAGGTGCCAGAGTGATAGCATAGTAGATGTGTCATTTACCTTACATGTAAGCAACCAGGTTGTATTTCCAGCTTCCATTATGGTCCCCTGAGCCTGCCAAAAGTGATTTCTGAACACAGAGCTGGAGAACCCCTGAGCTCTCACAGGAATGACCCCAAAACAAAACAAAAAATATATATGCATATATATGTATATATAAAACTCAAATCAATAGTTAATTTGAATATTTTACTTTCCTTTACTATCTTCTTTCTCCAGGGATACTTTTACATAAACTATATTACATTCAACTTGTTCTCAACTGATTAGACTATTGACCTCTTGGTACATTGCTAATAAAATATTAACTACCACTTTTTATAAATCATCAAGTATATGAGTATATCATTCTATAATCTCTAAAATAATATTGTATATATACAGGTGTCTGTTTCAGTGTGCACATTTTCCCAAAAATGGGACTTTGAGGCTAATCCTAATATTTATGAATTATATTATCTGTAAACAAATTTTCTGTGGGTATAATAAAATTAAAATATTATTCATTTCTGTAACTACTAATCCAATATGAAAAATATCCTTTGAATAAAATGTAGACACAAAATGGAATTCAAGAATGTGTAATACAACTATAATTCAAGAAACATGTACTACCAATAGAAGTTAAATGAGAAGTACAGAAAAGACTTTCTCTCTGAGCCATTAAGAAAGAAACTAACCCTTCAGTAATTTGATTTGGATCTTTAAACCACCATATAACAGCCTTAAAACAAATAGAGAACTGAACTCAAATTAAACATGAACACTTCTCTGAATATGGGCTTGTTATGAATGTAGACAGTTTCTTTATCTTCTCTTCCTTCAAAGCTGATGCAAGCAAAACAGTATGTTTTATGCTATAAATATTTATTTTTATGTTTCTATATATAGAATATGTATTTCTATATATAGAATATATGCCTATATATTCTACATATTTCTCTATTAAATATATATTTCTATATATTTCTATCTATGTATTTATTTCTATATGTTCATATTTCTTTATATGAATGTGCTTCAGAAAATGAGCAATAACAGAGCAGGTGGGCTCTTTCCTTGCATGCAGTCAAGCCAGACTCAATACTGGGTAACCCAA
The DNA here is from genome assembly GCF_024139225.1 of Suncus etruscus. NCBI lineage: Eukaryota > Metazoa > Chordata > Mammalia > Eulipotyphla > Soricidae > Suncus > Suncus etruscus. The sequence goes on along the minus strand of NC_064863.1, from coordinate 52,760,179 downwards.
TTGGTCCCCTAGGGGACTAGAGGAGTTGTCCTTGATCTCAGAAACAAAAGAAACTCATGTACACCACTAGCTGTGGCTCCAGAAGCCAAAAAAAAGAAAAATAAATAAAATAAAAAAATGGGCCCATTATATAATTTTATGACCACTTTGAGTCCACAATTATGCTACCATGTCTTTGTAAAATTAATCTTTCCTATTATTTTGTTAATTTAACTTCTTAAAATTTGGTTTTATTTTTAAGTGAATAATTGAATCACTATGAGATCCATAGTTAGAAAGTTTTTTATGATTCAGTTTCAGTCATACAATGTAGACCTTTCAACAGTGCACATTTCCTCAATCAATATCCCTAGTTTTTTTCCTGCCCTTCCCCTCCCTCTCTGTCTCTGAGTAAAACAGTTTTCTCAAGTTTCTTCCATATCTCTCTTTCTCTCTCCCCCCCCTTTTTTTAGAGACAGTGTGGTTTGCAATAGTTACTAAATGGGCATCATGATATCAATATATCTCCTTTCAGAACCCTGTTCTTGTCCAGATTGATAATTTCCAACTATTATTGTCATAGTGGTCCCTTCTCTCCTCTAATTGCACTATACTCTAGTATTTAGAAAGCTTCCAACCATAGACAGTGTTCTCTTGGCCTTCATATCTATTGTCTCTGGGTATTATTACCATGTGATCATTTGATGTCTCTCCTCCCTCTTACTCATTTTATTTCAGTATAATTTTCTCCATACACATTCATGTAAAATAAATTTCATGGCTTCATATGTCCTAAAAGTAGAGTATAATTCCACTTTGTAGATGTGCCATATTCTTTATACACTCATCCTTTTTTAGAAACTAGGATGTTTCTAGATTCTAGCTAATGAATGTGAGTACTGTTACAATGAACATAGAAGAACAGAATAAAATTGTGCAGTTCACTTTTGGTCTCTCCTCTTTCTCTTTCTCCGCTCTCTTTCACCTCTCTCTCTCTCTCTCTTCTCTCTCTCTCTCTCTCTCTCTCTCTCTCTCTCTCTCTCTCTCACCAGCAGTAAAAGAGAGTCTCTTTCTCCCCCCATCCAGCATTGGTAGGTCTAGTTCTTTGTGATGTGTGCCTGTCTACTATCTGGAGTTGATGATGAATGATGTAGTGTATTAATTCATGTGTTCATTGGTCATCTGTATTTCTTCTTTTAGTATTTTCTTCAACCTCTTCTTCTTTTCTTCTTTCTCTTCTTCTTTTCTTCTTCCTCCTCCTCCTCCTACTCTTCTTCCTCTTCTTTTCTTCTTCTTCTTCTTCTTCTTCTTCTTCTTCTTCTTCTTCTTCTTCTTCTTCTTCTTCTTCTTCTTCTTCTTCTTCTTCTTCCTTTCTTTCTTCTCATTTTTGCCTATTATCTTATAAAATAGCTGCTTATGATAATGCTGGTAAGCTGGTTCTCTAAGAAGTGAATTCACCATTTACCAATTTGCTGTTTAATTGCGTATTGAAGCACTTTATGTTTCACCTTGTTTTTAAATTGATGTTTTAAGTGATAGGGAAAGCCACTTCTTTTAGTTATACTCAAAAGAGTGCAAGAATAGGTTTTTGCTTTTTTAAAGTAATTTCTATTTCTTTTGTTATAGCAGATGGAGGAGATTTAAAATTTTATGTAATTGTTGTTAAAGAGATACAGTTTTGTAAAAAAATATATTTAACATAAGCTGTTACTCCTGCACATACAAAAAAGATAGAATGTTTAACAGATATCTATTCTTTCTGTTTTTGTGTGTAGCTCAATTATCCTTCTGACCTACATCCTTATAATATCTAGTTTTTAAATTGATGAAGTAATATGTGTTCATATACTAAAAGTTTCTATATGTATTGTAGTGAATATTCAAATATATTTTCAGTTTATCATTTTATACTAATGTTATTTAAATATTTTAGTGAGAATGACATATAATAGCAAAAATATAAGCAAACTTAATGTAGCCTAAAGCAGAACATAAAAAGAAGTAAGAACAATAAATGATAATAAGTCACTACTAGCCAAATAATTTTTATCTGTAGAATTTTGGGGTATGTAGAAGTAGAGAATTTTAGGAATGAAATTAATTAAAAATGCCAAAGAGATTATATGGCTGTTAAGACAGTTGATATGAAATGTGATGAACCAAATTACATCCCTAACATTACATATGTTCCTCCAGCATCATTCCTGCTCATAGAGCCAGGAAAAACCCTTCGATATAAATAAGAAATAATGAAGAAATAAATAAAATCACGAGAAAAAATATACATATTTTATGCAAATAAAAATGTACTCTACATTATATATATTGTGCGGATGTATATAATGTCCACAAAAGATATAATGATGTTAAATAAGTTACATATAAAATAATAATCCTAAATATAAATAATCTGAACTCTTTTTTAAATTTTTATTGTGAGCATAATGGGTTACATATCTTTCACAGTAATATTTTAGGTACATATTAACATAGAATCAGGGGAATACCCATCAGCAAATACGTCCTCCCCGAATCCTAGTTCCCTTTCTGCAACCCATATGATTCAGGGGTCCTCAAACTTTTTAAACAGGGGGCCAGTTCACTGTCCTTCAGACTGTTGGAAAGCCAGATTATAGTAAAAACAAAAATTATGAACAAATTTCTCTGCACACTGCATATATCTTATTTAGAAGTGAAGAAACAAAATGGGAATAAATACAATATGTGGCCCATGGGCCGTAGTTTGAGGACCATTGCTACCCATCCCCGGGATGCATACTGTCGAGTCCTGGTTGTTACAACAAGTCATCTGTATATAATGATCTTGGCTTTTGCTCAGGTCAAAGGGTGACATGTTTTCTGATTTTGTCTTATCATTGGCTGATGAGGAAGGACAACTTGTTCTTAGATCAAGTTCCCATTTCTTCCTTGTCAGGTTATAAATTTAGAACTGGTGCATGTTGGCATCAGAGCAGCATTATGAATGCCCTGGAGGGGATTTGGTTCCTGGGGCTGTTGTGGAGAGCTCTGTCATTTCTATGTCTGGGATCCAGGAGTCAAGGCTGTGCAGTCGGTGTCTAGTTTCCTGGAGTCTAAGTTGGTTCCACATGACATACGTTCAGGGTGGGAGATGTCCCTGTGTTGAAAAGAAGTATGAGTTCTTATTCCTAGTAGATAAGAGCTTGTTTTTACATGTAAATTTTTTCCTTTATTTAATATGTCTTTGCAGGAAGATGTGGTGCTACATTATATTGCTGGTGGATTTTTGGGGGTGGAGAGAGAAGAAAACAGACACACGCCAAAAACTAAAAATATATATTCTCACACATATCTAAAAAAAAAAGTTTCTCTTTTATTGAAAAACAATTAAATAAAAGACGTAATTAAAGAAATTAAGTGTGTTCAGGAGAGAGAGCATGGAGACAAGGCTTCTGTCCTTCCTGCAGAAGGACGGCTCAAATCCCAGCATTCCACTTGGTACCCTATGCCCACTAGGGGCGATAGCCAAGAGCCAGGAGCACCCTCCGAGCACTGCCTGGAGTTACCCAAAAGAAGCAAAAACAAATCGAATAAAAAAAAAAAAAAACTAAAACAAAATAAAACAAAAAATCAAAACAAAACAAAACAAAAAAAACGGACAGGAATAAAAAAGAAATGAAGAAACGTAAAAAAACAAAAAGGAAGAAAGTGAAACCAGAGATTATTTTACATTTGGGGAGAAACAGCGTAAGAGGTAGTGTTATATAACGTATTTTCCAGCGTATAAGATGACTTTTGAAACAAAAAAAAGTCAACCGAAAATTGAGGGTTGTCTTATACGGGTATATCCCGAAAAATGTTTCAATATGCCGCTAAACGAAAATTGTCTGAATATTGCCACAAAACGAATTTTCCAATTCGATCCTGCACCAATCACTGCAAGGCTGCTCGGATCGCCTCTCTAACTCAGCCAATCCAAGCAGGCTTTTTATGCATGCAAATTAGACAATGTTCTGGACCCGAATCTACACTGTCAAAAGCCTGCTCAGATTGGCCAGAGTCAGAGAGGAAGTCTATTACAGTATAACCTTTGAACCTTTGCTTGTTGTGATTGGCTCACTGTGGTACATGAGCACAGGAACGCATGCAGCACATGCAGCACAGGAACGTTCTGTCTGATACAGCAAATATAGGCCTAAACCTATGTTGTAAGTGTAAAATTAGGGGGTCGTCTTATACGCCCGGTCATCTTATATGCTGGAAAATATGGTAGGTCTATACTTATGATGAAAGTATAGGCTTCCCCATTGTCTTTTGAGATTTCCTTATGAGGTGTGCGGTCCAGGCAGGGAGGTCTTGGGTAGAGTTCTTGCAGTGGGGGTCCTTTGGAGCTAGTTCCCGTATTAAGCCATAGTCCCCGTTAGGGAAAGGTGATTAGGAGGGCCACACTGCATGAGTCAGTCGGGGTGTTGGTTGTATTTTCTTGCCTGGAACAAGGTGAGAGCTTGAGTGGGTGTTTCTTCACTTGGGTAGTGGGTATTGGTTGATTGGGGTAGGAGGTCGGTCTAAATGCCTAATGGATTAAGAACTGAGGGTGAAGAGTTACAATGTGGTAGGGATATCGGGCGTGGGACTGAGGGGTGAAGGGATAGTCGTATTTCTGGAGGAGGGGGAGGGAATAATAAATGGGAGGGGTTATATGGGGGTATAGGTATGGGTTGTTTGTGGTTTAGGTTTGTCCCTTAAGGAGGATTCCTATCTCTGTGTGCTCCTGCCCACATATAAACATATAGAAGTTAGCTTAGGTGTATATTAATGTAGAGAGGTGGGGAGGGCAAGAGGTGTGCTGAGTACAGAAAGATAGGTAAGTATAGTACTTGTAAGGAAAGGAAACTAAAAGATCAACTTTTGGATATGTATAGGTTTCATGTCTCGAGTACTGACTGCTGTGTTAGTGAGGTCTATCTATATAGATGTTTACCCTTTGCAGTATTGTCCACAGTACCCTATAAGTCAGCTTTCCTTTCCTATAGAGAAGGTAACAGTGTGGTTTTTATTTGACATAGATTGAATTGATGATAGTGAGGAGGAGAAGGTGGAAGAAGATGGAGACAAGAAGTGAGAGAAAAAACAAAACAAAACAAAACAAACCAACAATCAAACAACAACAACAACAACAACAAAAATATGAAGTAATGAGAACAGAGGGTACAAGAGCAAGGGCCTGCTAGTTTGCTTGAACGTGCTCAATGCTTAGGCCCTGTAGTAAAAATCTGTAGGTCACGGTTGTTACTTCAGTGATCTGGCTGGTCATGTGCTTCAGGTCCTAAAAGAAGGCATAATCTAGAGATAAAGGGTATATTAATGAGTTTTATCCGGCCATTTTCATGATTCAAGCTGAGTATGGTGCCTCGTGTGACTGTGCACTGAGGTACCACCATAGTATTTGAACTCTTAATCAAAGTTTGGATGTTGCTTTAAAAAACCTATATATACTATAAGTGCAAATATAAGGTGAAAAATAAGGTTAGTATAAATGGCTAGAAAAAGAATACTTAGTAAATAAAGAAAAAGAAGTTTTGCTGTTTTCTTATATGATAATAAACATACACAAAATTATAAGATACAAATGAACACAATATATAAAGTCAATCCACCAAATGTCATACATTTTAATTATTTATAAACTAACCTAAGAGCACCTCAGATAGCACATAGAAAACAACAATAATTGTCCAGGATATCAACTCACCAATTATAGTAATGGGTATCTCATTCAGGCAAAAAAAAAAAAAAGTATGTTATATAATTATATATAATACTCATATTAACCACTTAACGTTTTTCTTTTCTTTTCTTTTTTTTTTTTATTTTTTTTTTAGTGTTCTGGGTCACAGCCGGCAGCACTCAGGGGTTACTCCTGGCTCTACGCTCAGAAATCGCCCCTGGCAGGCTCTGGGAACCATATGGGATGTTGGGATTCGAACCACCGACTTTCTGCATGAAAGGCAAACGCATTACCCCATGCTCTCTCTCCGGCCCCACCACTTATGTTTTTAATTGTTTTGTTTTGTTTTTAGAAAATAAAAAAAGTTTATTCAAAGCAGAAGAGAAAGGAAAATGAACACTCATCTACAGTAGGAACTTAGTATAGCAATAAGTTTTTTTTTTTAATCTTTTTTCTTTGGTTTTTGTCCACACCCATTTGATGCTCAGGGGTTACTCCTGGCTAAGCACTCAGAAATTGCCCCTGGCTTGGCGGGACCATATGGCATGCCGGGGGATCGAACTGCGGTCCTTCCTTGGCTAGCACTTGCAAGGCAGACACCTTACCTTTAGCGCCACCTCACCTTTAGCACCACCTCACCAGCCCCTGGAATAAGTTTTAAAGCATTTAGAGTTTATGTTACATATCATTGTAAAAAATTAAGCTTACAGAACAGTAAGAAAATTATTCTAGGTCCTTAAATGTCAACAGAATTTTGATGGCAATTTCATTGAATCTGAGTAATAATTTTGGTCCACTAATTATTTTAAAATAAGTGAGAGGGAGAAGCATAATACAAGATAATCTCACTCATCTTGATGAATTATTAAATAATGTCATAAATTTAAACAATCAAAAAATTAAGCCATAGAGTATTTAATAGTGATTGCTAATTATTCAGAGTGTAAGCATGTAACCATCAAGGGTGGATTTGGTAAAAGAAGTGCAGCTGTATACATATATACATAATATTTGACAACACATTTAGATACAACATCAGAAGCATAGAAATACTATAATTTACTCCAATATTAAGAGTTGAGGTTGGAACAATAGCTCTATGATAGGAGGTTTGCCTTGCATGCTGCCAACTCTGGACCAATCTGGGTTTGATTCCTGCCATCCCTATGATCCTCTTAGCCTGCCAGGAGAAACCCCTGAGCGCTGCTGGGTATGGCCCCAAAACAAAACAAACAAGCAAATAAAATAGTTAATATGACAATGGAATATTTATAAACTAATACTACAGTGCACTTAAAAATATTCTGTAGTACAAATTTAATAATGCCTATTTTAACAAACAGAATACATATTTTCTTACAATTTAATAATTGATGCTTATGAGTAATTTTAGTAAATCAGTGACTGGGTTATAGACTCCTGTACTAAGTTATCTATATTGAGTAATTTTAATTTGTGAAGTTATAATGTTTAGTCACCTAATTATTTTTTTTTGTTTGTTTGTTTTGGTTTTTGGGCCACACCCTTTGACGCTCAGGGGTTACTCCTGGCTATGCACTCAGAAATTGCCCCTGGCTTGGGTGGACCATATGAGACGCCGGGGGATCGAACTGCGTTCCGTCCTAGGATCGAACTGCGTTCAGTCCTACGCTAGCGATTGCAAGGCAGACACCTTACCTCTAGCGCCATCTTCCTGGCCCCTAGTCACCTAATTATTGAAATTAGATAAAAGTTGTCATACTTATTGATTGAAGTATATAACATTCAATGATTTACAAGATCCACAAATCACCATATTATTGCATTTTAAATCGATGTGTAAAAATTTAAATTATTTACAAATTAAAGTAAAATTAGAAAAACTCTGTAATTTATTTGTTATAAATTTGGATATGCTGGTGGAAACTATTTTCTTCAAAAAAACTGAAATTTCAATAGAAAATGTATTAATCCAGTTAAAGAGAATATTACTGATATTGAAAAATTGGATTTTAAAATATAGCCAAGTTGAACTAAACATCTTATGAGACAAAAGATTCATTTTATAAAGATAGAATTATGCATCTATATAATTTATAATATTAAAAAAGGAGAAACAAAACTATATATATATTGGATTTTCAGATTATCATTACATGTTGCTAGCTTAAATTAGTTGCTCAGAAGGACAGAGTATACAGGTATCTGACAATGATTAAAAATAGAGAGGAGGAATAATTATTCTATGCTTTATACGTGCTTTTGTTGATAAATAACCATTTTTATATTTCTCCTAAGACAAATATCACTAAATGTATCATATTTGTGAGAATTACATTTATTTCCAGACATACCAATTTGATATGACACAGAGTGGGTACTGAGAAAAAGATTATTTGTCTTGCATTCTTTCTTCACTGCAAAGAATAATTAACTTGTTTTGTAACACCAAAGTAATTTTTGAAGTATCTATTTTAAACTTTGTCTGTTCATTATATTTTAGGAAAGAGTTCATGAGTCATAATGGTTTGGCAGGAACATTAAATGCAAATGTCAGTCAATAAATTATCATATTCTTTGTTAGAGTTGTGCTACACAGACGAACTTAGCTTCCTTCTACATAAGTTCCTTATGAAATTTATTTAAATAAGGTAATTATTTTTTTTGGTTTTTCGGGCCACATCCATTTGATGCTCAGGGGTTACTCCTGGCTAAGCGCTCAGAAATTGCCCCTGGCTTGGGGGGACCATAAGGGACACCGGGGGATCGAACCATGGTCCTTCCTTGGCTAGCACTTGCAAGGCAGACACCTTACATCTAGCACCACCTTGCCAGCCCCATAAGGTAATTATTATATTAGAAAGATTTTGTAGTGCATTATCAGAAAACAATAACATATTCTACATTAAGTCTATCAGAAAAGTCTAGCTCTTCCTCTATGCAATTGTTCCTTTTTACAGGATTTACTCAGGTAAATTCCTTTCTGATAGCCACAAAATATATCCTTTAATTAAAATTCCAATTGATGAAACTTATTTATAATGATGACATTAAACTATCCTGCTAGAGGTATATATGTATATTAAAGCTATTGAATATACAAATTAACTTTATATGAATATATTCTGATGAATATTAGAATAATATTAAGTGTACTGACATATTTATATGATAGCTATTCAATTTATCACATATAATACATTTAATAGTATATTTAATATATAGGATTAATGTTAATGCTTGATAGCATAAAAGATTATTAATCATTAAAATGATAAAATCTTATCATTTGTGAAAAGATGGATGAAAAATGGATGATAATTCAATTAAATAGATCACAAATAGAATAGAATGTGATGTTACTTATACATAAAAAGGGAAAATACGATGCAAATTTCAAACTTCAGAAGGTGTAACAGTAATTGTCAGAAGTAGATTTGGCTATGTAGAAATGAAATAAAAGGTAAATTATTACAAATATAATTATAAAATAAATAATGGTAAAAAACAATGGAGTAATTATGCATATATTTAATTATATACTTGCAGTTAAAAGAAGCAGTATAGTGAAAATAATAACTACAAAGCTAAGTTATAGATATGAGTATATACCTGTATACAACATAGAGAAATTTATGAACAAACCACTAAGAACATTAGAAAATTCTAGTTCAAGGACCAGAGAGAAGCACAGCAGAGGGCATTTGCCTTGCATGCTGCTGACCTGAGACAGACTCGATTTGATCCCTGGAATTCCATATGGTCCCAGAGCCTAACAGGAGGGATTTCTTAGTGCAGAGCCAGGAGTAACCCCAGAACTCCACCAGGTGTGGCTCCAAAACAATAACAACCAAAAAAAAAAAAAACGTTATAGTTATTTTTTCATCAATTTTCATCTAAATGGCATTCAGGAAACCTAAACTAAAAGTTATATTAAATGTAAAAAAATATAAGGTATAAAATTCTTTTTTATTCCAAGACAAATGAGAAAACTATATTTGGATCAATATTCATAACTATAGCAGCTAAATATTTTTTAAAACCTTTCAAAATGTTTAAACATAAACTTTGATAAAGTATTTCAAAAATAACAATGAGACAAAAATTTAACTTATATTTTTTAGTTAGAATAAATTTAGAATAAACTTTTTTTAAAACCAATCCTAACATTTAGATTTTTATCAGTGATTTACTGTTTTCATCAGTGTCCTTTACAAAATACAATTCGATTTTTTATATATAATAATACAATAATAATTAAATGTTGCCCAACTTAATTTAGTGCAAAAGAACTTTATTTATCATAGAATATTAGACTGGTATCTTCAGACTTGTATCTGTTATAAAATTGAATGATCAATACAAAATTTTTATTTTAAAATTTTTCTTCATTTCACCTAAAAATTTTATAAACTTTTTGTGAAGTAATTTAAACTTCTATTGAATGAAATTTGCTAAGAAAGATTTGAGGGGAAGGGAGATCACAGGCTTTGCCAGAGTGAGAAATTCAGGTAAGCAAAGATAGAGACAAGCAAACTTACAATGTTTAAGGTAGAACATGTGCTTAAAAAACAAGCCTATAAAAATAATTTTAAAATCAATTCCTATATATTTAGTCTAGCTCACAAAACACTTACATTTCTCCTGATTTAATTTAATCATTTTTCTTCAATGACTATGATGATTTATGTTAAACTGAAGAGTTATTTAAGTGAAGTGCTCTGGTATTTAGAATACATGATGGGGGTGTGGAGAGTGTTAATTGCCAAAGAGTAAAATCATGAGCTAACATCTAAATTCAGTACTCTTCTATGGTAAAGTCAATGATAAAAATTTTGACATATAATATTCCAAAAGTCCCCAAATCAATTTAAAGGCTAAGTAGGATAATTTATTTAGATTGCACTTGCAGATAGAATGAGAATTTACAAGGAGCATAATTTTCCTAGGCAGCATTAATGGATTGTTCCCTTTTGCCTAGTGTGCTAGATGTATTGTAATTAGCTAAATAGTAAAGTGATAGGGAAATAAATTCACTTGAACAAAAATTTACATATGCTTTTATATTTATCATGGGAAACATTAAGCATAAAAATATATATTAAACAATACATATTAAGAATGTTATTTATTATTTAAGTAAAATTAATTAAAATAAATTTGTTTGTATGCTATCAAAGTGGATAATGTAAAATATAAACTATGTTGCTCTTGGGTAAAGTTGTAGTTATAACAAATATCTGTACTGATATTAGATATTAATTATTTCTTTATTATTATTTTAATTGATTCCAGCCAATCCTGAGCTTTAGCACATGCTCAGCTGTGTCCTCATTTTTAAAAAAAAATCTTTATTTAAGCACCACAATTACAAACATGTTTGTAGTTCGGTTTCAGTTATAAAAAAATAAAGAACACCCCCTGTCATCAGTGCACATGACTTATAGAAAGTTTGTGGATATGTTATATTTGCCAGTTTATCAATAATCCACATCCAAAAATGTTTTAGCATAAATTTAGAGCGTATTTAAAAATTAAATATATTCTATTCCAATATATTTATTTTATACAGTTTTTCAGAATTATGCACATTGGCATCCAACTATCTCAGATCACATAAACCCAGCAATAGTAAAATTATAGCTAACATGAGAATTTCATGTAAAAGAACATTGGAGTCAAAAACAAAATAAGAAAGATATATATCAATACAGATACAGAGGGAAAAAATAAATAGATTTCTCTAAATGCAAAAATATGAAAAGGGATATACTAACAATTTTTATGACTGAATTTATAATTAATAGTAAAAGAAAAAATGAAAAATAAATAGGTGTCTGGGAATATTTGTTGTATGATTCAATCGCAACCCATGTGATTATTTCTTTAACAGACTATCAAAATTTATTAAAGACGGGAAATCTCATGAGGCAAAGTAGAAATTCAAAAAAATAACATTGAAAAGAGTTTGTCATTGTTAACATTTATATGCTTCACAAACGAAACAAATTTGACTTAAGAAAAATCAGACTTACACATAATGTCGTAAAAAAACTTTCAGACTGATTTCATGATATTAGATTACAGTGATATTTAAACAATGCCAGAACATTTTTGAAACACTATTATGTCATGTTTTTCTTTGCATTGTCATTGAGACACATTGTTTATTTGAAATGTTTTGGCATAAGGTACATTATTCTAGGAGAAAAATGTTTATAACTTTTTCAGGATAGAATAGGGAAAATATTCCTTTAAAGTTAAACAGGAAATTGAATTTGCTTACATTTCACTATGACATGGTCTTATAAGAAACTTATAAAACAAATAAGGAAATAGCGTGGTAATAATATCCAGAGACAAAAGACATGAGGGACAGAAAGACCAATCCACTATAGGAAGCTTACCAAAAATAGCAGGAGAGTGCAGTTAAGGCAGAGAAGGAAAATGAGGGAGGTGGAGGAAGTGAATTTGAGAGAGGGGGAGAGAGAGAGAGGGAGAGAGAGTGGGAGAGAGAGAGAGAGAGAGAGAGAGAGAGAGAGAGAGAGAGAGAGAGAGGTCTACCCCTTAGGCAGGTGGGGGATAGAGTGGAAAGAAAGAAATTGGAGACATTGGTAGTGGAATATATGTACTATAGGGTGAAGGATATTGTACATTGCCTGATGGAAACTCAATAATCTGTGAAAAAATAAAACCAACTGTATTATTAACACCCTTGTAACCACCTTGTTTAAATAAAGTAATTAATTTTAAAATATAATTAAATATGAAAGTGTCCTATGAAATAAAATATTTCCACATTTTTTACTTCAGAACTTGGAAATAAAATCAATTGATAAAAGAATGTGCCTAGGGACTGGAGATAAGGTACAGAGGAAAGGCATTTGCTGTGCATGCATGACAAAAAAAAAAAAAAAGAGTATGTGTCATGGTATAGGTATTGGAAAGACAGTATAGAGAATAAGGTGTCTGTCTGCCTTGCATGCAGCAGATTTTGTTCATCCATGACTTCTCATGACTGAACCTGTTCAGGAGTTATATCCTTTAGTAAAGCATTAGTAATAATGAATGCATGAGCACAACCAGATATGGACTCTGTCAGAAGCAAAAAACATCTCTATGTATATATACACATAAATATATGTATGTATATGCTTAGTTATTACATAATTTTTTCTACTTACTTTTTCATTTATGTGAGACTCTGTTCTCCCAAATATGTGTATGCTCCAGAAATGACAAGTTTCTACAATATAATTGTGCTAGGTTTTTGCTTGAAATTTAGGTAAATCTACAAAACTGATCAACCTTATCTTTGTTGTAGCTACAGAACAAACATTTTTTTAAAACTTCTTTCTTTCTGTGAGGAAAATTCCCTTACACATTCCTCTGACCTAATTATCCTATGTTTCTCACCTGTCAAACACAATGTACAGAAATTGAAATCAATTTGTGCTGACAAATTCTCAAACTAGGATAAAGCTTCACTGCACATAGAATAAATTCATTAGTAGTTGAGATAATGTCAATGACATTTGAAATCTTCCCATACCTAACCACACTTATATCTTAATTTTCTCAACAACATTACCAGTAATTCAATCCATTTTTAAAAAACCACTCCATAAATTCTTGAATTGAAAAATACATTAATACTACTCTTGAGAACAGAGTGGTACCACCCATCATCAGAAGGAACTAGACATTCTAGTAGCCATAGAAACAGTTGGGAGTAGGATGCTTTCTGGTTATTCACTTAAGGAGAGATGATTTCAAAGGAAGGCACTGAGTGATTCTAAAATGGGAATCAGAGTCCTGAAAAGTCTGGGAAACTCTGCTCTAGAGATTCTTCTATTGATTTATTAATGTGTTTTTAGTCCTTAGTATAAAAAAAGCCAAATTTAAATTCTTGCTTTCTTGAATTCTCTTCATCTCTTTGACCAGTCATAAAAGTTATGTATTAACAGCTCTCCTTACAATGTCCTTTTTCCTTAGTAGTGACTTTATAATCGCTCTTTTTATGAAATAGATAGGATTGCAGGTACAACCTAATATTTATCATTATATCATTTATTTGGTACAAAGTACATTAAGCTGGGCAATACATTACTATAAATTTAGCAGCTTACAAGCACACATTTGTTAATACATTCATTTATCTCTCAGTTGTTCAAGATCCAGGCATAGTGCTATTGTGTCCTTTGTTTTGGTGTCTCTTGTGAGGGTGCAATCAAGGTGTCAAGCGGGACAAGGCTAAAGTACCATCTGGAAGCTAAACTATGAATATTCCCTCTAAAGTTCATTATGTTGTGGGCAAAATTTAGCTTCTCCCATCATTGGAAGTAAAGACTTCTGCTCTTTTTTTCTTACTGACTATAAAAGGGAGAAAATAAGAGGGAATAAAGCTTTCAGCAAAACAATCGAATATTTATGTTTATGTTAGAAATAAGAATCTATTATAATAAAAAGGAAATTATGAGATAAAGGAGTAAGTTTAACAGGGATTTTAAACGGGTTTAAAAATGAGGAGTTATGAATTATTTGAATGCAGATGCACATTGACAATAGAGAACAAAAGATTTCTTATAGACTGAAGATAAATGAGACAAGGCTAAAAGGACAGATCCAATATTATTTGAGACTTAAAATACATAAGGGAGTTGCATAAATTGTAGGTTAAGTAGGTATAAGGAGGAAGAAAATTCTTAGTATGTTTTTTATGTAGGATAAGTCACTGTTTTTATTAGCTAAAAGAGGGATAAATATAATAAAAGATAGCAATGTAGAGAAGATATAGATATATTTAAGAGTAAATAGAGTCAAATTATCATTCATAGTTATAATAGACCTTTTTATCCTTGAGAGAAAGGTTTAATAAAGCTGTGACTCAAAAACTCTATTTGTGCTCCAGATCCCCAGTGCCTATAAAGAGCGCTCATGCACCTGGGGACAGGAAGCCCTGCAATAGCCAGATGGAAAGAAGACTATCATCCTAATGGCCTCCGTGGAACTTAAGCAGTGCCATGGGGTACCCTCCCCATGTCAGCCTGGACCCTGGGGATGAGGCCACCAGAGAGGTGGGTGATGGGGGGTGGTGAGGGAACATTAGGCCTTAACTCCTCCAAGCAAATGGAAGAGAGGCTGTTCCTGACACTTTCCCAGCAGCTTTCCTCTCTTCCAATGAGTCCTCATTTTCTGCTAGTGGCCCATGTGACTATTGTAGGTAGTTTACCATGATACCAAAATGCTCATAATTTTAGATTTCTTTTAGGAAAAAAAATGGGATGCTCAACACACTCTGGAAAATATTTCAAAGTATATACTCCCTATACAATGATCAATACCATATCACTTAATTTTCTAGAAGGTACTTTATACAATCTAAGCCTTGAAGATTTTTGCCAGTAAAATGTACCCTCACAACCAGTAATGGTTCATAAAATGAAAAATCTTTACAGTAGATAAGAAAGCTGCAATTTATTCATATTATTTTATTTTAATTTCTTTTTTTAAAACATACCTTCCCATTTCACCAGGGTCAGCTTTTCAATTATAACTCATGGATCGATTCTGAGAGTATGTTGATATATACACATAAGTGTACATGTTCTTTATACCAATGGCTGGCTAATGTTCATCAGTGATAGATATAACTTCTATTTCATGCATAGATTTCCTCACATAGTGTTCATTACCATATCACTTGATATTTTTAAGAATGCTCTATATACAACTTAGTCTATGAAGCCTTCTTTCAGTTAAATTCACCCTCACCAATCATGAATGTCCTAAGAAAAAGAGAAAACATTCACATCAGATTTGCTAGCTTTACCTTTTCTTTTTTATCTTTTTTCTTTTTTATTATTATTATTATTTTTTAAAGTGTTTTGTCCCATATCACCTGGGTTAGCTTCTCAAAAGTAACCCATGGGTCAATCTATTGGGTCTGCCAATGTATGTACATGTGTATTTGTGTTTTCCATACCAATGTCAATCTGATATCTGTAATAGATTTAATGTCTATGTTGTATAGAGTTCTCCCTCCTATCATAAATAACTCCTCCTTCCCCCCTGTGCTTACCACCTTACATACCCTTTTCTAGCCCTTCATGTCATTTCCCCACATTTAACCTCTTTTACCCCAAGTCCTTATTTACCCCTGAAGCAGAACATTCTTCCCATCCCAGCCAGATAGATACCATCTAGCCCCCAAAGCAAAAAGATAGAATCTTAGCATGAAAAGAAACCAACACTCTGCTGCTAAGTATTTACTCTCGTCGGCCCCTTTTCCTTCACCCCTTCACCGTGGACTGCTACCAGATTTAGTTGCTGAGAAGTCCCCTGCTTGAGGACAATTCCTGATATGGGGATTTGTCTATGTTGTAAGCTTGACACAAATACTAGGGAAATGCAGTTAAGGCAGAGAAGGGACAACTGTGACAATGATATTTATGAATGACTCTGGACAAGAGCTGGGTGCTGAAAAGAGATACATGTGATTCTCATGATACAGTAACATATTGCAAATCAGTGTTTAGAAATGGAAAATATGGAAGAAGAAGTGAGAGGAGAGAGAAAGAGACAGAGAGGTAGAGGAAGAGAGACAAAGGATAGAAACCAGAAATAGTCTGTCATCAAGGCAGAAAGGGAAATGGCAATGGGAAAAGTGAGAAAAACTGGTGACATTGGTGGCAGGAAATGTATGCTGGTGAAGAAATGGGTGTTGGATATTGTCTAACTAAAATTCTAACAAATAATTTTGTAACTGTTTCTTATGGTGATTCAAAATAAAAAATAAATTGAAAAATAAAAATAAAGAAAAAACATAGATCAGGGCAGTGAGAGTACAGTGGGAAAAACACTCACTTTGCATGTGGTCAACATGGGTTTGACCCTGAGTATTCCATATTGTCACCTAAGCCCAGTAATTCCCAAGCACAGAGCTAGGAGTACAACCTGAACAGCACTAGGCATAGCTCCACAATAAAATTTAGGATATATTTGTACATAATTGTGGCAAATAAGCTGAGAGTTAAGACTAAATATAACAGTAACAAATACAAGACCCTCTTTGTCTTATAAATGTCCAACTATTTAATGCAAGCCACTTATTAACATTTATAAACTCCTAGCTACTTTGAATATGTTAAAAAAAAAAGCTACTAATCTTAGTTTTCCCTTTTTTAAAGAAATTAAACTGGGCAGTACTCAGGGATCATTTCCCTTTTTTTTGTTTGTTTTTTTTGTTTTGTTTTTGTTTTCTCTTTCTTCTTTTATTTTTTTATTGTAAGAATTTATTCAAGAGAGAAAATAGATTAACATAATGAGGTAAACTAACATAACATAATATAGTGACATAACATAACATATAATATAATTGATATAATAATATATGTAAGTCAAAGAAAGTTTCTGATTAAAAACACATTATTTTTTTCATAATGGCTTACATATCTTTCACAGTAGTATTTTAGGTACATATTAACATTGAATCAGGGGAATACCCATCACCAACTATGTCCTCCCCCCATTCCAGTTCCCTTTCTACAACCCATATACCCCACCATCACCCCCCGGGCTGCTCGAGTAGGTGGACCCACTTTGTCTAGCTTACTATTAGTGATCACATATCTGTTTGGTCCTGGAACCCTCCCTTGTTTCCCCCTCTATTTAAGAGGCAGAGCTAGAAAAATCAAGGTATGTGGTTTTGTTTAAAGGAAAGAAAAATAATAGATTGGGGTACAAAATAAGAGGGGAAAAAAAAGAAGTCTAAAGTCCACGCTGAAAATGCGCAGAGTACCTCTCGAGGCTTCCAACCTCAGTTTGAGAGAGGACGTGAAAAAGGTAATTGAGATACCACAACAATATAGAAAAAAATATCGAATTAAATAACCGGTGAGCACTACAGCAATAAAGACAGGCACCACACAATAGTCTCGGTTCTGAAATCAAATCATGCTCGAGTTCAAAAAGAAAGAGAAAGACAAGACAAAATAAAATAAAATAATATTGGAGACATCAACCATAGTCTCCACACCAAAATAAAGACGTCAAAAAAATCGATCAATCGATAAATAAACATGTGGAAAAATGATTGTTTTGTGCTTTTTTTTTTCTCCTTTTCTTTATCCCCCTGAATAGGCATAGTAACTATTGGGGATATTATAGAGGGAATTCCCTTGACCTAGGAGATACAGGGTTTCTCCACCCCTGAAGTATACTGTCATGGGATTAACTCTAGATTCCTTGCATGATCATTTACTCTCCCCTTGCTGCTTTCGTGGTGTGTGGAAGACTTCTGCTTTGCTTGGATGGTAAAATCAGACCTCTGTTTCTAGAGATCTTGGTGGCTGTGCAGCTCAGGGAATGGAGTTTATGAAGTCTTTCTTTGTGGTTCTAGCAGTTATGCTTCTTCAGTGTCATTTTAATCCACCTTCTGTAGTTGGTGTTCTTGGTCATTATGTTGCTCCTAAATGGAGCCTGGGATAAAGTCTTTCGTTATATTTCCGGAAGACCCGTTCAGTTGCGGTTGTCTCAGTCAGACTTCTGGAATTGGAGCTGTTGTTTGTTGAACAGATCATATACCAAAAGCTAGGCTAGAGCTTTTCGTTGCTGTTGTTGTTGTTGTTGTTGTTGTTGTTGTTGTTGTTGGTCCCTGGATGCGTACTGTCCAGTTTTGGTTGCAACAACCAGTCCTCTGTATATAGGGATCTTGGCTTTTGCACAGATTAAAGGGTGACATGTTTTCTGATTTTGTCTTATCGATAGCTGATGAGGAAGGACAACTTGCTCTTAGATCAAGTTGTTCCCATTTTCTCATTGTCAGGTTATCAATTGAAAACTGGCTTATGTTGGTGTCAGAGCAGCATTGTAAATGCCCTGGAGGGGATTTGGTTCCTGGGGCTGTTGTGGAGAACTCTGTCGTATCTATGTCTGGGATCCAGGAGTTAAGGCTGAAAGGTCAGTGTCTAGTTTTTCAGGGATCATTTTCAGTCGGACATAAGGGACCATGCCATGCAAGAAATAATATGGTTCAGCTGCATATAAGGCAAATGCTTTAACCCTGTAGTATAAATAAAAATGTAATGTGTTTTAAGATACATACAGAACTTTTTATAGACATAAAATAAATATTGAGATATATACTGTAACTGTATATAAAGCTTATTTCCTTTGCTTTTTTGTTATTATTTTTACACAATCTATTTCTATTGTGCTAATTATATATACAGAACTTTTTATAAACATAAAATAAAGATTGAAGTATATACTTTTTACTGTATATAAAGTTTATTTCCTTTGCTTTTTTTGTTATTTTTATGCAATCTTTTTTCTATTGTGATAATTACATTTATTTGTTGAATGTTAGACTTAAGCCTACATATCATTATAAAATGCAGATTGTTGTCATACACATGCATAATTAATTTATCTTTTCCTTTCACCTTTTATGAGTAAATTAGCACAAGTAACCTTAATCTTGTCAATCCTGACCATCAGGTGATTCATTTTAAACTAGCTAATAAAAGTGGCAGGGAAAGCAACAGAAGGTTGAATGGCTCATTAAGATTCAAGGAGCTTCTTGAGAACCCCTGGCCAAAATATACTTTTTCTAGTTACTGTCTGATTACTTGTGCAAAACTGCAAGTTTGAGACCCCACAGAATAACCCTCACATAGATTTCTTTTAATTAGTGTTCAGTTAGTGCATTCCTTTTTATTACATGTAGTGTAAGTGACATCAAATATTACCAAGATTTTAGTATTTCTTTCTAAGAAGGATCAAGTAGATTAAAGATTTAAAATGATGTAAACTAAAATGAAGATTAAAATTGAAGTAGATTTATATATTAAAAAACGTGCGGGCCTGGAGAGATAGCACAGCGGCATTTGCCTTGCAAGCAGCAGATCCAGGACCAAAGGTGGTTGGTTCGAATCTCCGTGTTCCATATGGTTCCCCGTGCCTGCCACGAGCTATTTCTGAGCAGACAACCAGGAGTGACCCTTGAGCACTGGAGCACTGCCGGGTGTGGCCCAAAAACAAAAACAAAAACAAAAACAAAAAAAAAAAAAAAGAAATGTGCATAGTTAGATAGTACAGGATGTTAGGCAAACCTTAGTTCAAAATCTGGAAACCTGGAAGAATAAAACAGCAGGTATGGTGTTTGCCTTGTACTCAGCTGACCTGAGTTCAATCCCAAGCATTCTATACAGTCTCTGTCCATCACAAGATGTAATTTCTGAGTGCTGAGCCTATTTTAACCCCTAAAAATGCCAGGCATGGCTAACAAACAAACAAAAAAACCATAAAACCAAACCTAGGCCCACCCAAGCATTTTCAGGCATCACTACTGATGATGGAACTAAAAATATTCCTTGAGAAACTGATTGTGTGGCCCACACACACAAAAAATATTTTTTTAAGTATGCCTTTTAGATTTAGTATACAAAAATCATTTCCCAGTGATTTTGGAGGACCTACAATCACTAAGGTCATCTGAGATGACTGGTCTTTGTTATAATATTTTAGGGCTCCATCATGAGTTTCTTGGAGATCCATGCAATGTAAGGAAGGCCTGTATTTTAATAGACTTTTGTTTAGTATTTGATGCATCTCTCTATCTCAGAAAGAAAAAAAATCTGTATTTATTGGTTTTGTCCTCTACTTTTATATCAATATTTATAATATAGAATATCATATATAATAAATAAATAAATAAGTCACATATTTCTGATGCTCTTAATAACATCACTGTCTCTATGTAACCTATTACTTTCAAATCCATGTAGCCCATGACTAATTTTTATTCACTTAAGTTAAGATTATTATTTGCCTGTTGTGGCCTATGTTGGTAGGTGAATATGTGGCCTATGTTGGTAGGTGAATAATTTGCATACTGTCTTCAGGTTTGCATTTATTGAGAATATGTGCTTTTCTCTCACTTTACCAAAGTCAAGGAACATTCCATACCTATGTTTATAGTTTTTTAAACAAATAGTTTATTGCAGTATAAACTTAATATACTTAAATAAAATTTGAACTTTTGGATTTTAATATTATTCTTTTCAAGTTGAAACTAAGAATTTATATAGATTTGTGTTTTTTAATTTTTTAAAAATATGTTAGTTGAAATTTAAAGTAAAGGTGAAGTTCTGTCTTAAGATCTTTTTGATTAGCATGAGTTCTCAATAGATATGTAATCGTATATCTACTGATAACATTGTCAGTTAAAAATTCTTTTCTAGAGACTATCTGAATGATAATTATGAAGTTTTTTTTTTCATAAAAGGAAGAAGAGAGTACTTGAACATAATAAGCTCTCAAAGCTCTCAAAAACTTTGTTGTTTTCTGTTACCAATTTTTCTCCTACTGGACCTGATTTAACATCAAACACAGAAAGAATAATAGAACTTTTTTTAAGATATAAGTATAAAACAAGCACGAAAAGGACAGAAAGAGAAATTATTAAAAAATTTAACAAGATTGAGACTGATAAATGCTCACTTGCATTTTGTATTATGCTTATACTGCTTGTATCATTTAAAATTGTGATTGCTATTACTTACCTAAATGATACATATATTTAACATAAATGACAGACCTGTGGTGATGAGAAAATTTAGTAATAATTAATTATAGTGACAAAAGATCTACTACTGGGCTTAAGGCCTTGTATGCCACTGACTTTGGTTTGATATCTAACTGCCAGCTGTTGTCCTTGAGTAGAGGCAAAAGTAAGGCCCTAAAAGCACAAGATGTGACTCGGAGTCTATTCCAGCCCCAGAAAAAAAAAACAACTAAGAAAACAAAAAGGAAGGGATCAGTTGTATGTGTTGGGTAGATAAAAGAGTTTTTGGGGAGATCATAATGTAGCATGTACTGATATTAATATACAATTCTTTACAAATAAAACCTATGTATGGTTATATACTTTTATGTTAATAAGATTTAAAATGAATAAAATAATTAAAATTATTTGAATACACAACGAATAGAATTTTTGCAGCAAAAGTAGAATAATATTGACATATTGATGAAACATTCATAGCTATAAATACTCGCTAAGAATTTTTGAGTTTAACCAATATTTTTAGCTATTCAAGGAATTAAAATGAATTTTGACACTCCAAAGACCAATTTAATACCCTGGAAGATAATGTTATTATTATTATATATATATTTTTTGGCTACACCTGGTGACACTCAGGGATTATTCCTAACTATGTGCTCAGAAATCACTCCTTGCTTTAGGGACCATATGGAACATCAGGGGATCGAACCGCAGTCTGTCCTAGGCTAGAGCAGGCAAGTCAGATGCCTTATCACTCCGTACCACAATGCTGGCTCCCATAATGGTATTTTTATAAAAGCATTTAATAAGCATTTGGATAGACTGACTTTTTTGAAATAAAATTTTCCAATTAAAATTAAAAAATGAAAATGGTTTGTGATTTTATTTGATATAATAATCTATATATCTGATTTATGGCACACAACTCTATATACTACAAAGTTAGCTTACAAGTTAATTTTTTGATAAATAAGTTATTACAATAAATATTTATTTATTAAAATTATGTAGCTGTTGATTATCAACAGACATATAAAACTTTACTGTACATTTAGAATTGTTATAAAATATGTTACTTACATAAGTAATGAATCTAGATAATTATGAACAAAAATGCATAGGAAAACCCTTTAAAATATGCCCCAAGAAGCTCATATATTTTATTATATATTTTTATTGACCAAATTTTTGTTTATTGACTTATTACTATGGTTCACAACTAACTTTATTAAGTGCAAAAACATATATGAATAGAAATGTAATTTTTGATTCCCTAAAAAGTAGTTTTACTAGGTAAATGTATATATTTAACCAAGAAAAAGTGATTTGGTCAACATGGGCATTTATCTCGTTTTTTGTTTTTTGTTTTTTTTTTTTGAATTATTAGAGAGCATACAATGAGTTTTTGAGAATTTATTGAACAAAATAAAAATGTGAGTCCCAACATTATGGTTTTGACAGAGAAAAACCCTTCACTTCTTATCAATGAATATGCCAAGTTGAAAATAATATGCCTATTGATGTTGGTAATTGTAAAAATAAAAGGCTTTTAGAAGTGCATTATTATTTGTGTTTTGAAATTTATTAAAATGATCTGATAGTTTTTTTCCAAAGATTTAAACAAAAGGCTAAAATTTATTATGAAATAGATTAAAATGCAAGCACACCACTTTTAACTATATCTTTTTCAAGCATTTTTAATACTCCTTGCTTAACGACCAAGTTCTGTTTGATCATTATGCAAATTGGTCTTTTAACTGAAGAAACTGCATGTACTATATACAGTAGTACAGTATATACATAGTACTTGACAATACAGTATTCTGAATAAGTACAATAATGAGAAAAAACAAACTGAAAACTTCCACTTGTTTTAATTTGCATAGGTTGTGTAATTTACACACAGTACTGCAATGTATTACAGAACATAAAGTTAGTAAAGTAAGTACATTAAAGCACCAAAAACCTCAGTACTGTACTCTAGAGTGTACAAGATGGAAAAAGGATATTTAAAAATAAAATAAAATGAAGAGATGGTTGTAAGAGTGAGTGGTCACTAAACAGGTATGTCTTTAAGTGAGGAATATCAGTATATACAGATATTTTGCCCCAGAAATTATATTATTTAGTGAACCTTACATAATCATTTAATTCTGTATTAAATAACTACAAATTGTATATATAATGTATGACCTATGTATCTATTTTCTATACCTTATTAAATAACATGACCTATATAACTAATATAGCTAAAATAATTACTACCATATTAATTAAATATTAATTAAATATATATAGTTTTTATTACCAGTCAGCATAAGTTTATATTATTTTATTATATTTATTTAGAAATTAAAATTTAATTTTATAAGGGAAGGAACTTTATTAATTCTTAAATATCCAACTGAAACAGCATTTCTATAAAGAAGAAAAAAATTAGTATCTAAAACCAATTAATGATAGCAATGTACTCATAATTACTGTTGACTTTTTTTGAAGAATGTACTGGGTAAAATATACTATATAGGCATTTTATGTATATTAAAATTATCATAAGCTGAACATCATAGTATTAAACCTTTTTTATAAATGTTGCAAAATTTTGAAAAAAGAAATACCAGAAGAAGCTAATTTTTAATATTTAAGAAAACTTGAAAATTGTATGTACTAATAGAAAAGTCATATGCTTAGCTTTTTAAGTAACATTTATTAGAGATTCTTACTGCTAGTAATGAATGTTGTCTGGATGTTGAATACAGTATGGAGAGTTCTCAATAAATTAAGAATTGTGCTGCCATATGACTCAACACTTTGGAGCATCAACAGCAAAAACTAAAAAAAGTTATTAAAAAGATATGTGCTTACTATTATTCATTGCAGCAGTACAATATTTATATAATATTTTAGATAGTAAAATATCTAAAATACAAAATGAATCTAGGTGTCCAATGATCACTGAATATATTAGGAGGATTTAGCATATATCTTTGTTATTTACAAAAGAATACTATGCCACTGTGAGGAGGGATAAAATGATGCAATTTGGATTGATTTGCAATCTGGATGGAATAGAGATATCATGTTGAGTGAAGTAAGCCATAAGAAGGATAAAAACAGGATGGTATCACTTATCTGAAGTAGATATAACTAGATAAGGAACTATAATGTTGTGAAGGGGAGCACCTAGATTACCTTTGTCCCCATAGTACAGGGACCAGAAAGAGAAGGAAAGAAATTAATGGAGAAGAAAGGAAGATGAGAAAAGGAAGTAATTGGGTGAAAATTGTCAGGGATTTCAAGTATATCCATGGTATGGGCGAGTAGTATGCTACATTACCAAAGAACAGATACAATACTGAAAACATGAGATCTAAACTACAATCATAGAACATGTGCTAGGTGGTAGGAGGTATGCAGGAAAAGTAGGATGAGAAGAAGGAAGCATGATACAATAGTGGAGTTAACAGTGGTGGAGGTATTGGTATTGGAATATTGTATGCATTAGACATATCAACAACTATAAATTATAGCTCTGTAAGTTAATTAAAATGAATAAAATGTTTTAAAAATAACATTTTATTTTAAAGGAAGTATGCTTATTAAATAATGATACCTAGAGAAAAGCAGCATATTAAAGTCTTTGTTATTAATTCTAATCGTTTTTGCTCTCATCTACATCGATAGACTTTATTTGTGAAAATATAAATTGATAAAAAAATATATATATAAATTCAAGGAATTTAAAGGTTTATCATAATTTGATAAGCATCCTTCCCTTTAAAATAAAATAATGTTAAATTTTCTTTTTGTTTGCTGGTTTGGGTCCATAAACTGGTGGTGTTTGGTGCTCACTGCCAGTTCTGTACTCAGGAATCGCTTCTTATAAGGTGCCAGATATATGTGTGTATACATACATATTTTATATATGTATACATATATATTATATACATGGTGCCAGGGATAAAACCTATAGGCCCTAACAGGGGTCTCAAACTCGCGGCACGCAGGCCGTTTGCGGCCCTCCATACAACATTTTGTGGCCCATGGCCGGCCTTCAAATATTGCAGTATTCACGATTATTTGTTTACCGAATATCACGATAAAAATCGTATTAGTAAGAAATTGTAACATTCCTTATGCGGCCCTGCCTCACCCCGACTTTGCCTCCTGCGGCCCCCAAGTAAATTGAGTTTGAGACCCCTGCCCTAGAATCTTATAATTTATATGTCAAAACTCAAAGTCTCTATTTTTACTTAATGTCTTTTATGCCATAAACATTATCAGAAATATCTTTAAAAAGTGTCAAAGTGTAGAAACTCAACCACTTGAAAGGCACATTCAATATACTTTAAAATATCTGACTATTAAATTAATCATCACTTATTAATAAGCATAGTATTCTAGTATGGTAAGCACACTGCTATATTTTGTATCAATGTTTACTTTGACCTTCCATGTAATTTTTTTCCTGACTTAAAATTGTATATGTGAATTCTAGGACTATGATCTGCTAGGAACTTCATGATTTAAAGTTGGTTGAATAATTATCAAAGCCTGAGTCTAAGAACTCATACTGTATTTGCTCATCTGCCTAATCTTTCCTAACTTTCTATAGTAAGAGTACTGGAAGAATTGAATAGAAAGCAGCCGATCCAGGACCAAAGGTGGTTGGTTCGAATCCTGGTGTCCCATATGGTCCCCCCGTGCCTGCCAGGAGCTATTTCTGAGCAGCCAGCCAGGAGTAACCCCTGAGCAACGCTGGGTGTGGCCCAAAAACCAAAAAAAAAGAAAAAAAAGAAAAATAATTTGAAAAACTTACAAAGAATTGTTTGTAGTTCTGATATGCATTTCAGGAGATATAAGCATTTCAGAATATATAAGATATACTTCATTTCAGGAGATAAAAGCAAAAAGATTCAGTTTAGTAATATAAGCAGTGCTGTATTTAGAATTAAAAAAATAATAATATTTCTCATGCCATAAGTCAAATGAATCGTGTGGATAATGAAAAATTATTCAACCAATTTGGCCTCAATCCTAACATCTCTAGCACACCTAAAATAATTAAGTATGATTTACTTCTAAAGCGTCTAAACCAGACCCAATAGCCAATATACTAATAGTCAACAATGTAATAGCTAAATAATAATATGTATGCATAAACATGCTGAGAGTTTTGGTATTGCTGAAAAGGAAGACTGAATATTTATTTTTTGCTGAAAGAAATTATAATTAATTAAACTTGAAAATGTTCAGATGAAAATTTACCTTAAAATCTTTCATTAATAAATAGTTGTGTCATTTATTTTTGTTTTATTTTCTGCTTAAATTGTCAATAAAAATTAGTAAGAGATATGAGTTCTGCTGGTATATACATTAAAACTAACACACAAAAATCTTACAGTTCTTTAGAAAACTGTGTCATGGAAAAAAGAACACCATTAAGTTAACTTATAATTATAAATTACTAACAAATATCATTTTATAAGTATTACATTTATTTTTATTGTTAATAAGAAGAGATTGAGTAATTGTCATTTGCAAATTATTAGATAAAAACGAACTCTTGTGCATATAGGCAAAAACAAGTTTATGGATTTGTTCTAAAGCATAAACATGGAAAGTTATAAAAAGCAATATAGGAGAAAATAAAAATGATTATAATTATCTCCTTCACCTACACATTGATCTCAAAAGTTTAGTTTAGCAGTCTGGTAAATACTTTCACTTATTCCCCACAGCAATTAATCATTCTTTTGTACAGGTGGTACGACTGTCACTTTTCACATAGGCAACACTTCTTGGGTCATGTCAGTGTCTTCAAGCAACATACACATCACTTGTTGGTTTCCTTTTCACAAAATGCAGCAGAGACCAAAGGATAAAATCAATGCTACTGTTGATAATTGGGAAGATACATTCAAGACTTGGAAACTTTCTTCCTGGATTAAAACATCAATCAGTGTCTCAACCACCCTCCCCATCTGTCACCCTTTGAATGAAAAAGAAAAGAAGAGGAATTTGAGAAGCATGCCGTGTTTTTTATCTTGGAATTTAGAAGTATACAAGCATAATCTAAGAAAATTATTTTTGTCTCATCACCCTAATTTCATAAGTATTTTAAATAAATCAGTATCACATTTTTAAAATTGGAATTCATTTACTTTTACTTTATTATTTACTATAAAGCATTTCTAAAGAATAATTATAAAACTATACAAAATATGATTGTATTGTTCAACGTTTACTACCCAAAATACAAAATAACGAGAAATAATTCAGATCTATTTAAATAGCGCAGAAAAATAATCTATTACTGTGCCCTACATAGAAATAAGCACAGGCACATTCATGCGTACACAAGATCTATTCAACTTGTAATTTTATTATAGATCTTCAAAGATGTCACAAAGCAGAAACTTTTTTATGGAAGGAGTACATTCAAATAACACTCTCATTTAAGCAAGATACTATGACATATTAATAAATTTGTTGAGAAAGAAAATGAGTGTCAATATTTTCACCTAGTCACAATGGTAGCAATAAAGTTTTGTTGGATTTTACTATACACAAAGTAGCTTTAAATATTATGTTTGCATCTGATAATTTCACTCATCTGTGGTGAATAGTGAAAGAAAACAAGGTGGTAGTATCAATAGATAATAAATACTTGGGTGTAGAGGATATAAAACATGGCCATAAATAAGGTGTCTTGAGCATTTTGCAGTTGAGCATGTGAGATAACTTTGTACACCCAGAAAAAGAACCTCAATGGCATTATAAATGATTACCAGAATATTTTTATATAGTCACCATTTAGTCATCATTCGTCATTCTCACAACAATCTAAAAGTAGAAATTTTGAGATGATTCTTCCTTGGCAGAGAAATGACACAAAGAATGGGAGTGTTTTTTATACAAGAATATCCCTTTCCTTTTTCCATTAAGTTCTGCCCAATTTTCACCTTAGCTCTTAGCCTACGCATAACCCTCTACATTACAAGATGTTCTCACTCCCAAGAACGAGTATTTTAAATACTGGAATTTAAGCAGTCATGTAGTAGGTGATACTGCTTTAATGGTCACTAAGATTTGTATTCTCATATCATTGCCTAGTTTTCTTTATTGGATAATCCTTTCAAAATACTTATTAAGAACAAAATATAATATATCAAATAATAACAAATTAACAAGGTTAAACAAGCAGACAAGGATCAAGTGCCCTTTAGCAACAATTTTTAGGGCAGTACTCAAATTGTGTTTATAATAATTCAATTATTATTATTGAAGATGTTGAACATTTACTTGAACATTTACTATTAGAAAAAATATTTTATACATGACAGAATATTTACTTGATAATTGAGTTATTTTAGAGAAAAATAATCTTGAAAATATTTAGTAATCAATGCTCACTTGATTATAAAAAAAACAACTAGATTTTAATAGTGTTGGAAAAGTGATATGGATATACAGCAGGGGTCTCAAACTCGCCGCCTGCAGGCCATTTGCGGCCCTCCATACAACATTTTGTGGCCTGCGGAGGGCCTTCAAATATTGAAGCATTCACGATCACTTGCTTACCAAATAATCGCAATAAAAATCTCATTAGTAAGAAAAAAATTGCATTAAACATTCGCATACCCCGCAGCAACAAATTTTATAAAGATAGAACTACCTCAAGTTGATCAGGGAATCATCAAAGACACATAAAGAATCCATCAGGACCAAATCAAGAAAAAACTTTGCTAGTCTCTTCTTGGCAATACCCCAGCATTAGAACTAGAGGCAGGGAAATTTAGCAAATTCTTTATTATTTAATTAAATAATTTTTATTTTGACCAAAGTAAATTACAAATCTTTTATAGTAATATTTTAGGCACATAGTGACATTGAATCAGGGGCATTTCCACAACCAGTGTTGTCCTCGCTCTACCCCAGTTCCCAGCATGCATCCCATATCCCCCTCCTTTGACCCCCGGGCGGGCTGTTGTAGATTGGGTTTCGAATCTGTTGTCATTGGCTTTGGATTTGGTGTTTAAGTATGACCATTATTTATTTCTATTCAATATTCATACACCTGTTTGGTCTTTCTTTTAAATCAACTTTGAATAAGCACACAGGGTGCAAAGGCCCTCTATCCACTTTGTCTCAGAGTCATCAACTCTTTCTTCTTATGTTCTCGATTGTTTTTCTTTACTTTATGTGCACACTACATCTTGAAAGTAGCCCAAAACCCACTTTCTTGGTTTTCTTTCCATTTTACCTCTTTGAGGAATATTACTTTTTTTTTCAGCTTTGGGGCTTCATCTATTGCTTCTCAGGGTTAACTCCTGGCTCTGTAACTTTTAAGTCACTCCTTGAGAAGTTTTGGAATCCATATGGAATACTGTTGATTGAACACTGGTTGGTCTCATGCAAGACAAGCATCTTACCTGCAAAGGTATTCTTTTTAGTCATTTTTCAGTTTAATGTGTGTATTTCTTATTTTTTAAAGCCATAAATTAAAGTGTATTTATTTTCAAGTTTAATATTTCATTACATATTTTTATTAATATCTTTATCTAAACACCTTGATTACCAATGTGAATGTAGTTGGGTATCAGTCATGTAAAGAACACCCCCTTCACCAGTGCAACATTCCCATCACAAATGTCCCAAACCACCCTCCTCCCCACCCCACCTCCACCTATACTCTAGAAAGGCTTTATAACTTCCCTCATTCATTCACTTTGTTTTGATAGTTCTCAATGTAATTATTTCTCTAACTGCACTCATCACTATGTAGTGAGCTTCATTTGAGCTAGACCTTCCAGCCCTCCTCTCTTTTGTTTCTGAGAATTATTGCAAAAATATATTTTATTATTCTTAAAACCCATATATGAGTGAGACTAGTCTGCATATATCTCTCTCCCTATGCCTTATTTCACTCAGCATAATAGATTCAGCATAATAGATTCCATATCCATCTATGTATAGAAAAATTTCATGACTTCATCTCTCCTGATGGCTGCATAACATTCCATTGTGCAAAAGTACCACTGTTTCTTTAGCCATTCATCTGTTGAAGGGCATATTGGTTGTTTCCAGAATCTGGCTATTGTAAATAGCACTGCAATGAATATAGGTGTGATGAAGGAATTTTTGTATTGTATTTTTATGTTCCTAAGATATATCCCTAGGAGTGGTGTAGCTGGATCATATGTAGCTCAATTTCCAGTTTTTGGAGGAATCTCCTTATTGCTTTCCATAAAGGTTGAACTAGACAGCATTCCCACCAGCAGTGAGTAAGAGTTCCTTTGTCTTCACATCCCCGCCAGCACTGCTTCTTCTCATTCTTTGTGATGTGCGCCAATCATGCAAGTTGAGATGGTACTTCATAGTTGTTTTAATTTGCATCACATGCTCCCTGATGATTAGTGATGTGGAGCATTTTTTCATGTGCCATTTGTATTTCTTCTTTGACAAAAATGTCTGTTCATTTCTTCTTCAGATTTTTTGATGGAATTTGATTTTTTTCTTGTAAATTTCTATCAGTGCCTTGCATATTTTGGATATTAGACCCATATCTGAAGGGTATTGGGTGAATAGTTTTTCCTATTCAGTGGGTGGCTCCTGTATTTTGGGCACTATTTCCTTTGAGGTGCAGAAGCTTCTCACCTTAATATAATCCCATCTGTTTATCTGTGTTTCCATTTGTTTGGATAGTGCAGTTTCCTCCTTGAAAATGCTTTTAATCTCAATGTCATGGAATCTTTTACCTATGCGTTGTTCTATACACCTTATGGTTTTAGGTCTGATATCAAGGTCTTTAATCCACTTGGATTTTACCTTCATACATGGTTTTAGTTGGGGGTCTGAGTTTGCTTTTTTGCAAGTGGCTAACCAGTTGTACCAACACCACTTGTTGAAGAGACCTTCCTTGTTCCATTTAGGATTTCTTGCTCCTTTATCAAAAACTAGGTGGTTGTATGTTTCTGTTGAGTTTATCAAAGACTTCTATTTTTATCTATTCATATTCCTTGAGAAGTTTTTCCATTGCCTGATCGTTTGCCTTAAGGTTCTTTTCCAATCTCTTTTGCTGTATGGAGTTGTTATGCATTTCATCTTCCAGTTCACTGATTCTGTCCTCAGCTGCTGTTACCCTGTTGGATAGGCTTTTCATTGAGGTCTTCAGTTCAGCTACTGTGTTTTTCAGATCTGTTATTTCAGTTTGGATTTTTCTGATTTCTGTCTTTGTGTTCTGTTCAGCTAGAGCTATGTTTTCTTTGATTTTCATGAGGATCCTCCATATTTCTTTTCTAAACTCCTTATCTGAGAGATTAATCAGATGGTTGGCTTTTTTTTTTTTTTTTTTTTTTTTTTTGGTCATCACAGCTATCATCTTCATTCTCTCTGCATGGTGTTTGCCTATGAGTTTTCCCCATTGTCACTCTTGTAGTGTGATTTTTTTTTTCTGCGTATTATGGTAGGTTCATTAGTTAGAAAGAGCACATAGCTGCAAAGCGAAGTGAAGCAGCTATGCTCTTCTGGGTCTCTAGGAGACAGTTTTTTGTTGGGCCCTTCGTGGTTCTCTCAGGTGAACTTCAGGATACAGAAGAGAAGAGAAACATGCAAAGCCAACAGGTCCCCTCAGTCTCTCCTAGTCCAACATGTGTAATTCTTTATCTTACAAAACTTTATTTTACGTTTACTTTTATTTTACTTTGTTGTTTCTTTCATTTAATCACCATAAATTCTAACATTACAGAGTTATCATGATTTGCAGGCATATAAAAATTCCCATACAATCTCTTTAGCATTAACCACTTCCTTCCAACAACAACCCAGTTTTCTTCTTTCCCCCAGCCTGACTCTACAGCAAGCACTTTTTCCATTGTTCTTTAGTGTTCCCTATCCTTCCCATACCCACTCCAGAGGCAGGCAGGCTTCCTACTGAAGACCAGTTCTAATGCTCTGCCTTTCAATATTTATTGAGTATTTATTTTCTTAGGAAATTTCTTTCTATCACACATACAAGAGAGATCATTCTTTGTGTGTTATTCTCCCTTTGACTAATTTCATATCCATTCATGTAGCAGCAAGCTACATACCTTCTTCAGTTCTTATGTTTGGTTGAGTAGTATTCCATTGAATATGCATAACAGAATTGTGTTTATCTAGTTATCTGTTCTTGGGTATTTGGATTATTTCTTGATGTTAGTTACTATAAATAATGCTGTTGGCTACTGTTAATAATTCTTCAATTAACAAAGAAGTACTGATGTCATTTCTACATTGTGCTTTTGGGCTTTAAATATATATTTCAAGAAATAGGATTGATCAGTTCTCTTGCCCTCTCTTTCTCTCCTTTCTCTGTCTCCTGATTTTAAAATCCTTCCTCATATAGACTAAGTAAAAATTTTTTTTCACTTCACTATTTGCATACTTCTGTAACTGGAAAGTGAGCCCAGAAACATCTGGATAGATTTTAGGATGCTAATGATCACCTAGGTAAGCATTATATCCTCTGAGCTTTGTATATCCTGATCTCTTCCTCTGGTAGATCACTGTTAAGGTTAATTTGGGTCAACTAGAAGAGTGTAACAATTTTTTGTGTCTGTGGCTACCATAGATGTGATGAAAATGATATCTGAAAATATCAAAACTATATATGTAGAGACCAGGGGGATGTTGCAGTGGGCAGAGAACTTACTTTACATGCAATTAATCATGGTTCAACACTCCATATCACATATTTTCAGGCATTTCAGGCACTGTTAAGAATGATACCTGAGCAGAGAGTTAAGAAAACTCCTTTGGCTAGGTAGTAAGAAGTGGAAATTAATGGGTATTATGGAAGCTCAGGTTTTAGTTCTGTAAGAATTATCATTGTTTTTCAATGAGATATCTCTTCAACTAACATTGGATATAGGTTCCTTTCCCCCACTCTTATGGTAGTGCTGATTGTTTTGGTTCTTTTTTAAAATGTGCAAGACTTTCTGGTATGATGTGATAGCCCATTATTGTTTTGATTTGCATTTCCCTGATTATATATTACAGGGATTTTTTAGATCCTTTTTAGAGATGTATGTGTTCATGAGATATTCCCATTTTTGAAGAGTTTTTTTACTTTTTTGTTTCTAAGTTTTACAGTGCTTTATATATTTTGAATAATAATCATTTGTCAGATAAGAGTGGACACAATATCAATACTTATTCTTCAAACTGATGAACTTTTGAGTACTTTTATTTTTTTTCTGTTTGATTTGTTCTGGTCTATTCTAGATTGGTTTGATTTTAGTTTTGACTTGAAGGAAAGTTTAGCTTTAGATAAAAGGGAGATAATTCTGAGAGAAACAGGTGCTTCATAGAAGTTCCATATATGTAATATTCTAAATTTTAATTATGTAAGTATGAGAAGGGTTGGGAATACTTACTAAAATTAAAATGGCACTATCCATGCATATAGCTCACCCAGGTTAAATCAGCAACATCACATATGGCCAACCCATGTAAAATCCCTGAACACTACCTGGTGTGATTCCTGAGTGCAGAGGTAGGAGGAAGGCCTGAACACTGACACATTAGCCTCCTAAACAAACCAAAACTGAATAAAACAAAGCATACAAATTTATAAACTTGAAAATGGGGGGGGGGAATTATAGACTCAAAGTCTAAGAAATGAGAATATAAAGCAGTTTTATAATTGAGAATAATGCAAGACCTAATTTTAGTTCATATATAATTAAGAATATTATAATTTTAAATGTTAAATTACTCAGATATTTCAGCTTCTAGATTTCAGTTAAATATACATATATTTATAGGTGTGTTGCACATAAGCTAATGTATGATTTGCTAAATTAAAATAGGTTATAAATATCTACTATACAAAAAACATTCCCATTTTTCTCAGAAAATGGAAAGTTGAAGCTATACACTTTATCAAGAAGTTTTCTATTTTTAATAAACCAAAGAAATATTTAGCTTTTTCAAATGTGAAAAAGGGGATATTTCTGAGATTGTGATATCTTGTGATTTTGTTATTAAATTAAAAAATATCTATATAAAGTAAATTCTATATGGAAAAATTATTTAGTGTAGTTTTATTATAAATATTTTTACAAAATAGTGTATATGAAAACATTTATTCATAGAAAAATGCAAGTCCTCAGCTATTAAGATATTTCATAGATGCTTATTATGATCACATTAATGCCATGAAAAAATTTTAGACAAGGAAAAGTTGTTAAAAATGAGACCATTGCTTAAACATTTATTTTAGAATTTTAAATGACTAATTCAAAATAATCATTTATATGTTTTTGCCATACAATTTTAAAAAGTAATTGAAGTCTCTTTTTCTTTGGAGGGGTTACTTAATATTATTTTTGATAATTCATATTCAGTTCTCAGAGGTCCCAGATACTACTTTCAGTGATTTGGAGCCTACAGAGTCTGAGCATTCAATGCTAGAGCCTAAAATGTAGTGTTGCCTAGGTCCACTGGTAGTCCAAAATCATTTCGCCATTCTCTAGACAAATAAGGCTATTCTAAAAAGAGTTCAGGTGACTCCAGTGTTACAAATGCTGCTAGGGATGGACGCATAGATTATATAAATAATATAGATTATAGATAGATATATAGATTATTAGATAATTTGGGTATCTGTGCAAGATTGCATCTGTCATGCTCTTGGTGCAATTTATTTTAGACAAAGTATTTGAGAGTATAGTGTCAATTTTAATATTTGGTGAATAGTATGGTTGCATCATTTAGATTGAGGTATAATTATGGAAATTATATGACATATCTCATTACTGTTATGCTTCCTAAAATTTAATCTTAAATTAAAACATTTGAAATATATTAAGATAGACATTTCCCAAAGTCAATTTAAAAATGCTGGCTCTTCACCCAGGACAGAGCAGAAGTCTTCCAAAGACCAAGAAAGCACCAAGGAAGAGTAAATGAACCTGAACGGAGTCTATAGTTAATCCCATGACAATATAGTCCAAGGGTGGAGAAACCCCGTATCTCTTAGGCCAAGAGATTTCCTTTTCAAATGACCCCAATATTTACTGTGCCTGTGCAGGAGGGGAAAAAAAGACAAAAAGCACAAAACATTTTTTATTTTATTTATTTATTTATTTTAATTTTATTTACCTATCTACTTTTTCTCGATTTCTTTGTTTTGGTGTGGTTATTGAAGTTGTTGTCTCCAGTTATATTTATTTTTTTCTTCTTTTCTTTTCTTTCTTTATGCCCTCTGCTATGTTTTTTATCTCAAGATCATGGCTTTTTTGTGGTGCTTATTTTTATTGTTGGAGTGCTCACTGAATATTTTATTTGACACTTCTTTTTGTACTGTTCTGGTGTTTCACCTTTTTCCTCTTCCTCAAACCAATGATGAGAGCCTCTAGAAGGATTCTGCCCATTTTTGGCATATTTGATTTTTACCCCAGTTTATTACTTTTCTCTTCTTCAAACAAAACCACATAACTTGAACTATCTAGTCCTGCCTCCCAGTTAGAGGAGGAAAAAAGGAGGTACCAAGACCAAACAGGTGTAAGATTACTAAAATCTAAGCTAGGTACAGAGGGGACCACATATTCTAGCAGCTCCAGGAGTGAGGGAGGAGGATATGGGAGGTAGGACGGGAACGGGGTGTAGGGAGGACAAATCAGTGATGAGAATCCCCCTGATTTTATGTAATTATGTACCTAAAATATCATTGTCAACTATATGTAAGCCACTATGATCAAAATAAAAATTATATTGAAAATGCTGGTTCTTAATATCAGGAAATAATAATTTGGTTAAATACTTACAGAAAAAAAAATAATAAGCCATTAATCTAGTGCTATACACAATAGTATTATTTAAAGCTATATGTGGATAAAATAAGAAGGGAGAATTTTTCAAGTGGCATCAAAGTTAATTTTAGTGTCAATTTTCATATCTTCAGTATAAAAATTAGACTACTAAAACTAAAATTTTTAGGGGCCAGAGCTGTGGCACGAGCAGTAAGACGTCTGCCTTGTCTGCGCTAGCCTAGGTCGGACTGCGGTTCAATCCCCCAGTATCCCATATGGTTCCCCAAGCCAGGAGCAATTTCCGAATGCATAGCCAGGAGTAACACCTGAGTGTCACCGGGTATGACCCAGAAACAACAACAACAACAGAAAACAAAAAAAAAACAAAAAAAACAGAAAACAAAAATATTTAAATACCACAGACAATGAATATATTGTGTGCATGCATCTGAGTATAATTTTTCAAAACAGTGATCTATACATTCAATTCAATCCCAATCAAAATGAGAGCATTTAATTTTTAATAAAATCAATTCATTCCAATTTAAGAGTAAAGTTTTTTTCTAAGTAGGAAAAAATGGAGAAAAC
Organism: Suncus etruscus; assembly: GCF_024139225.1. Classification (NCBI taxonomy): domain Eukaryota; kingdom Metazoa; phylum Chordata; class Mammalia; order Eulipotyphla; family Soricidae; genus Suncus; species Suncus etruscus. The sequence continues at coordinate 52,723,557 of NC_064863.1, read as the reverse complement.
AGACTACTAAACTTCTAGATTTAGTTCAATGGTGTGGTATTTTGACAATGTTGCAGGCAAAAAAAAAGTTCCCTAAATTTTCTCCTTAAAGATTGTTACTATTCTAAAAATAAATAAGTCTAACATTTTATTAATTCATGACCTGTAAAAAATATAAGGAAACCAGTGCTTATAAATAATTTCCTTCAAATAATGGAGCAATGCAGTTAGTGCAGAGAAGGAACCACTGTAACAATTGTAGTTGAAACTGATTACTCTGGACAATATCTGGGTGTTGGACAGAGATAACACGTTATTTACTGTAACTCTCCACTAGCAATAGTGTAAACCACAGTGTCTAAAAAGAAGAATAAAGAAGAAAGTTTGAGAGATACAGAAAGAAAGAGATGGAGAGAGAGACAGAGAGAAACAGAGAGAGTAAAAGAGAGAGAGGACTAAAATGCCTGCCCCACCCAGAGGCAGGCCTGGGGAAGGTGAGAGGGAAACCAGGGACACTGGTGATGGAAAAGGTTCATGGGTGAAGGGTGGTGTACATTGTAGGACTGTAACTCATGAACAACTTTGTAATTATGGTGTTTAAATAAAAGGAAAAGAAAAAAGTGCTTTAGAGCACAATAATCCTTGGAAATGTTTAATCCTTAGATAATCCTTTTACATTTATTTATTTATTTTTATTTTTGGGACACACCTGGTGACACTCAGGGGTTACACTGGCTATGAACTCAGAAATTGCTCCTGGCTTAGGGGACCATATGGGTTACCTGGGAGATAGAACTGTGGTCCATCCTAGGCTTGCACGGGCAAGGCTGACTCCATACCGCTTGTGCCACCGCTCCAACCCCTTATTTTTTGAGGAAGGAAGAGAGGAAACTTTTCTATTGTATATATTGTATCCTTGTTTTATTTTATTTGTTACTGAAACTAATATATATATATATATAGTTTGCTATACTTTAAGGGTATATAATTTTAATAATAACTAATTGCTATACATTAAGAATATAATGCAAATCAATAATCATCATTGATCAGTATTCCAGCATAGTTTAGCTCTATTATAGAAAATTCAAAGTAGACAGTACTTACAGTAGTAAAAAATTACTTGGACACTATTTCAATAGAGTAAAATAAATCTCAGCACTGAACCAAATTCAGTTCTGAATACTATTTGGATAAGTGGATATTTATATCCAAGGTGTGAATTGGGGGTTCAGTGAGAGAAACATTGCTAGAAGGAAATATTTGAAATAGGGAGGAATCCTGCTAACATAATTGGCAGTACTTTTATTGAATAGAAGGCAAGTTGATCATATAGCAGCATTAAGAAGTCTTGTTTATCTGATTTAACAAGATTTTTGACTAAAATTGGACAAGTTTAAAGATGTATATGAAAATCAAAGATGAACATCTAGTTTAAAAGGAGGTTTTTATGTTAAACTTGACTCAAGTGTAGCTAAGGCAGGTGTCTTATCAGCACATTTCTCATCCATCAGTTTTATGAGGCTGAAATAGCTTTCAGCTGAGCAAAATTTTCATAAGAAAAAAAGTGCTTCCAGATTACCTCAGGCTCCTAATAGACTTTTTTTTTTTGCCTTGGGTCAAAGAACTCTTGGCATTTTATTTTATGAGAAATTTTGCAATTTTGATTAAGGTTAAGAGATTTAAAATATGAAGATAAACCCACCAAAAAGGAAGATAAAGGCAAAAGATTAAGAACAAGAGGTGTGGTGATAAATGAAGAGCACATTTAAAGTACTACATAAGGGACTGAGATGGAATATGGTTAAAGTGTTCATCTTGCACTAGACCCACCCTGGCACCAGTAGAAACTCTGCCAGCATGAATCCCTGAGAACTGAACAAGGAATAAACCCTGAGAACTATTGTATTTGTTCTCTAAAAAATTTAAAGAAATAGGAGCTAACTCAAACTTGAAAATATTAAAAAAAGGAAATGCAAAGCCAAGCCAGATGTCTTAAGAATGCAATCACCATGTATGCATCAGGCCAGCTATGTAGACTGACTCAATTCTCAAAAGAGATTATACAAAGCCTTGAAAAGCAGGTCACACAACTGAAAATAGTATTTGCGCCAAAATCACCAGAACATTTTGGAATGAGTGTAGACACCCACTTTCCTCCTTCACCTACCTTATCTTATTTCTGAAGTCTTAGCAGCTAAAACTACACACAAAAGCCAACATATCAGCCACAGAGCCTGTACCTCCTGAAGCTTCATTTATTTTTCCCAATAATATCATCCCAGTAGGAACACAGCAGTTTAAATGTCAATGTGGATTCAACACTCACCTAATCTTCAGAAACAAAATAAACAATAAAAGTAACTAGCAACGTATTTTTAATAAACCTTTTGACAATGCCTTCATTACCTCATTATGACAGACATTATTTTTCACAAATTTTCTTATTGCTGTATTTTTTTAATGATGTCATTACCACTTATCTGAAAACAAGTAATATAAGAAGGTATATTATTCCTTGCCTATCAAGGGGGTAATTGTGGGAATGGGTAGGAATCAAGGACAATGGTAGAGGGAATGTTACATTGGTGGTGGAATTAGTCTTGGAACAAATGTATTATGAGTAAATATGTACATATAATAAATGGTCTTTAAATAAAGTAATTTATTTTTAAAAAGCCAAATATTTAATCTGAAGCAAAAGAAGTAGTAATTATGAGTTAAAAATGCAATTAATTATCTCTAGCACATGTGGTCCACCAGGGACCCCGACCAGCGAGTAAAGCTGGGGACCACGTCAGTAATTCGCAGTTCTCGAAGAAGAATCCGGCCTGAAATAGAAGAGGGACTGGAAAACAAAGAGACTCGAGACGAAGGGTTCTGATCAGGAGTCCATTTAATAAAGGGAGAAATAGACCTTTTATAGACAATGCAAAACAAAGAGAGTAGGGGCGAGGCACAGTAGGAATTGCTGTAACTTTCCACGGGAACATCTTGATTTTCCAAGGTTAATAAGATTATCATCAGTCAAGAGATTCACATTATCTTTGAGCAACAAAATACAAAATCTAATCTCAGCTTGGGCCTTTTGACCCCTGTCTTTACAAGGACATATTGGAGCCTAGTGACTCCCTAGCTCTAGGCTATTTCAATTTCTTTGGGTCCAAGGGCAAAAAGGCCACATGCAGCTTGTAAGCACTTTGGCTAAGACTTTCAGAGACTCCATTTTGATTAGTGAGAAGGCTTTTTAATTATTCCAAACAGTCCCCAACAAGCACAGACTCAGGAGTATCTCCTGAGTACTTCTACCATATATGCTCCCACCCCCAAACAAAAGCAAAAGGGAAAACTGTGTAATGAATATAGCATTTATTTTGATGTTGGGTATGATGGAATCTATTGGTGTTTGTGCATTCTTCAGTGCCAGGATGGACCCCAAACAGGTGCTCCCTTGTACAAGCATGACCCCCATCAACTATATACAGGCCTTAGTAGAACATTTTACTAAATTGTTTTTGTCTGTATTATAACATTAGAATTTCTCAATTTTACTTAGCTTTGACTTTCACACCCCATAGTCTAGAGGCTGTTGCTATATATTGCTAATTACAAGTTTCAATGTCACTCCTGGGTCTTTATTCCACAGAAAAAGTAAACTCTTCCCTTTTAAAATATTTGTTTCACAGAAAGGAAGAGTGTTTTTTGATACAAAGGTATACATGTTTCTGAATATTTTATTTTAAAGCATTAAAATTACATTCAATAGAAAAAATGGGATAGAAATGACATAAGAGTTCAATAATATTAAAATATCAATGGTGTCAGACATAAAAATGCTCACAGTGTCACTTAGAATTAAGTAAATGCAAATAAAAATCATGATGCAGTCTCATCTTATATCAGTGGAAATAACATTTTTTCAAAAGTTGATAGCAACAAGTGCTTCTAAAAGGAATTAAAGAAGATTTAATATTATACCAAAGCATTTGTGAAAGATATGAAAATATTAATTAGAAAATTTAAACACTATTCAAGACAAATACAATTATTAAATAATTTCAAATATTCATCAACATAAGACAAAGAAAGTTAATTTCAATCTATTGCTGAAGTGAGCCTGTGGTAATCTTTTGTACAAAATTATTTGAAGTATTTATGTTAAAAAAAGGAATTAATAAAGTGAAAGAGCTATAAAGTTACTTTAGTTCTTTGTAAACTATTAATTATTATGAAAAGCCTGCATAACCCAACAAAACTAGCTTTTAGTTTTAGTGAAAAAGAGTATGGTGCTTTTAAGAGGAAAAAAGTGAGTGGGTAGGGAAATGTTTTGAGTAGAGAACCTTTTTGGGAAATAGGATAGCACTGAAAATTTTGTGATATTTGTGATGTTCCCTATAAAAATATATATATTTTACTAATAAAATAGTAAATGTATAAAAGTAAGTCCTGAAATTCTTTTGTATTGATTGATATATCATAAATCAAAACATAAAGTATGTAAAATCTGGTCTGACACAATTTTTTAGGTCCTTTAGGAAAAAAAAATAAATTAAAAATCTCAAAATATTTTGAGTTAAGTTTCAAGAGAAAGTTTAAAATACTTTGAACTACATACAAATAAGAACACAGGTTTAAATGTGTTTGGTGCAATCAAAATAGAACATGTTTATAGAGAAATTTGTATCAAAACATGAGTGAATATACTTGAAAATTATAGTCAAAAACATAATATAAATGTCTACCTGAGAAGAAACTCATATACAAAATAAATGGAAAAATGAAATAAAAAATCAGAGCTGACATCAAAAACTATGAAAGAAATTTAGTAGAGAAAAATCAACAAAAAAAATCTCTGAAAATTGTTGTATGAACTACCTCATATCAAAGAAGACACAAATTACTATTATGAAAAAATAAAGAATTTATAGAATATATATCACTATAGAAAATAATAAAATATCTTTAAAATAAAGAATTCTAGGCCAACAAATATGATAATTTAGAGTCATTATAAAAATTTAATATTGGGGCAAGGATAATAATCTCAATTGTACAACACATTCCTAACATGTTTTTATCCTAAATTTGATCTCTGATACTCCATAATCCACTGAGTACTGCTGGGCATGGCCATTTTTTCCTTCATTATATTACCATTTCACCTAAAATATATATGTAAATGATAAAATTAAGTTAAAACAAAAATAAGGGGCCGGAGAGACAGCATGGAGGTAAGTCATTTGCCTTTCATGCAGGACGGTGGTTCGAATCCCAGCATCCCATATGGTCCCCTGTGCCTGCCAGGGGCCACTTCTGAGCATAGAGCCAGGAGTAACCCCTGAGCACTGCCGGGTGTGACTCAAAACCCAAAAATAAATAAATAAATAAATAAATAAATAAATAAATAAATAAATAAATAAATAAATAAATAAATAAAAATAAAATGAATGTGATAGTTATGGTGACAATTCATGGAAGGGAGTGTGTGCCTTCATGTTTGAAAACCTGCCTGACTCCCACTTTTTTTTCTAGCAGCCCCATTATGGAACAGCAGTCCATTTCCACAAGAGCATCTGTCACTGTATACTCCCCTCCCCAGACGTTAAGCACTTCAGGATTGACCATTATTTTAAATGTTTAAATTTGTAATATATGTGTATATGAATAAACATATAAGAAAATAAGACATTTTCCTAAACTTACACCATGGAAGTTGTCAGCTTGAATATCTTCATACCTAATAAAAACAGTAAGTAAATAATTAATGACCATCCATTAAGAAAGTATTCTTCCAATATAACTCATTAGCATCATTAAACCAACATTTAAGTCAGAAAACACAATATTCTTATAACCCTTTTCAGAATTTATATGGAAAGAATATCTGGGTTAGAAGAAAAAAATAGATATTTCTCAAATATAGATGCAAAATTCATCTATTACATATTGCTAACTGTATATTAAAATTAATTTAAGGTCAGAAAAGAGTGGCTCAGGTACTTAACTTGCATGCAGGTAATACTTGTTGAATCCACATCACCTGTTATGGTACTCCAAAAATTAAGAGAGGAATGATATTTGAGCCAAGAGTAATCTCAGAACAACATGATAAATGGCCCAACACCTTCTAATTAATGAATTGTACAAAAACAGTTTATCATATATATGTAATAGATTTTAACATACAAAGTAATCTATATCCAAAAACTTGAACATATGTAGAATTTATAATATTCAAAATAAGATAAATTTAATTACATGTAAAATTATATAACTATAAAAACAACTAAAAAACAACATATGGAAATGTAAGGAACTTTGATATAGTGATGATGTCTTAGATGCAAATACATACGAAAAATACATGAAAGAATTTATTTATATGGTAATATCACAGGGATTAAAAGTATATGCTCTGAGAATTCTTCAGAGAATTCTGTTCATGGGTGATGGTCTTCCCACTGTAACTTTACTTTTGTTCTCTTTCTTTGCATCTTTGTTCTCATAATAAAAAATTAAAAATTAAAAAAAAGTTTATGCTCTTTGTAAAATGACACTAAAGAATAAAATAAAAATCCACACTCAGCTAGTTGTCTGGTAAAATGTAGGCCCAATCAATATGTACAAAATGAATGTCTGACAAATAACACAAAACATATACATTTCCTTTTATACCAAGTTAAAAGAAAAAAAATGATGATAAACATGTTTAACTTCACAAAGAAAAATATATATGGACAATAATATATTAAAATATTCTATAAAATTAACAAAATGAGATATGAGTACACTTTTTGGGAGTGACTATAATTCAAGATACTGATGTCTTCCAAATGCTTATAACAACTTGGAGTAATTTTAATTTATTTCTGGTAGAAACACAAAATGTAGCCATCATTTTTAAACACAGTTTGATGAAAAAGGAAATAAATTCTAACAACATGATGCAACAATAACTGTTCTTGGGATTTACCCAAAGTTGTTGAGAACTTACTTAAACAAAGACTTTCACACAGATGTTCATAGTAAATAAGCTTATAAACATGTTCCAAAACTTGGAAACAACCAAGATAGTCTTTAGTAAATAAATCAATGAACAGTGTTAGATGCAACTGAGTAATAATTAGAATTTAAGAAAAATGGTTATAGGCCCGGAGAATATCACAGCAGTGTTTGCCTTGCAAGCAGCCGATCCAGGACCAAAGGTGATTGGTTTGAATCCCGGTGTCCCATATGGTCCCCGTGCCTGCCAGGAGCTATTTCTGAGCAGACAGCCAGGAGTAACCCCTGAGCACCGCCGAGTGTGGCCCAAAAACAAAAAAAAAAAAAAAAAAAAAAAAAAAAAAAAAAAAAGAAAGAAAGAAAGAAAAAGAAAAATGGTTATCAAGTGATAAAAATATTAAAATAAATTTGAATGTTTATTTCTAAGTGAAAGAAGACCATTTGAAATTTCTACATATTATGTACTTCAACTATTTTTGTTATATTTCATTTCTATGAGGAGAGTTAGAAACAGCAAATTGGGAGCCGGAGCTATACCACAGTGGTAGGGCATTTGCCTTGTATGTGGCCAACCCCAGACGAACTTCCAGTTTAATTCCAGGCATTCCATTTAGTCTCCCAAGCCTGCTGGAGTGATTTCTGAATGCAGAGCTAGGAGTAATCCCTGAGCATCACCAGGTGTGAACCAAAAACCCAACCCCCTCTCCCCCCAAAAAAAAGGAAACAGCAAATTTATCAGAGGTTAACAAAAGTTGAAGATAGGAAGAATAATCAGGATTTTAGAGAAGCAAAACTATATACATAATAATAGATAAAATTTATTAAACATTTGTCCGAATAGAATGCATAACATCAGGAATGAATTGCATTACAAACTCTAAACTTTAGACAATTGTGATCTGTCAACATATTAATCAGATAGATAGATAGATAGATAGATAGATAGATAGATAGATAGATAGATAGATAGATAGATAGATAGATAGATAGATAGAGATATAGTGTCAGTCTAGTGGAGGATATTGGTATTGGGGACGGTATGTATGGTGATATGAGAAATGCAATAAATCTAGATTCTCTTCAGTTTTGCTATGCAATTAAAATTCTGTTAAATATAAAATTCATGTGGTTATTTTAAAACTCATAAGCATTCATAGATATAATTGATTTGCCACTGGATTTCTCCTAAAACAGGTATTGTGGACATACCTTAAAATTACCCTCAAAGACACAGTCTTGAGTGGAAACTCAACCTGACCTGCTGCTCTCCAACATAATATTACAAAAATAGATGAAGTTTGCAGGTAAAGTGTAGATCTGAGGTGGGCCAGATACTGTAAGTACATTGTTTGCTTTGCATGTAGCCTATCTAAATTTTACACCTAGGAATCCATATAATATAGTCCCCCATGCTGACCAAGAGTGATCTCTGAATACAGAGACAGAAATCAGCCCTGAGCATCTCAGGGTGCCCCTCCCCCAACACACACACAAAAATAATACTAAAATAATTTAATTTTGTTTATATCAAAGAAGAAATTTTTCTTTACCATAGATTTTTCTGTTACTAATTTCCACCTACTATCATTCTCCACCTCTGTTAGTCTATTATTAAGAAAAATTTCTTGTCTAATTCCGAGATCTCATTATCTTCATAAAAATAGTAGTGAATTAATTTACTGCAATAATTACTGTATGCTAATTTCTAATTTTTTTTGTTTTTCTATTCTTTGTTTGCCTTGTCTGCTGATGCTCATAGTTACTCCTGGTTTAACATTTAGGAATTACTTTTGGTGGTGCACAGGATTGAATGTGGGCCTACCATGTACAAAGCAAGGGCACTACAACTGTGCTATATCTCCACTCCTCTCAGTATGTTAAAAATATAGCTAAAACTATACCAGGGGATTGAAGAGATAGTACAGCAGAAACAATACTTGGTTTTCAAGCTTCTGACACATGTTTGATGCTGCACCCCATATGGTTCCCAGAGCAATGTTGGGAGTGGTCAATCTTTGAGTGCAGACCTGGAGTAAAGTCAGAGAAAATCTGAGTGTGGCCTCCTAATAGAACAATAACAAAATGCCTCAATTAAGCCACTTAATGTATTTTTGTAATTTTCTATATCTTAATAAAAGTGATAATTCAGTAGCCAAAATAAAAACTTATTTTCCTCTTTTCAATAATGAGAATGGGATAAAATTTATATAGAAAAACAAACTGATTCTTTCAAAGTGTAAGTAAAAATTTACATGTCAAAGAAAACTAAGCAGTGTTCCAGCAAGTATCCATATAGAACATAAAATACTAATTTCCTCATATCTATTATGGATCCTGGGACCAGTTAAATATCTTATTATATAATGTTATTTTTATAATGTACATACTATGTCTATAGCTTTCTAATAATTGATTAAATGTTTTTAAAGAATAAAATTAATATTTTGAGGCATACAGAATAGTTTTTACAAAGCCTTTGTTTAATTATATATGTTTTAATGGTGAAAATTTGATAAAATTTTAACTTATTCCTGTTTTTCTTTACTTATATGCATTGTCTGATTTGATTTTACCTAAAGGAAACCAATGAGTTAAATATTTTATATGGAAGTATGTTAACTTCAAGTGGCCAGGGACACAGGAGAGTCGTGAATAATAAATGATAGCATTTCTTCTTTGTTAGCCACTCACATCTTTGTTCAATGAATATCATGCTGAGTTTCTAACGAAAGTGTGTTTTTGTGTGAAACACAAGCAAGAAACTACAGAACTACCTCAGTCTAACTTCAGAGGATCTCTTGCTGTGCCATCCAGACAATTAAATCACCACATTCCCTTGGTGAGTTACCTGGAACACAGTTGTGATGATATAAAATAAAATCAAATTTATTTCATTTTTAAGCATTTTCTTAAAACCACTTCAAGTGAAATTTAAAGGATTGATTTTTAATGATTGTTTGCTCACTCTGCTACTACATTTCATGCAGGAGAATTTTTTCCAATAATGGCATATTACACATATTACTAAACCGAATAAATCTGAAATGGAACTCCAACTAAATAATACTGCATTTTCAAAGAATTGCATTGATAAAACACTGAAAACAAACCAATTTCAATGAGCACATGTGAAAGTAACCTTATAATATTAGTCAGCTACTGTGACTTAACAGTATGAAGGCACACTGTGGGTAGGATAAATGACAAAGTAAAAACAGACAATATTGCTCAAATTAAAGTCATGTTTTATTAAATTGAAAGAAAATTAAAGGAATAGACACCTACTCTGTATGGAGGAACATGAATACTTATTGGCCATTAACACATTTTAAAATATCATCTTCCAACTATGAAATCAGTCTACTATATTTTAAGTTTTAGGAGCCTAGTAAATTACTATTACTCAACTGAAATACAAACACCATACACAGTTATATTTAATAATAATGTGGGATGGTTGATAGATTCTAAAAGTGTTTTTAAAACTTTACTTATTGATTGATTGGTTTCTGGGCCACACTCAGCAGATCTCAGGGGTGACTCCTGGCAGTCTGGGGGATATATGGGATGCAGGGAATTGAACCTTCGAGGTCGGCCGCATGAAGGCAAATGCCCCACCGCTGTGCTATCTCTCTGGCTCGAGTTTATAGATTCAATTTCAAACTATTTCCATTGTTTTATCTTTAATTCTTTTATAAACTAATTTGCATTATGTAACTAAAAGTCATGATTCAGTT